>NC_041387.1:434229898-434306836 GCF_002162155.2 Triticum dicoccoides
TTATTTGCTTTGATGATGGTTACTGCCCATAGCTTTTTTTGCAATTTACTTTTGATGACATGAGACTCTCTTCATGAATTTTTTTCCTAACTGTCCACAACCATGCAAAGACCAACTATAACTAGAATTTAAGCCTGTGGGTCGCACGTGTAGCAAACGCTCCTTCAACTGAAACGCATATCCCACAACAAATGACCTGAAGCATTCAAACTAAGAACCCCACCCGGGATCACATGAGCCGAAGAAATCATGCGAACCAAACAGACAATCGACGGTCCAACAAAGAGTGTGATCAGCGAGCACGTTAAGCATACACACCAGGCGGCCAGGCGGCTAGGGTAAAAAGCTAGGAGAGATGGTAGAACAACACGGAAGTTAAGCGAACTAGTTGAAAGAGTTTTTCCTCAACTAACTACAAATGCCCATGCTCATATTGCGTTTCTACTCTCTTCTCGGGCCCTTTTCTGGGCAGTAAATGATTTTTTCCTCAACTTCCTATAAAATGACTATGTTCATACTATGTTCATATTTTCCTTGACGACGACCATTCCCATAGCTTTTGTGTCAACACATAAGCCGTTTGTTTGACCAGGTGAATGTACACTGGGATTTTTTTATGCTCCGACCTCTCCTCATCTAATAATTGTGATGGAAAAATAATAGCCCATAACTTAGATGAACCATCCAAAGGAGGCCTTTGGTGAATTTTCCCCAAGAGATTTATATTTGTATTGTGTTTCGAATTGTCTTATATATTTATCAATAATAGACAATGAAGATCGGGGCCCATGTGCTTCGTTGGCCGGTCAGGGCAACCCAACGACCGGATCAATAGAAAGCTCGACCGGACCCCCCACAACAAATGACCCGAACCATCAGAATCATGCACCCCACCCAAAAGCACACGAGTAGAGGGAGCTACGTGAACCGATGAGACATTAACATGCTAAGGACAACCCGGTCAGGGAGAACATGCAACCGCAATGTCCGACCAGCTAGAGTTTCCAAAACATGCCATCTGGCAAGGCGCAATGTTCAAAGGGCGGGCAGATAGGTGATAACACGACATCTGGGTGAGACCGCAACGTCCAAATGTTGTTATCATCTTTCTATCTAATGGGCATGTCACCCTGTGTCTCTCACGCACACGCTCTCTGGTACGTCTCCATTGTATCTACTTTTCCAAACTCTTTTGCCCTTGTTTTGGACTCTAATTTGCATGATTTGAATGGAGCTAACCTGGATTGCCACTGTTTTCAGCAGAATTGCCATGGTGTTATTTTTATGCAGAAATAAAAGTTCTCAGACTGACCTGAAAATTTCGGAGAATATATTTGAAATATATAAAAAATACTGGCGAAAGAATCAACCAGAGGGGACCCGCTGTTGGTGTCAAAACTGGCATATCTCGGGTAGGGGGGCCCAAGCTTTATGTCTGAGGATCGATGGTAACAATGATCAAAGGGACACAATGTTTACCCAGGTTCGGGCCCTCTTAATGGAGGTAAAACTCTACTCCTGCTTGATTATATTCGATGAGTATAGGGGTTACAAGAGTTGATCTACCTCGAGATCGTAATGGCTAAACCCTAGCTTGGCTAACCTATCAATGTTATGATCCTGCCTTCGATCTAAACCCTTCGATTTACATAGATACCGGAGGGGCTGAGGGTTGTACAAAGTTGGTCCAATAGAAAGGAAATAGTATATCCGGACACCTAAACTTGCCGTTCACACATACGTATGTCCTAACCGGACACGAGAGGTGGTCATCTTCCTTTTATCTTGATGGCCCATTAGTCCGGCCCATATCGAATAGACCGGACACCCAAGGGCCACTTAGTCCAGGACTCCCTCAGTAGCCCCTGAACCAGTCTTTAATGACGACGTGTTCGGCGCGTAGATTATCTTCGGCATTGCGAGGCGGGTTACTTAAACAATATACATCAGCTTTCCTCCATGAAAGAACTGTATTCAGCTTTGCATAATTAACACAACCCTTAGCCGCGAAGGCAGGTATATAAAAAATAGAAATAGTGTCTTTACTGACAACTTTTTCCCGGCGAAGCGTCAGACTTGACCCTTCAGCATTTTGAACCATTTTCACACTCCACGTTCCATGTTTCGAGGTTGAGCCCCCTTGCCCGTGATACGTCTCCAACATATCTATAATTTTTTATTGTTCCATGTTGTTATATTATATATCATTCTTGGATGTTTTACAATCATTTTATAGTCATCTTATATCATTTTTTGGTACTACCTCTTGACATAGTGCCCAGTGCCAGTTGCTGTTTTTTGCATGTTTTTTTACATCATAGGACATCAATACCAAACGGAGTCCAAATGCAGTGTAACTTTTTGAGGATTTTTTTGGGCCAGAAGACATCCAGTGGGCCAAGGAAGCACCTAGGGGGTGCCCCGAGGGGAGCAACACCCACCAGGGCGCGCTAGGAGGCCCAAGCGCTCCCTGGTGGGTTCTGCCCACCTCGGGTGCCCCCTGAACCGCCTCTTTGCTCTATAAATACCCCAATATTCCATAAACCCTAGGGGAGTCAACGAAAATCAATTCCAGCCGCCGCAGAGTCAAGAATCACCAGATCCAATCTAGACACCATCATGGAGGGGTTCACCACTTCCATTGGTGCCTCTCCAATGATGCGTGAGTAGTTCTTTGTATACCTACGGGTCCGTAGTTAGTAACTGGATGGCTTCCTCTCTCTCTCTCTCTTGATTATCAATACAATGGTCTCTTGGAGATCCATATGATGTAAGCCTTTTTACGGTGTGTTTGTTGGGATCCGATGAACTTTGAGTTTATGATCAAATCTATGTTTTTATCCATGAAAGTTATTTGAGTCTTGTTTGCTCTTATATGCATGATTGCTTATAGACTTGTATTTCTTCTCCGATATTTGGGTTTCGTTTGGCCAACTTGATCTATTTATCTTGCAATGGGAAGAGGTGCTTTGTAGTGGGTTCGATCTCACGGTGCTTGATCCCAGTGACACAAGGGGAACCGACATGTATGTATCATTGCTACTAATGATAACAAAATGGGGTCTATATCTATATAAATAGATAAATGGATCTTGTCTACATCATGTCATCATTCTTATTGCATTACTCTGTTTCTCCATGAACTTAATACACTAGATGCGTAATGGATAGCGGCTGATATGTGGAGTAATAGTAGTAGATGCAGGCAGTAGTCGGTCTACTAATCTTGGACGTGATGCCTATATAATGATCATTGCCTGGATATTGTCATGATTATTTGAAGTTCTATCAATTGACCAACAGTAATTGTTTTCCCACCGTTTGCTATTTTTCTTGAGAGAAGCCACTAGTAAAACCTACAGCCCCCAGGTCTCTTTTCATCATATTTGCATTTGCGATCTATTTTCCTTTGCATTTATTTTCAGATCTATTAAACCAAAAACATAAAAATACCTTGCTGCAATTTATTTGTCCCGCGATCTATTTATCCTATCTACCACTTTTACCTCACGTTATTTGCGTATCTTGAGGCGCCGTACCCGAAAGGGATTGACAACCCCTTTAACACGTCGGGTTGCGAGTATTTGTTATTTGTGTGCAGGTACTGTTTACGTGGTGTGAGGAGGTTCTCCTACTGCTTTGATAACCTTGATCTCATCAGTGAGGGAAATACTTACCGTCGCTATACTGCATCATCCCTTCCTCTTTGGGGAAATACCGATGTAGTTCTAGCAGACATCAAAAGGAATTTCTGGCGCAGTTGCCGGCGAGGATCTTCAACATCAACCAGGTTCCTAATCACAAATCTCATCTCCTCGAAATTTACATTATTTGCCATTTGCCTCTCGTTTTCCTCTCCCTAACTTCACAAAAATTTGCCGTTTTATTTGCCCTCTTTTTCGTTCACTGTTTTCTCATCAGATCTATTTGTGTTCTTGATTCACTATGGCTAGTTTGAATGCTCCTCCTTTGTTACCAGACTTTGAAGTTCTATACTTCAAACAAAGACAAGGAGAAAATTTGAAAGATACTTGGTATAGGCTTATGGAGTCTTACCGTGTTTGCAATCTAATGGGAGATGCAAAAATTTTGCTTAGAATTTTTTACATAGGATTGGCTTTGCATCATAGACAACTCTTGAATTTTGCCACAAAAGGGAATTTTATTGAGCTTGATGTCAATGCTGCCTATGAAATTTAAGAAGGAATTTTGGGGGTTCCACCACAAAAGAAAGGGTTTTCTTTCACCCCAGAGGGAGCCCAAATTTTGGAAAAACTCGGTGATTTGCATAAACATATGGTTGAATTACAAAAATATAATGAACCTCTCAAACATCTTAATGGTAGTATCAATCATAGGAACACTTTGGTTTTTCTTTGCAATAAATGGTTGGATATTTTAGATCTCAAGATGGTTTCTTTTCCGGAAAATTTAGGGAAGCGCAAAGAGCCTCCCGGGTTTGAAAAGACCCTTGCTAAAGTGGCAAAGATAACAGAGAGTAACACTTAGATCCTACGCGTTATGCCTAGCTAGGGGAATAAAATGATAGCGCTTGTTGGGAGGCAACCCAACGAATAAAATTTATTTTTGCTTTTTTCTTTCTGTTCTTGTGTGTTAGCACAATTATGCTAATTTTATGACTGTGTTTTTTTTTAATTAGTGTTTGTGCCAAGCAAGGCCTTTGGGAAGATTTGGGTGAAGGTTTATTTGATCTTGCTGAAAAACAGAAACTTTTGCGCTCACGAGATTATTTGTAATTTTTAACAGAAGAGTTCTTTTGAGTTGATTCTTTTGGCATAAGATTAATAGAAAAATTTCTCATGTCCACTAATTTATTTCAGCATTTTTGGAGTTAGAGAAGTATACGAAATATTCAGATTGCTACAGAGTGTTCTATTTTTGAAAGATTCTGTTTTCTTTGCGTTATGTGCTTGTTTTGATGATTCTATGATTTTATTTGATGAGTTTTTGCCATAGAAAAGTTGGAATACAGTAGATATAATGCAAAAACAAAATAAGAATAGGTTTTCTACAGTACTTATAGTAGTGGTTTGTTTTCTTATACTAACAGATCTAACGAAGGTTTTGTTTGAGTTTTGTGTGATTGAAATTTACAAGTTTTGGGTGATGTTACGATGGATGAAGGAATAAGGATTAGCAAAAGGCTAACCTTGGGGATGCCCGAGGCACCCCAAGATAATATTGAAAAATATATCAAGCAACTAAGCTTGGGGATGCCCCCGAGTGGCTTCCCCGCTTTCTTCTAACAACCATCGGTATTTTACTTGAAGCTATATTTTTATTCGTCACATAATATGAGTTTTGCTTGGAGCGTCTTGTATGATATGAGTCTTTTCTTGTTTTGATTTGTGTTTTTAAGTGTTGAATCCTTGCTGGACACACCCTTTTGAGAGAGCCAAAATTATGCTATGCTTGCTCCTATGCTTCACTTAAATTTTTAGAGCCATGGTTTTGCTCTAGTGCTTCACTTATATCTTTTTGAGCACGATGTGCTTTGTTATTTTTGAATAAATGTTCTCATGCTTCACTTAGATTTATTTGGGAGTTATTATAGTAAAATTTTAAGAAATTCTCTCTTGCTTCACTTAGATTATTTTGAGAGAAAGAAAAAAATTATGCTCATGATCTTCACTTATATTTGTTTGAGCTTATCGAAAGCAACATATGAAAATAGTCCCAAAGTGATAGATATCCAAGGAGGATATAATAAAAACTTTCATGAAGATCATTGGAAAAAATAAACTTGATTCTTAGTAATGGTTTTGAGATATGACGATATGATATGTGAGTCATGTTGATGAGTAATTGTGCTTTAGTAAGAATATTGATGTTAAGGTTTGTGATTCCCTATGCAAGCACGAAAGTCAATAGTTATGAAATGAAATTTATATCCTATTTGTGGTGCATTATTCGATGTTACTTATGCTTAATTCTTGGGTACGAGATTTTTTGCTTTTTGGTTGGTCGCTTCTCAATCTTTTTGCTAGCCTTCATTTTGCACTAAGTATGATCACTATCTGTGCATCCAAAACCCTTTAAACCAGTTTTGCCTTATGAGTCCACTACACCTACCTATATGTGGTATTTCCATGCTGTTATAAGCAAATTTGCATGTGCCATCTCTAATTTCCAAAATAAATTTCTCTTATGTGTGCTCTACCGCTCGCGAGGCGGTGAAGGGTGACCAATATTTTCCATGCTAGATGTGTTATTCTCACGATGAGTGTTTATTCACTTGTCATTGCACAAGAGTACGACAAAGGTATTAGGGATGACCAGTCCCGAAATGAATAATGAATTTACTTTATGTTGTCAAATAATAAATTCCTTGGAAAGTGTTGGTATGGAGGGCACCCGTGGATACGGTTAGCCATGGAAAGTGAAAGTAATGGTGGAAAAAGGAATAAACTTTATTTTATGTTTGGGAACCGCCTATGATGTATCTAGCATGGAAAGTATTGAGATCTCTAAGTCGTTTTCGTTGGTGGGAAAAGTATGCCTCTCAAAAATATTTCTATCTCTCAATTTAAGCTTTGAGCTCTGGCACCTCTACAAACCCCTACTTTCCTCCGCGAAGGGCCCTTCTTTTACTTATGCAATTTTTATTTTCAATTTGAGTCTCCATCTTCTCTTATAAAGCACCAACTAAGGGGCACTATGATCATATTTGAGCATTGGGTGTAGCTAATATTCGAGTGTGTTTCATGAATGAATCAATGATTGAGCATAACTTGCTTTAGTGTTGATATTTTGAAAGACATGGTTGCTTCTTGGTATGCTTGAGTATTAAAGTCTTCATGTCAAAAATAGACTATTGCTTTCAATAATATAAAAGTCCATATGTCCATGCTATAAAGAAAAGAAATGTGATGAATATGTTAGGCAACATTCCACATCAAAAATTCCGTTTTTATCATTTACCTACTCAAGGACGAGCAGGAATTAATCTTGGGGATGCTGATACGTCTCCAACGTATCTATAATTTTTGATTATTCCATGCTGTTATATTATCATTCTTGGATGTTTTACAATCATTTTATATCATTTTTTGGTACTAACCTATTGACGTAGTGCCCAGTGCTAGTTGCTGTTTTCTACATGTTTTTACATTGCAGGAAATCAATACCAAACGAAGTCCAAATGCAGCGTAACTTTTTGAGGTTTTTTGGGACAGAAGACATCGAGTGGGCCAAGGAAGCACCTAGGGGGTGCCTTGAGGGGAGCAACACCCACCTAGGCGTGCCAGGAGGCCCAAACGCACCCTGGTGGGTTGTGCCCACCTTGGGTGCCCCCTGAACCGCCTCTTTGCTCTATAAATACCCTAATATTCCAGAAACCCTATGGGAGTCGACGAAAATCAATTCCAGCTGCCGCAGAGTCCAGAACCACCAGATCCAATCTAGACACCATCACGGAGGGGTTCACCACTTCCATTGGTGCCTCTCCGATGATGCGCGAGTAGTTCTTTGTAGACCTACGGGTCCGTAGTTAGTAGCTAGATGGCTTCCTCTATCTCTCTCTTTATTATCAATACAATGGTCTCTTGGAGATCCATATGATGTAAGCCTTTTTGCGGTGTGTTTGTTGGGATCCGGTGAACTTTGAGTTTATGATCAAATATATGTTTTATCCATGAAAGTTATTTGAGTCTTGTTTGATCTCTTATATGCATGATTTCTTATAGCCTCGTATTTATTCTCCGATATTTGGGTTTTGTTTGGCCAACTTGATTTATTTATCTTGCAATGGGAAGAGGTGCTTTGTAGTGGTTTCGATCTTATGGTGCTTGATCCCAGTGACAAAAGGGGAACCAACACGTATATATCGTTGCTACTAAGGATAACAAGATGGGGTCTATATCTAAATAAATAGATAAATGGATCTTGTCTACATCATCTCATCGTTCTTATTGCATTACTATGTTTCTCCATGAACTTAATACACTAGATGCATGCTGGATAGCGGTCGATGTGTGGAGTAATAGTAGTAGATGCAGGCATGAGTCGGTCTACTAATCTTGGACGTGATGCCTATATAATGATCATTGCCTGGATATCATCATGATTATTTGAAGTTCTATCAATTTCCCAACAGTAATTGTTTTCCCGCCGTTTGCTATTTTTCTTGAGAGAAGCCACTAGTGAAACCTAAGGCCCCCGGGTCTCTTTTCATCATATTTTCCTTTGCATTTATTTTCAGATCTATTAAACCAAAAAAATACCTTGCTGCAATTTATTTGTTCCGCAACCTATTTATCCTATCTACCACTTTTACCTCACGTTATTTGCCTATCTTGAGGCATCGTACCCGAAAGGGATCGACAACCCCTTTAACATGTCAGGTTGCGAGTATTCATTATTTGTGTGCAGGTGCTGTTTACATGGTGTGAGGAGGTTCTCCTACTGGTTCGATAACCTCCTCATCACTGAGGGAAATACCTACCATTGCTATACTGCATCATCCCTTCCTCTTTGGGGAAATACCAATGTAGTTCTAGCAGACATCAGCCCATCTTTTCAAAACAGAGATTGTTCATCAATAAGATTTTGGTAATCCAACCGTTTATGGCGCATGCTTATGTTGGGAACATGCGAGTTTCAAGGCATAAGTGGGGGACGGTTGTCATTTTTACCGCCTATAAGATGGAATGGATTCCTCCTTTCTTCCCCACGCCTTCTTCCAACCTCTGCCTTCCAATCTCCCAAGCTCTCAGCGCCGAAAAAAACTTCCTTCTTGCCCACCTTCACCACCCTCTCCAGCCATGGCCGGATCCGGTTCCAAGGGCAAGTGGGAGGCCTCCTCCATTACGGAGAAGGAGGTGAAGAATCTCCGGAGCGCGGGGTACCTAGCCGCAAATATTGCGCACAGGCTCCCCACCAAAGGTCAAATCATCCCCACTCCGGAGCCCGGTGAAAGGGTCGTTTTCCTCCCCCATTTCCGTAGAGGGTTAGGTTTTCCACTCCATCCCTTTGTCTGGGGACTAATGTTCTACTATGTGCTAGATTTCCATGATCTAGCCCCCAACTCTTTCCTCCACATCTCGGCGTTTATCGTCGTGTGCAAGGCTTTACTTCGCATCTCCACACTTAGGCCTATGGCTAAAAGTCTTCAATGTGAAGCCTAAGCTGGTCGACGGGCAACATGCGGACTGCAGCCGGGCCATGATAAGCAAGCTTCCCAACACCACATGGCCCAAGGGGGCCTTCGTCGAGCCCGTCAAGGTCTGGCAGCAAGAGTGCTTTTACATCACCGAGCCACGCCGCACCAACTAGGCGGCAATTCCGGAGTTTAGATCCAGATCCCCCATGAGGCTCATCTCGTGGACCGCTAAGGGCCTCGACTGGGGGTCCCAGACGGAGGTGCAGACGCTGCAAATGGGCATCACCAACGTGCTGAGCAAGAATGTTGGTCTCACCAAAGTGGTGCAGATCATGCTCTTCCGCCGCATTCTCCCCTGCCAACGCCCGACTTCCACCATGTGGGAGTTCAATCCGGAGGAGCCGCGGACTCTGCAGCACTTCCTCGGCACAACGCACGAGGGAATATGGAAGCTGCTTTTCAAGGCGCAGAAGAGCTGGCCCATGGAAACCGAAGACGTCAGGCTCGACACCGAGAATCCGGCCACTCCGGTAAGTATTAGTTTTCCGAAGATATGTCCGGTCTATATTTTTTGATCAATACAAATCTTATCAGCCCACCTCTTTACAGGTCTGGACAAAGAAAGCAGAACGGATCAAGAGTCCAGCTCTGTTTGCCCGAAGACCCAGTCACTCCCCAGCTGGCGGAGATGCTGGTCCGGGCGCCCTACCAAGCGCCGGAGAAGAAGGGCAAGGAGCCCAAGGGCGGGCCCTGCTGCAAAGGTCCTTTGGACGCTATGTCCAGAGAAACCGAGGCTGTCTCCTCTCATGAGGAAGGCGAGGACGAAGAGGAGGAGGAGGTGGAGAGCGGCTCCCCTCGCAAAAAGAGGAGGAAGAAGAGGATGACCTCCAAGAATCCGGAGGAGGCAACGCCAAAGAGGAAGAAGGTTACCCTCTCAGTTAGTTGAGACTCGGAGTCCTAACACAGCCCAAGGAGAGCCCCAGGGTTAAGCCCCTGGCCGAATCGTAAGTATCAAAACCTTACTTGTTCAGTTTCCGCTTACCCGCCTCTATTATGTAAATTGTATCTTTGCCTGCTTGTCAGCCCTCCACGCGATATCCCTAACCCCTCGTCTTCGTCGGGGAATTCTCTGGCACCTAAAGAGGCGGAGAGTGATGGACCATCACGAGCCCTCTCCCCCTGCCATGGAGGACACCGAGGTGTCGTCCCAAAGGACCTCTCCTAGCCGAGGAGGGGCAGACAAGGCTGTCTAGAAGGCGCCCGAGGTTAATAGCTCGGATGCCGTAGACTGAGGGACGACGACCCCCATGACCACTGATGGTGGAGGGTCTCAATAGTTCGGGCCCTCGCCGAACACTGTCCCGGAGACCAATGTTGCTCTGGGTTCGGATCAACACCCCCCTTCAACGGGCGGGGGAGGAGCAACAACTCCATCGGCGGCCTCTATTAATCTGGAGGCGGCTCATACTCTGGAGGAAGCGCTGCAACACACTTCCATCGTGGAGGAGCACCGAACCCTGATGGGTGCGGTTATGGAGAAAGTTCGGTCTGCAAAACGCGGACTGAACAAAGCCTTCAATAGCCTACTGACAGGCTTTGAGGTATGCGATGTAATTTTCTAACAAGTTCTTTATATGCAATGTTGAACCCATGTATAGACAGTAGCCCCTGCAACTTTGTCCGGATTAGAACAATCCGGACAGAGGATCCCCAAACAAGTTAGTAATGTACTATGCTATTATGTTGGACAGACATCCTTGTTGGCGGCTACTGCCCAAGCCGCAGAGGTGAGCTCAATCGGAAACTTAGATTAGCCGATGTGGAGCTCGACCGCGTCAAGAAGCGGTTTGACGAAACACAAGGTATCCGTAACTTACATACGAGAAGTGATATGCATATTGATTCTTCAAACTTATTGAATTTTATGATTGTAATCATAGTTGGCGCAGTCGAGGTCGAGTCCCTCAAGAGCGCGCTTGCTCAAGCCAAAAAAGAGGTGGAGGTGAGCAGGGCGGCCGCTGACAAGGCGGCGAAGGAGGTGGAGGCGGAGCAAACTACCCACCAAAAACACAAGGCGTGGGTAGGCGAAGTCGAGCAAGAGCACAAGGACGCCATTAATAAGTGCGAGTCATTGGAGCAGAAGAGTTTGGAACAAGCCTCCGAACTCGCCAAGGCTCTCCAAAGCGTGAAGGAGGCCCGGATTGAATCTCAGGGCGCTTGCCAGGAGATCCAAGAGGCAAGGCGGATAGCGGCTGGTAAGACCTTCCTTCTGCAGAGTAAATTTACAAGTAGAAGATACATCTTGCTGACCCAGGTTTGGAGTTCTCCAAGCGCGTTTGTGGATCTGCCGAGGAGTATTGCTGGCGCCGCCAAGTTCTTCCGAGCCGAAGAGGGGAGCTCAACGGAAAAACTGTTATGGTCGCAGTACCTTGCGCTAGAGCATCCGGCGCCCCTCAGTGATCAGATAAAGCAGCTGACGAGCTGCATAGGGTGGCTGGGTTGGCCATGAAGGACGTAATAGTCCGATTTGGCCAATTGATCCCATACCAAGAAGCTACTTCAGACTCATGAAGCGGCTGGTCGACGCGCGTTCTCGGATCAATGCCATAAAGCGGTCGTCCTGCATAGAAGGTGCCCGGATGGCCTTCGCCCGTGTCAAGGTGCAATGGACGAAGATGAAGGCCACCGAAATTGCCACCGTGGGGCCGCCCGAAGGCAAGGTTCAATGGAGGCCGGGGAGGTACTTCAACGAGGTCCTCGAGGGAGCCCGTATTGTAGAGGGTCAATGCTCAAAGGATGTCATATGTGAGTAATGGAGTCCGGTTTGTACGAACCATGTAATGAACTCCTAATGTGAAATATTTATGCTTGCACTTTATGAGTTTGTTAGTTTATCCTCCTGTTTGGCCGTTTATTGTATAAGTCTGAAAGTTACCAGTCGCTGGCTTCTGCCCCTATGTAAATATTACAGGGGTGTTCGGGAACGCATGTACGCTCTTTATCCAATGTCTTTGTCCTATATAGGAGGCGACCTACGAGATGAACTAGGCAATCAGACTATGCGGCTTTATTACTTTCACTTAGCCACAAGAGTCCATTGGTGGGGCTAAGTACTAGCCCCTCTTGCGTGAACGACAATCCAGAGTACGGAGCCTTTGCAACACGGCTGGGTCGAATCCCAGCGCCTCGTATAACATGGCATAAATCGTGAATGATTTGTTAGTATACCACTAAGTCACCAGACCGCTGACCCGCTCTCGCATACAATGACAGTCAGTTTTCGGCTTTCTCTACGGAGGTACTTGACCGGACGAACCAGAAATACAATCATAGTAGTTCTCCCTTTGCTACCTTAGCCGAACTTGCGGAACGTAAGGTGGCAAACACAGGAGCCGGGCAACCCAACTATAGACCAAAGACATGATTTGGAGCCGATGCATATAGTGCAATATCCGGGACGCCGAAGAGTTCCCTATAGGTGTTCGGACTTCAGAGTTTTTGGGGACGAATACAACCCCTGGTATGAAGGCCGTGCTGAAGCGCGTATGTCAGTCGAAAGCAAGGAGGGAATACGGATGACGAGACAATGTAAGAACCCAACAAAAAGGTGGTGATCATCTGCTTACTTTATATCCTTATCAATATGTCGAGGTGTGTTTCGACAGACAATGCCATTAATACTAAGGTCATTGAGGGAGTCCCGGATTAGGGGGTGTCCGGATAGCCGGACTATAACCTTTGGCCGGACTCCTGGACTATGAAGATACAAGATTGAAGACTTCGTCCCGTGTCCGGATGGGACTTTCCTTGGCGTGGAAGGCAAGCTTGGCGATACGGATATGTAGATCTCCTCCCATTGTAACTGACTCTGTGTAACCCTAGCCCTCTCCGGTGTCTATATAAACTGGAGGGTTTTAGTCCGTAGGACGAACAACAATCATACCATAGGCTAGCTTCTAGGGTTTAGCCTCTCTTATCTCGTGGTAGATCTACTCTTGTACTACCCATATCATCAATATTAATCAAGCAGGAGTAGGGTTTTACCTCCATCGAGAGGGCCCGAACCTGGGTAAAAACATCATGTCCCTTGTCTCCTGTTACCATCCGCCTAGACGCACAGTTCGGGAACCCCTACCCGAGATCCGCCGGTTTTGACACCGACATTGGTGCTTTCATTGAGAGTTCTGCTGTGCCGTCGCCATCAGGAAGGATGCCTCGTCTCGTCTTTAAAAACGGCACTGTTGCTAAAGGAGCTTTGGCTATCGGTCAAACTCTTCGGCTAGGCGGTTTTCTTATGACCGCCTGTTCGGCCGCCGCGCCGATGATGACCTCTCGGGTCATCGAAAGCAATCTCCACGTCAACTCGAAACTCGCCGAGCAGTTAGATCCAATGGAGCTCTCTTCCTTAAACGAGCTCTTGGATCACATCGCCGCCCTGGGAGTCGCTACAGACTACGATCAGATTGGGCTTAAACCCGACCCGAGAGAGATTAACTCTCCCCAGGTCACCCACCATCTTGCGGTGGTGGAGGAACAATGCGGCAAGCCTTCATCTATCTTAAGGACTAGTTATGTACGTATTCCCGATCCCTCCAAGCCGGATACCTGCGGAGGGGAGGACATCACTCAGGCCCTGAACCTAAAGTCAGGCAGCGGGCTAGATTCATTGGACAACATCCGAGAACCCAAGCTTCCGAGTTCGGAAACTCCTTGGCCCCTGAGTCTCAGATTGGGTGAGGTTCCGGATTTAATTCCACCCGCCCACCTAAATATAAGGGATCTATCCCAAATTCGGCAAGAGCCCACAGAAACAGTACACCATTACTGGGCCAGATTCCTCCTGGTCATGAACAGGACAAAGGACTACTGCAAGGAGGATGCAATTTCATTCTTCTGCAATAATTGCACGGACAACGGAATCCTCAACGCCATAAGTCGCCGTGAAATTACACGCTTCGCTGACTTGGCATCCATAGTATGAAAGTACTGTGCGATGGAAAGCGCCTGGAAAACCAAAGTAAAATTTTGGGACAATCCGGCCCTGAATACAACCCGAGTCCAAAATAAAAGGGTGCATTATCGCCAGGCACCTGGGTTAAACACCAAAAAACAAAAACCCTCTATAGGGCATGGAACCATACTGGAGGGATGGCTCAATGGACCCTGTAAAATTCATAGTACAAAGGGCGCCACACCAACTCATAGCCTTAGAGCATGCTGGATACTCCGGAAGGTGGCCAGAAGTGGCGAAGAGCTTCTAACTCCAGAATTCATAGAGCACCAACCCAGGGATACCAGTACGGTATTAACAGTCTTCAAGACTTTCGCATCAAATAATATGCGGAAACGAACACTCTGCAGCCTTGCTGAAGTCTACCAAGTAGCAACAATAAACCCATGGAGTGACACGGCTATTACTTTGAATGCCAGTGATGAACCTAAATTCCGAACAGCCCGAGCACCAGCCGCATTGGTCCTCAGTCCAATAATGGACGGCTTTCTCCTTACCAAGGTACTCATGGATGGTGGCAGCGGATTGAACCTCATTTATGAGGAAACCCTTCGAAAAATGGAAATAGACTAGAGCCGCATTGAGCGAAGCAACACAACCTTTAGAGGAATAATCCCCAGTCGGGAAGCGCGTTGTACAGGAAAAATCACACTGGATGTGGTGTTCGGCACGCCGGATAATTACAGGTCTGAGGAGGTCACGTTCCAAGTGGCCCCGTTCAGTAGCGGGTACCACGCTCTATTAGGGCGAGAGGCATTCACAATTTTTCAAGCTATACCCCATTACGGGTACATGAAGCTCAAAATGCCCAGACCCTATGGAATCATCACTCTTACAAGTGACCCAGACATAGCAATCCGCGCCGAATATAAGACAGCCGCACTTGCCCTTGAGGCACTATCCGAAGCCCTAGCGGCCGAGGAACTGACTGCGCTGCGCTCCATGGTGAACAGGGATGACGTGATACTCGATAAAAGATCCAAGTCCACCTCCTTTAAACCGGCGGACGAAATAGTCAAATTCCAAGTCCATCCAACGGACCCTACAAAAACGGCCTCCATCGGGGCACAATTAAACCCTGATGTAGACGCCGCACTACGAGAATTCCTACGCGAAAATTGGGACATTTTTGCCTGGCACCCTTCAGACATTCCAGGAATCCCACGTCGGCTGGCCGAGCACAGCCTAAACATCCTAAAAGGATTCAAGCCAGTCAAGCAGGCCCTTCGGCGTTTCTCCGAACCTAAGAGACAAGTCATGGGAGAGGATCTAGCCAAACTACTAGAGGCCGGATTCATCAGAGATATAAAACACCCGGACTGGCTAGCAAACCTGGTGATGGTACCAAAGAAGGACAAATCCTGGCACCTATGCGTCGATTTCAAGGACCTCAACAAGGCTTGCCCAAAGGATCCCTTCCCCCTCCCCCGCATCGATCAAATTATCGACGCTACTGCATGACACGATTCATTGTGTTTCCTCGATGCATACTCCGGCTACCATCAAATTAAGATGGCAGAGCCAGACCAAGCCGCAACGGCATTCATCACCCCATACGGCCCATTCTGCTTCAACCAATGCCCTTTGGGCTCAAAAATGCCGGCGCAACATATCAATGCATGATTCAGACATGTCTGGCAAACTAGATCGGCAAAATAGTGGAGGCATACGTAGATGACGTGGTCGTCAAAACCAAGCATGTCAAAACTCTAGTAGACGACTTGAGGCTCACATTCGATAACCTCCGAACATATGACATCAAGCTTAACCCGGAAAAATGCGTTTTCGGCGTACCAGCTGGAAAGCTATTGGGCTTCATTGTATCCGGTAGAGGAATTGAAGCAAACCCAGCCAAGATCCAAGCTCTGTCACAATTGGATATTCCAAAGGACCTCAAACAAATACAAAAATTGACTGGATGCGTGGCGGCTCTAAGCCGCTTTATCTCCCACTTGGGAGAAAAGGCATTACCCCTTTATCGCCTCCTCCGGCGCACCGAACACTTCAAGTGGACGGATGCCGCCATGGACGGACTCGAAGAAATAAAAGCCATATTGGCAACAAACCCGGTCCTGGCCGCACCTAACATCGGCGAACCAATGCTATTATACATTGCAGCAACTTATCAAGTTGTAAGCACAGTGCTCGTCGTCGAACGAGAAACGGACGGACACAAATTCCCCCTTCAAAAACCAGTTTACTATGTGTCCACTGTCCTCACTCCATGCAAGTCTCGGTACCCGCATTATCAAAAGATAGCGTACGCGGTGTTCATGGCATCCCGAAAGCTGCGACACTACTTTCAAGAGTGTTCGATAACAGTAGCCTCCGAAGTACCTCTTAACGATATTATAAACAACCGCGACGCTACGGGCCGGATTGCCAAATGGGCCATTGAGCTCCTCTCGTTCGACATAACCTATAAGCCACGACGAGCTATTAAGTCGCAAGTTTTGGCCGATTTCGTTGCCGAATGGACTGAAGCCGAACTCCCTAAAGAGTATGGCACATATTTCAACTAGATCATGCACTTCGACGGCTCCAAAATGTTGGCTGGTTTGGGGGCTAGCGTCGTTCTGACGTCCCCAATAGGAGATACAGTTCAATACGTACTCCAGATAAGGTATACGGACTCCAACAACGTAGCCGGATACGAGGCCCTTCTACATGGTCTCCGGATGGCAGTCTCCATGGGCATTCAATGCCTAGAGGTGCGTGGGGATTCGAACCTCGCGATATCCCAAATAAATGGAGACTTTGATGCCAAGGATCCGAAAATGGTAGCATATCACAACGCCGTCCTAAAAATATCAGCTCGGTTCGAGGGGCTCGAATTTCACCATATAGCTCGGGAAAACAATCAGGCAGTAGACATCTTGTCACGCATTGGCGCAAAACACGATGCAGTCCCCCCCCACATTTTCTTGGAGAGGCTATTCAAGCCATCCGTATTATGGGAAGGGGAATCCGGAAATAACAGCCCGGACTCTATTGCACTACCCGACACCGAACATTCTGACACAACGCCAGGCTCTGCCAACGAAGTAACACCCTCAGCCCACGTAATAATGGCAGTCATTGCCCCGTGGACAGAACCATTCCTAGCCTACCTAACCAGGCAGGAACTTCCCGAGGACCAAAACGAGGCACACTGCATAGTGCGGCGATCTAAAGCCTATAAAGTCCATGAGGGAGAGCTTTATAAGAAAAGCACCACCGTCCACCGGAGTCCTTCAAACGTGTATCTCCGAGGAGGAAGGGCGGAATCTTCTGGCTGAAATACATGCCGGACTCGGTGGGCACCACGCCGCAGCCTGGGCCCTTGTAAGCAAGGCCTTCCGTACATGATTTTATTGGCCGACGGCCCGGGCAGATGCTCAGGACTTAGTCCAATGATGCGTTGGTTGCCAGCTCTTTGCTAACCAAAGCCATATGCCACCCACCGCCCTCCAAACTATACCCATCACCTGGCCCTTCGCGGTCTGGGGGCTTGACATGGTTGGACCCCATAAAGGAGGAACCCACAAGCAAAAATATATATTGGTCATGGTGGATAAATTCACCAAATGGATAGAGGCCAAGCCTGTTAAGACGGCTGAATCCGGACCGGTGATAGACTTCATATCAGGGGTCGTACACCGTTACGGCGCCCCCCATAGCATCATCACCGATAACAGCACGAACTTTACGGCCGATGAGGTTAAACTCTGGTGCAAAAACATGGGCATCAAGCTCGACTATGCTTTAGTCTATCACCCACAAACTAACGGTCAAGTCGAGCGAGCAAATGGTCTAATCATGAGTGGCATCAAACCTAGATTAGTGCGGTCCCTCAAGGAATCTAACACGCACTGGGTAGAGGAGCTCGACTCCATACTCTGGGGGCTGCGGACCACGCCGAATCGCACTACCGGATTCACACCATTCTTTATGGTATACGGCGCAAAGGCAGTTCTACCCTGCGACATAATTCATGACTCACCTTGCGTGCGCATGTATGAAGAAAGAGAAGCCGAACTCGATCGGCAGGACAGTTTGGACGCCATGGAGGAGGAGCGTGATGTGGCAAAAGCCCGTTCCACATTCTATCAACAGCAGGCTCGAAGATATCAAAGCAGAGAAGTACGGGCCAAAACTTACAATGTTGGCTAATTAGTTCTACGCCTGCCGGACAAGAAAAAGGACAAACTCAGGCCCAAATGGGAAGGTCCCTTTATTATTGACCAAGTCCTGACTCGTGGAGCGTACCGTCTGCGAGATGCATCGGACAACCGACTCGAGCCGAACCCATGGAATGCAGCCCGTCTCCGAAGATTCTACGCCTAGCGCCGGACTCTGTGTTCGTCTCCTTGCTCTGTCTATTTTTTACACATTAACTGTCTTATATTTCTCTCTTTCTCCCTCCCTTTCTATAACAGCCTTTAAGGGCTCGTTCGCGCCTTGTTTGCACACAATTGACGCGCTATCCGCGCTCAATTTACCCGGGGGCTTCTCTAACAGAAGCTTGTCTATATGGGCCTCATGCCCAACACACGCGTCACACTTCCGCATGTACCTTTTATTCACCATTATATGCATCGATATGACTTAAGTTTTGGCCAAGCTGGGTTGCCTGGCTCCTGTGCTTACCCCTATGTTCCCGATTGTTCGGCTAGGCGGTAAAGGGAGCACCTCTGCGATTGTTACTGCCGGGTCGGCTGGATGTGTGCCTCAGACTGGGTCAAGCCGAAAGCTAGCATTCTTAAGGGAATATTCGGTCGGTGAACTAAAGATGATTTCTCACTCATTTATTTATCTGCCCCCAGATGCTTTTCTGCTTTTTACGCAGTCCGGACATGCACTTTAGGGCATGTGTCCCAGGGAAAGGAACCCCTAATGGAACTATTCTCCCTGGAAGATGTTTCTTACTAACCATGTAATATAACATAACTAGTTGGGCACTTGTCTGTTCAAGCACTAATGACCCCTACGCCTGGTCTCCACGCATGCCCCGGTTCTTACATAACCGAGAGGGTATTCGGACACACTCCGGACTATCGGGTCCCGAGGTTGAAGCGAAAAGGTCTGCCATGACAAATGATCTACAATCCGGCTAGAAGGCATTTTACATGTCACTTAAATTACATAGTCAATCTGACTGGGTATATTCCTCTTCAATACCATCCAACAGGCTGTCTAGTTTATAGTCCTGTTGGGAATATTTGGCGGCCAACTCTACCTGGCCATACACTAAGCTCACAGGGATCTCCTTCCCATCGGGCCCCACAGGTTCGACGTTGGCCATGTGGTTTGGGTCAGCCTTCGTGTACCGCGTCTTCACCATGGCCCAGGCCTCCCTGGCGCCTTGACGGCAGTCCGATATCTTCCATAATTGGAAGCGCCGCCACGCTCCCTTCAGCTTCTCTGCAAGCTCTCCAAGGCCTTCGGGCATGGAGACGGATGGCCACAAGGCCTGGGCGACGCCCTGCATTGCCTGTCGAACTTGTTCGTGCAGTTGTGAGAGCTCGGGAAGAAGGTCACCCGCAGAACTGGGCATTTCCTCTGCAGGACGACCTGTCAGCATACCTATAGACATAACTCTATCAATCGACTTCCTCGCTGAACTCTTTTTCGTAGTTCGTTCATGCACTTACTAAAAATGCCGCGTCGAAGCCACTGATTCTCCTTCACGGAGTCCGACAGCTGAGCACGAACATCCTTTAGTTCCTCGCCGAGCTGGGTGTTGGCATCTTGGAGATTATTCTTCTCTTGCCTCACCCTCGTAAGCACACTCTCGCCGGCCTTTAACCGGCGTAGGAGTTGTTGCTTGTCTGGATCCACTCCAGCGCCATCTGCAATGTTATTGTCAGATTTGCACACATGCTGCACTTCGCAACATAATTATCTTTAGAAGCATATATTACCAGAGGGGGTCTCCTTGGCCTCCCCTTCCGCGGCCAGTGCGGCCTCAAGTTGGGCTTTGCATTCTTCCAACTCCCGGGATAGTTGGGTATTCTTTTCTGTAAGATCCTGCATAACAAATGATCCTTAAATCAGTTTTTTAACTGTTTCAAGTCTTGGGGGCTACTGACATATATAACCATCAAATTTTCTCACCTGTATGTCTTTTACATACTGCTCCGTGGCTCTGGCTAGACCATTTTGAGCGGCACGGAGGTACGCATCTCCCGTATTAAAGGCATCCAATGCCTCTTGGGAGAAACAAGCGTCATGGAGAACTGTCCGGCGACGCCTGTGGTGCATGGCACTCTCCACCTCGGAATTGATGGCTAACAACCCGTCTGCATTCTCTGCCGGAGGAGCGTCCGGTGCGCGCCTCATGTTCGCCTCCGCTTCCGGACCCGGCCTTGGAGCCTGGCTGGTAGAGGCGCGATTGGCAACCTCTCCAGATATAGTCTGGCGAGCGCTCTTTTTCCTGAAGAGAGCACGGGCATTAGTACGCCTTGAGGGAATAAAACCTGGGAATCAGATGGCACGCCATACTGTTGCACCGGCGTCTCAGTCCGGACCGCACTTCTTTTCAGCCTGCTGGGCCTTGCTGCCCCTTGTTGGCCAGTCGCCGCAGGCTCGACATTCTGCCTCAAGATCCTCCCCTGCGAAACACCATTGATAACCGGTGATAAAAAATAAGCACGGGCGGGTCATCTTAAAAGTATTAGGACTTCGGTCTCGATTACTTGTGAGGCGGGGAGCAGTCCAGGATAATCGGCTGTAATAGGCACCAAGGCGTTGTCAATGCTCGGTTGGTAAAATACCCCATCGATCAGCTCCACAGATATGTCCAGATCCTCTTGGGAGGCCGAATCGAGGGAGCGTCCCGGATCCTCGGGTGGTGGAGGAGGGCTGTTTATATCCTTTACGGCCCGGCACAATTCCTGCGTCAAAATCACAAGATAAGATACTTAACTATGGGTATATGAAACGGATGGGCGAGTGAAAGTATCCGCTTACCCAGCTTGGAGGATTGTACATAGAAAATCCGCCCCATGGGTTGAAGCGGAGGAATTCCTCCTCTTCTCCCTTGTACAAAGCGGACAAGATCTTTATTAGAGCGGCAGCCGAGTCCGGCCCCTTACGGCCGCACCGGGTGGCGTAGTCCTCCCTGTTGAAGTCCCACATGGGGTGGCCTCTATACTAAAGCGGCTGCACCCTCCGCATAATGCAAGTGGCCATGACCTCGATCATGGTCAGTCCGAAATGAGCCAACAACCTTATCCGGTTCATCAGGTAAAAGACGTCCTTGTCATTTTCCCTCTGAGGGCTCCGTGGGCGCCAACTTAGGCGCTTCTTCAAAGGAGCATTATCGAACTCAGGGAGGCCGGTCCGAATAGGGTCCGGCAGGGGGACATCTTCTATATAAAACCATTCTGAAGGCCAGTCTTCGGACGCCTTCTTCGGGGTTTCAGATAGATATCCGGTCCCGACGATGCGCCATAGTTCGGCTCCACCCACTTGATATATCGACCCCTCCTGAGAACGGGGCACAAGGCAGAACAACTTCTTCCACAATGCGAAATGAGCCTCGATGCCCAAAAGTAGCTCGCAAAGGGCTACGAAGCCCGCAATATGCAATATGGAGGCAGGCATAAGGTTGTGCAACTGGAGGCCGTAGAACTCCAGGAGCCCCCGGAGAAACGGATGAATTGGAAATCCGAGCCCTCTTATCAAATAAGGGACAAGGCACACCCGCTCTCCTTTGGAGGGATTGGGGACGCTCTCTGCTTGCTCTTCACCATTATAAGTGGCAAGCCCGGCTCGAACCGGGACCATATAGGCTGGGGGGAGAAACCCCTTGGCTTGGAGCACCACTAGCTCGCTGTGCGGGATGGAGCACTTCTCCAAATCTCCAGGCTGAGGGCTGGAAGTGCGAGAGGAGGAGCGGCGTTGACTGGCCATGATGGAATGGATCTCTATCGAATGTGCTCCGATGAATGCTCGCAAAGGGAAGATGGTGTGGTTCAGATCTAAATCCCCGTCTCTTTTATAGGAAGCTCATTTACGCAGCTAGGGGGGTAAATGAAAAAACACCCTAGCTTTTCGCATTCGTTTGACACGTGGAAGATGTCCATTATTGGCCGTAGAAGCCAAGGAGCGCAACATTCACCAAAAGTCAGACACTATTCAATAGGTATATGGAATTTGGAGGAGAACCCGCCTTGCAATGCCGAAGACAAATCTGCACGCCGGACTCATCGTCATTGAAGCCTGGTTCGGGAGCTACTGAGGGAGTCCCGGATTAGGGGGTGTCCGGATAGCCGGACTATAACCTTTGGCCGGACTCCTGGACTATGAAGATAAAAGATTGAAGACTTTGTCCCGTGTCCGGATGGGACTTTCCTTGGCGTGGAAGGCAAGCTTGGTGAGGGAGTCCTGGATTAGGGGGTGTCCGGATGGCCGGACTCCCGGACTATGAAGATACAAGATTGAAGACTTCGTCCCGTGTCCGGATGGGACTTTCCTTGGCGTGGAAGGCAAGCTTGGCGATACGATATGAAGAACTCCTCCCATTGTAACCGACTCTGTGTAACCCTAGCCCTTCCGGTGTCTATATAAACCAGAGAGTTTTAGTCTGTAGGACGAACAACAATCATACCATAGGCTAGCTTCTAGGGTTTAGCCTCTCTGATCTCGTGGTAGATCAACTCTTGTATTACCCATATCATCATATTAATCAAGCAGGAGTAGGGTTTTACCTCCACCGAGAGGGCCCGAACCTGGGTAAAAACATCGTGTCCCTTGTCTCCTGTTACCATCCGCCTAGACGCACAGTTCGGGACCCCCTACCCGAGATCCGCCGGTTTTGACACCGACATTGGTGCTTTCATTGAGAGTTCCTCTGTGTTGTCACCTTTAGGCCCGATGGCTTCTTCGATCGTCAACCATGACGCGGTCCAGGGTGAGACGTTTCTCCCCGGACAGATCTTCGTATTCGGCGGCTTCGCACTATGGGCCAACTCGCTTGGCCATCTGGAGCAGATCGAAAGCTACGCCCCTGGCCATCTGGTCAGGTTTGGAAGCTTAAACTACACGGCCGACATCCGCGGGGACTTGATCTTCGACGGATTCGAGCCGCGGCCAAGCATGCCGCACTGTCTCGAGGGGCATGATCTAGCTCTGCCGCCGGACAGCGCCCAGAGTGCCGCTCAAGTGTTCGCTCCGACCATTAGTTCGGAGCCAACTGGCCAGTCGGGGACGGATGGTTGGACGCCGCCCCGGCGCCGCAACCTCTACGGCGATAGAGCCGAATACCAGCCTAGTCGTTTGCAAGGCCCGTGACTCCAAGGTGCCGGACTCCATTCCGGACTCTGAATATTCCGCACCCCTTCCAATCGAACCCGATTGGGCTCCGATCATGGAGTTCACCGCCGCGGATGTCTTTCAACACTCGCCCTTTGGTGATATCCTGGAATCGCTAAAGTCTCTCTCTTTGTCAGGAGAGCCCTGGCCGGACTATGGTCAGCAGGGTTGGGATGCGGACAACGAAGAAATTCGAAACCCACCCACCACCCACTTTGTAGCCACTGTCGACGATCTAACCGACATGCTCGACTTCGACTCCGAAGACATCGACGGTATGGACGCCGATGAAGGAGACGACCAAGAACCAGCACCTATAGGGCCCTGGAAGGCCACCTCGTCATATGACATATACATGGTGGACACCCCCAAAGCAGGGGATGGCAATGAAAAAGTGGAGGATGACCCCTCCAAGAAGCAACCCAAGCGCCGACGTCAGCGGTGCCACTCCAAATCCCGCCAAAGCAAGAACGGCGAATCCGGCACCGGAGACGTCAACACCCCGGACAGTGCCGAAGACAACCCCCTCCAGCAGGATTCAGCGCAGGAGGACAAAGGAGCCAGCCCTCATGAGAGAGCGGCCGACAGAGAGGTCGAGGACGACAATTATATGCCTCCCTCCGAAGACGAGGCAACCTCGACGTCGACGAATTCGTCGTGCCAGAGGATCCCGTCGAACAAGAGCGTTTAAAATGCAGGCTTATGGCCACGACAAGCAGCCTCAAGAAAAAACAGCAGCAACTTAGAGCTGACCAAGACCTGTTAGCCGACAGATGGACTGAAGTCCTGGCAGCCGAAGAGTATAAACTCGAACGCCCCTCCAAGAGTTACCCAAAGCACAGGATGCTACCCCAACTAGAGGAGGAAGCAACTAAACCTACATCACCAGCATACGATGCGCCTGATCGGCCACCCCGTGGCCGCGACAGAGAGGCCCTTCGGCCCTCAACCCAAGCCGAACCCCGGCGCCGCTCTAAAAATACCAGAGCACGGGGCAACGCAACAGACCTGCGAGACATATTGGAGGATAAGGCAAGGCAAGCAAGATCGATCTACGGATCGCGTGGGTGCCCCACATCACGTGACGATAACCATCACGCCGGATATGATAAATACGGCCAGGCCGAATACAACAGACAAAGCTCATCCGAGCTACGTCGCGATATAGCCCAGTACAGGGGCGCCACACACCCACTATGCTTCACAGACGAAGTAATGGATCATCAAATCTCTGAGGGTTTTAAACCCGTAAACATCGAATCATACGATGGCACAACTGATCCCGCGGTATGGATCGAGGATTATCTCCTTCATATCCACATGGCCCATGGGGATGATCTACACGCCATCAAATACCTCCCACTCAAGCTTAAAGTACCAGCTCGACATTGGCTTAACAGCCTGCCAGCAGAGTCAATTAGTTGCTGGGAGGACCTGGAATCCGTGTTCCTTGACAACTTCCAGGGCACTTATGTGCGACCTCCAGACGCCGATGACCTAAGCCACATAATCCAGCAGCCAGAGGAATCGGCTAGACAATTCTAGACACGGTTCCTAACCAAGAAAAATCAAACAGTCGACTGTACGGACGCCGAGGCCCTTGCAACCTTCAGGCACAACATCCGAGACGAATGGCTTGCCCGGCACCTAGGACAGGAAAAGCCGAAATCTATGGCAGCCCTCACGACACTCATGACCCGCTTTTGCGCGGGCGAAGACAGCTGGCTAGCTCGTAGCAATAACATAACAAAGAGCCCTGGCAATTCGGATACCAAGGACAACAATGGCAGGTCACACCGCAACAAGCACAAGCGCCGCATTAACGGCGACAACACTGAGGATACGGTAATCAATGCCGGATTTAGAGGCTCTAAACCCGGTCAGCGGAAGAAGCCATTCAAAAGAAACCCTCCGGGCCCATCCAGCTTAGACCGGATACTCGATCGCTCGTGCCAGATACACGGCACCCCCAAACAACCAGCCAACCACACCAACCGGGATTGTTGGGTGTTCAAGCAGGCAGGCAAGTTAAGTGCCGAAACCAGAGACAAGGGGCTGCATAGCGATGACGAGGAGGAGCCCCGGCCGCCGAACAACAGAGGACAGAAGGGATTCCCTCCGCAAGTGCGGACGGTGAACATGATATACGCAACCCACATCCCCAAAAGGGAGCGGAAGCGTGCTCTCAAGGACGTCTATGCGTTGGAGCCACTCGCCCCAAAGTTCAACCCATGGTCCTCCTGCCCGATCACTTTTGATCGAAGGGACCACCCCACTAGCATCCGTCACAGCGGATTCGCCGCATTGGTCCTAGAACCAATAATTGACGGATTTCACCTCACTAGAGTCCTCATGGACGGCGGTAGCAGCCTGAACCTGCTTTATCAGGATACAGTGCGAAAAATGGGGATCCCTCAAGGATTAAACCCACAAAGACAACCTTTAAAGGCGTCATACTAGGTGTAGAAGCCAGCTGTACAGGCTCGGTTACACTCGAAGTGGTCTTCGGATCCACGGATAATTTCTGAAGCGAAGAGTTAATCTTCGATATAGTCCCCTTCCACAGTGGCTATCACACCTTGCTCGGACGAACCGCATTTGCAAAATTCAATGCGGTGCCGCACTACGCATATCTCAAGCTCAAGATGCCAGGCCCTCGCGGAGTCATCACGGTAAATGGAAACACCGAATGCTCTCTCCGAATGGAGGAGCACACGGCGGCCCTGGCGGCGGAAGTACAGAGCAGCCTCTCAAGGCAATTCTCCAATCCAGGTGTTAAACATCCGGACAACGTCAAGCGCGCCCAAAGTAACCTACAACAAAGCCGGCTGGCACGTTCTGAGCAAGCATAGCAGTGCGGCCTCAACCCCAGCCCTCGCCAGACGGTGATATCGGTACCATGCGTACATAATTACGCTTTGAAAGTACCATGGGCATAAGGGGGGGGGGGCACAACTACGGCACGCCCAGAATGCGGCTCAACTGCACTTAGGGGCTCCCTATTCTGTCGTTTCCTTTTTTTTCAGGACCCAACTATTTGGAAGACCTGTCCGGCTATACACTCGCCGAACACACGATGCAACAGCCAAGGCGAGAACAAGCCGCGTCGAATGTCCAGGTGGTCTCTATAACGAGTTAAATACCTGTTTTTACTTAAAAGTCCCGCAGCTTTCCCCTGGAGAGGGACATGTCAAATAATCCCATCTCTTGGTCATCGCACTATTTGTATGGTTCTGCTCTCATAGCAGCCCCTTTTTAATAAACAAGACATAGCTCTTATCAATTATTGTATTCATCTATTTTTATACATATATGTTCAGTCATGACATTACGCAACCGTACACTTTGGTACGCCCAATACACCAGGGGCTTAAGCACCCCATAACATGGTGTGAGAAGACCGAACACTCTCTTGAGTGCGGCACCCTGAACTTATAGCACTATATGCATCGGCTCCGAATCATGTCTTGGGTCAATAGTTGGGTTTGCCCGGCTCCCATGTTTTGGTACCTTACGTTCCGCAATGTTGGATAAGGTAGCGCTGGGAGAACTACTGCGATTGTGCCCCAGTTGAGCTGGGTTAACACCTCAGTAGAGAAAGCTAAAACTGACCGTCATGATAGTGCGAGAGACCGGTCGCTGTTCGCGAGGTTTTTCGAGTCCTTAAAGACTTATGCCGGTTAGAGCGAGGAGCCGGATTTATCTGGCCTAGGCGTGGATAGCGCCCCGAACTCGGTCTTCCGAATACTAGGGGCTTCGCCGAAATTTAAAATTATAGAATTTTATGGCTAAGTGAGAGTGATAAAGCATTATAAGTCCGATGGCCTGGTTCGTTGTGCTGAGCGCCTCCCTAGACGGACCCAAGAATGGGAACAAGAGCGCTCAGGTTTATCCCGAACACCTTAGCACTCATGGCATGGGGGTAGAAGCCGACGACTTGCATCTCTCAAGTTTGATAAACAGCCGCACAGAAGGTAATATTTTAAATTAACAAGCGTTGCTTAACGCATATGAACAAAGTTTTCAGCATACAGGATAACAGATGCGAGTCTACTCAAAAATTACATCTTTGGAGCATTCATCCGCTATAAGGCGGGCACCCTTCAGGACGCCCTTATAATACATCTCGGGCATGCGATACTCCTTGCCCGGCGGTGGCGCATCTGTCAAAAGCTTCTCCGTGTCTAGCTTGCCCCAGTGCACTTTAGCACGGGCAAGGGTCCGACGGGCACCTTTAATACAGACGGAGCGCTTGATGACCTCAATCCACGGACACGCGTCCACCAGCCGCCGCACCAGACCGAAGTAGCTCCCAGGCATGGCTTCTCTAGGCCACAGCCAAACTATGAGGCCCTTCATGGCCTGTTCGGCCACCTTGTGGAGCTCGACCAGCTGCTTCAGCTGGTCGCTCAGGGACACCGGATGTTCGGCCTCAGCATACTGAGACCAGAACACCTTTTCTGTCGAGCTCCCCTCCTCGGTTCGGTAGAACGCGGCAGCATCAGACACACTACGGGGCATATCGGCGAACACTCCTGGAGAGCTCCGGATTCGGGTAAGTAACAGATAATTTACTTTTATATTCTTGCTTTGCATAAAGAATGCCTTACCCGCCGCTATCTTCTTCATCGCCTCGATCTCCTGGAGGGCCTTCTGGGCTTCGGCCTTAGCGGTTTTGGCACTCTCAAGAGCCAAGGCGAGCTCGGACTCTCGAGTCTTCGAGTCACGCTCCAAACTCTTGTGTTTTTCCACGAGAGCCTGGAGGTCTTGCTGCACCTCCGCCACCCGCGCCTCCTGCTTCTCTCGCTCGGTGCACTCCAAGGCCGCACTGTTTTCGGCCTTGGAGACCGCCTCCTTCAGGGTCGCCACCTCGGTCGTGGCCCCTGCAACATTTACATTGGTCCTATCATTATTTGCAACCAAGTATTTCTATATACATTTACATGCGGTACTACATACCCTCCTTTTCCTCGAGCTGCTTCTTGGCACGGCCGAGCTTGCTCTCAGACCGCTCGAGGCTCTCCTTCAATGCATTAACCTCCGCAGTCAGTGCGGTAGAGGTCAGCAGCGCAGCCTGCATTCCCATATTGACATATTTTTGTTAGACTCCTGCTTATATCTTTTTAGATCCTCAGCTTGGCTTTTCTTTCCGAATGCCGAACTGAGCATCAGGGGCTACTGTCTATGCGGTAACATTTTTATATGTTTTGAACACATACCTCAAAGCCTGTTAATAGACTTGTACAGGCTTCTGTCAGCCCGCTCTTGGCGGACTGAACCTTCTGAATCACCGCACTCATAACAGTGCGGTGTTCCTCGTCGATGAGGCGCCGTTAAGCACCTCCAGCAAATTGTCCGGCGCCTCCGGATGGACGGAGGTCACCGGCGTCGTAGGCTTGCCCTTCTTATGAAGGCACCGCCTGTCGGACTCTGCAACCGTTGATGGTTCCGGAGCAGTGTCCGGCCCGAGGCCGGACTTAGATCCCTCTGGGGCTTTACCCCCTTTGGGCCTGGAGTCCGGGAGGTCGCCTTGAGGCGCCTCCAGGACCACCTCTTCCTGGTTCAGTCCCTTTTAGGACTCCACCTCGGCGTCGTCCGCAGGGAGAGGGGAGGAGGCCGTCGGAAGTGAAGCGTTGTTCACATGCGACGAATTCAGGGAGCCGCTCGACGAATCGCTGAGCTGAGCTCTGGGCGGACTACATAATTAAATTTGGCGTCAGAAGCTACCGAATAATAGAGGAGCACCATAAGTCATTCGGGTAACCAGACACTTATGATTTTGCCAGCGGCTTGACCCTGGATGTCCATTCCTCCCCGCCGTCTTCGGCATCGGAGGCGTAGTCCGACAGAAGGGTCTTCCCCTTCTTGGACCCCCGGCCTCCCCAATTGGGGCGGCCTTTCTTTTCTTTCCTCCCCCCGTTGGAGGGGGAGAGGCTTCTTCTTCTTCCTCCTCCTCGTCTTCAGAGGCGGAGGGTGCTTCGGGGTTGTCGAGCAATGAATCCCACACCACCAGGTGCCGGGAGCTCTTTCGAGTCCCCGTGGCCTTCTTCTTGGCCTTCTTCTCCGGCACCACGTGAGGTGCCGGAACCAGCAGCCCCATCAATCGGGCGTCCGCTGGGTCTTCTGGTAGGGGAGCCAGACAGATAACCTGCCCGGACTTCTTCAGCCAGTCCTGTCAAAGGTAGGGGAGTTTAGATCCTGCATAGAGTCAGACTATGAAAGAAAAGAGTCCCGTAAAGGGTAGAATAGCTTACCTCGTTGGCCTGGCGCCGCAAGCTGAATCTGCGATCTTCAGTAGCGGATGCGGGGGCCTCGGCGCCCTTGAACAGCACCTTCCAGGCATCTTCGTACGTGGTGTCGAAGAGCCCGCTCAAGGTTTGGTGCTGTGCCGGATAAAACTCCCACAATTTGAAGGCCCGTTGTTGGCATGGGAGGACCCAGCGGATAAGCATGACTTGGACTACTTTGACAAGCTTGAGATTCTTGTTCACCAGCTTTTTGACGCAGGTTTGGAGTCCGGTCAGCTCTTCCAAATCTCCCCATGTTAGGCCCGTCTCTTTCAAGGAGGTGAGCCGTGTGGGAAAGCCAGATCAGAATTCGGGGGCCGCTTCCCATTTGGGGTCGCGCGGCTCGGTGATGTAGAACCACCCCGATTGCCACCCTTTTATTGTCTCCACAAAGGAGCCCTCGAGCCATAGGACGTTGGCCATTCGGCCCACCATGGCACCTCCGCACTCCGCTTGGCGGCCGCCCACTACTTTCGGCTTGACATTAAAAGTCTTCAACCATAAGCCGAAGTGGGGCTGGATGCAGAGGAAGGCCTCGCGCACGATGATAAACGCCGAGATGTTGAGGATGAAGTTTGGGGCCAGATCGTGGAAGTCCAGGCCATAGTAGAACATGAGCCCCCGGACGAACGGGTGAAGAGGAAAGCCCAGTCCGCGGAGGAAATGGGGGATAAAAACAACCCTCTCATGGGGCCTGGGGGTGGGGATGAGTTGCCCCACATCTGGAAGCCGGTGCGCGATGTCGTCAGACAAGTATCCGGCCTTCCTCAACTTTTTGATTTGCCCCTCCGTGACGGAGGAGGCCATCCATCTACCTCCCGCTCCGGACATGATTGGATTAGGTTGAGGTGGGAAGTGCGGGCTTGGGCATTGGAGCTCGAGCACGCAGGGGCGGATAAGCAAAGGAGGAAGAAGGCGTAAATGGAAAGGGTAGATCCTTATCCCCTTATATGGGCGGCCGAAACTATGAGCCCCCACCGGCCTAATAACACTCGCTTATCTCCCAAGCGCCGCAGTTAATGGCGCGGTTGGGTTACCCACGCCCGTATTGATGAGAATCCCGGAATAAGGGGACACGATCTCTGCTTTGACAAGACGTGCCAAGGAAACCGCCTCGCTAAACGCGCTGAGGTGGAACAGTAAAATGGTTCGAATAAAGGCTTGGCCGTGGTGTGATGTCACGCTACGGAATACGTCAGCAGATTGGATTTGTGCAGATATTACTCCCTCTATGGTGGTATGTGGAACTTATTTTTGCAGAGCCGGACACTATCCTTGTGTTCAACATCTTCTATGAAGTATTCGGAGGAGGAACCCGCCTTGCAATGCCAAAGACAATTTGCGCGCCAGACTCGTCGTCATTGAAGCCTGGTTCAGGGGCTACTGAGGGAGTCCTGGATTAGGGGGTGCCCGGGTGGCCGGACTATGACCTTTGGCTGGACTCCCGGACTATGAAGATACAAGATTGAAGACTTCGTCCCGTGTCCGGATGGGACTTTCCTTGGCGTGGAAGGCAAGCTTGGCGATACGATATGAAGATCTTCTCCCATTGTAACCGACTCTGTGTAACCCTATCCCTCTCCGGTGTCTATATAAACCGGAGAGTTTTAGTCCGTAGGACGAACAACAATCCTACCATAGGCTAGCTTCTAGGGTTTAGCCTCTCTGATCTCGTGGTAGATCAACTCTTGTATTACCCATATCATCAATATTAATCAAGCATGAGTAGGGTTTTACCTCCACCGAGAGGGCCCGAACCTGGGTAAAAACACCGTGTCCCTTGTCTCCTATTACCATCCGCCTAGACGCACAGTTCGGGACCCCCTACCCGAGATCCGCCGATTTTGACACCGACACTTGGCGATACGGATATGTAGATCTCCTCCCATTGTAACCGACTCTGTGTAACCCTAGCCCTCTCTGGTGTTTATATAAACCGGAGGGTTTTAGTCCGTAGGACGAACAACAATCATACCATAGGCTAGCTTCTAGGGTTTAGCCTCTCTGATCTCGTGGTAGATCTACTCTTGTACTACCCATATCATCAATATTAATCAAGCAAGAGTAGGGTTTTACCTCCATCGAGAGGGCCCAAACCTGGGTAAAAACATCATGTCCCTTGTCTCCTGTTACCATCCGCCTAGACGCACAGTTCGGGACCCCCTACCCGAGATCCGCCGGTTTTTACACCGACAGTCATGTTGCATGGCTAAAAAAAATTACATAAGGGAAAGTCTAGCACAGGTCCTAAAAGTAATGGCTCGAAGACTCCAGTGATGCCCTACCGCATGTCTGCGCCATTTCTCCTTAGTAATAAATCCTTTGATAGGAGTATTTGATGGTTGGTCGTAAAGAAGGGAAACGCTACCTTGAAAGGATCCCTGGTGCAACCATAAAATGGATAGGGCTCTTAATGAACCTATAGTGAAAAATGTATGAGGTCCAAATAGGGTCAAGCCGTACTATGGACTTTTTCCCACAGTGTGCCTTCGGCGTTGCCCAAGGTATTTTGAGTGTGTCGTTATGTACACGTGGTACATAAGCCGCAAGCTTATGGGGCAATCAGCGGAGGCCAAAATGCTAGTCGAGGTTTGAATCCATCGAGTTATCGCAATGATGCGCGGACCGGACTCATTTAGAGATGTTGTTGGCTTTAATGTCCGATGAATTATTCGGCTTGATAAGGCCGCCATACACCTCGGCTGCAAGGGCCGTGGTGTGCTCTTCAGTACAGAGGGAGCGCTCCATATTTCCATTGACTGTAATGACGCCACGTGGTCCGGGCATCTTAAGCTTCAAATAAGCATAGTTCAGGACTGCATTAAAGCGGGCAAAAGCGGTTCGTCCGAGCAGTGCGTGATAACCACTTCGGAAGGGGACGATGTCGAAGATCAGTTCTTCACTTCAGAAGTTGTCTGGGGAGCCGAATACTACCTCCAGTGTGAGTGAGCCCATACAATGGGCCTCCACGCCGGGTATCACACCTTTAAAAGTAGTGTTACTATCCCTGATTCTTGGTGGGTCAATGCCCATCTTGTGGACAGTGTCTTGATAAATTAAGTTGAGACTGCTACCACCGTCCATAAGGACTCTAGTAAGATGGTATCCATCGATAATTGGATCGAGTACCAGGGCGGCCGAACCCCCGTGATGGATACTCGTTGGGTGATCCTTGCGATCAAAAGTGATCGGACATGCTGACCATGGGTTGAATTTTGGGGCGACAGGCTCTACGGCGTAGACGTCCCTTAGTGCATGCTTGCGCTCCCTTTTAGGAATGTGAGTGACATAGATCATGTTCACTGTTTTCACCTCGGGGGGAAACTACTTTTGGCCCCCGGTGTTCGACTGACGGGGCTCATCATCATCCTCACTTGGAGGTCCCTTTCCCTTGTGTTCGGTATTTATCTTACCGGCCTGTTTGAAAACCCAACAATTTCTGTTGGTGTGGTTAGCAGCCTTATCGGGTGTGCCATAAATCTGACAGGGCCTCTCAAGGATTTTGTCCAAGTTGGATGGACCGTACCTGTTGCCTTTGAAAGGTTTCTTCCACTGACGGGATTTGGAACCACTGAATCTGGCATTGACTGTCCTATCATCTGCATCGTCATTACTACTCCGACATTTATTCTTATTGCGACATGGTCTACCATTGCCGTCCCTGGCCTCATAAGTGTCGGGATCACTGGAGTTGTTGCTTCTATGAGCCAACCAGCTCACCCACACAAAAACAGGTCATGAGTGCAATTAAGGCTGCCATGGTCTTCGGCTTTTCCTGCCCGAGGTGTCAGGCGAGCCATTTCCCACGGACGTTGTGTTTGAAGGCCACTAAGGCTTCGGTGTCTGGACAGTCCATGATTTGGTTCTTTTTGATTAGGAACCGATTCCAAAGCTTGCGAGATGACTCGCCAGGTTGCTGGATTATGTGACTTAGGTCGTCCGCATCCGGTGGCCAGACATAAGTGCCCTAGAAGTTGGCCCGAAAAGCATCTTCTAAATCTTCCTAGCTTCCAATGGAGTTCACTTGGGGGATGTTCAACTAGTGTCGTGCTGGTTCTTTCAGCTTTAGAGGAAGATATTTAATGGCGTGAAGGTCATCTCCATGAGCCATATGAATGTGGAGAAGAAAATCTTCGATCCAGATGGCCGGATCTGTCGTTCCATCGTACTGCTCGATGTTTACGGGTTTGAACCCTTTCAGAAACTGGTGTTGCATTACCTCGTCAGTAAAGCACATAGGGTGTGTAGCACCCCTGTATCGTGCGACATCACGACGGAGATCGGATGAAATCTAAGTTCGGTGATGATCCTGAATATTGTAATGTTCATCATGCTGGACTTCATAGACGTTATCTCGTGCCGGGGTACGGCCTCTTGATCCATAGATTGATCGGGTTTGACTGGCTTTATTGGCCAGGTCCTGGTGCAAGTCATATGTGTAGCCCGCAACTGCTGTCTCCTTGCCTCTTCGGTGAGGGGGTGTGGGCTGGTGTTCGGCTTGATATGCCGCTTTATCCCGTCCACATGGTGGTCAGTCTGGTTGATTTGCATGACTGTATTTTGACGGTATTGGCTCAAGGGCTTCGTCGTCGAATTGTGGCAGCAGCTTGCGCTTGGGGTAACTTTTTATGGGTCGCTCAGGGCCGTACTCCTCGGTGGCCAGGACCTTGGTCCACCGTTCGTTGAGCGTATCCTGATCAGCTTTGAGCTACTGCTATTTGTTTTTCAGGCTCCGCGCTGTGGCGATCAGTTGTCACTTGAAGCGTTCTTGCTCGAGGGGTTCCTCTGGGACAATAAAATCTTCGTCACTTAGGCTAACATCCTCTTCTGAGACTGGCATATAATTGTTGTCTTCCAAATCTTCGTGATCAGTGTGTTCGGGGCTATACTGACTCTCCTCCCTCTCATCCTGTTTGGATGTGGGCTCGACGGGGTGTTCGGGATCTTCGGCATTATCCAGAGTCTCATTATGTCTAGTGCTGGTGTTACTATCCTTTACCCGACGTGATCGTAAGCGGCACCGCTGACGTTGGTGCTTTGGTGGTTCATCGACGGGCTTGTCCTTCCCTGGATCTTGAATGCCATTGTCGTCCTTCTTCTCAGGAGTGTCCACCATGTATACGTCATAGGTTGAAGTGGCCGTCCAACGCCTTGTGATGGGTGGGACTTGGCCTGATTTGGTGTCGACATCGTCGTCCATACCATCGATGTCTTTGGATGCGTAGTCTAGCATGTTGGTTAAATCCTCGATAGTGGCAATTAAGTGGCTGGTGGGCAGGTCATAAAATTCCCTGCTCCTAGCCCCCAGCCCATGCTAGGTGCAGTTCAAAGGCAAAGCTTCCGTAACAGCGAGAGATCACATTAAGCCCAGTGCTTCGTCTAAGGGAAAAAGCTAGGTGGGAGTCTGCGGATCTGTAGGGCTAAGTTCGGCGATAGACACCTGAACGGGCCCAATCGACGCAGACCTTGGCAGTACAGAGCTGACGTCCAGAGGCGAGTCCAAAACCGCATCTGGGTCTCCTCTCGAAAGTCCGGCGGGGCTGATCCTCCCATCTTCGGACGATACGACCCGCTCTGGATCTAAGGCCGAGGCGGGTGTGAGTGTCGACCCCTGGACGGGATCTAAGTGCGGATTCGAAGAGCTTCCTTCATGGGGGCAAGGGGCGGCAACCGTGGTCGCAAACCCCTTGAAGATCAGATCTCCTTGGATATCGGTGATGTAATTCAGGTTTCCAAACCCGATGTGGTGGCCGGGGGCATAACTATCGACTTGCTCGAGGCGGCTGGTCGAGTTGGCACGAAGCACGAAGCCGCTGAACACAAAGACCTATCCAGGAAGAAAGGTTTCCCTGGATGCTGCATCATTGTTGATGAAGAGGCGCGCCATCAATCCCTCTGTCTACAATATAGTGGAGCTCTTAATGAAAGCACCAATGTCGGTGTCAAAACCGGCAGATCTCGGGTAGGGGGGCCAAGCTGTATGTCTGAGGATCGATGGTAACAATGATCAAAGGGACACAATGTTTACCCAGGTTCGGGCCCTCTTAATGAAGGTAAAACCCTACTCCTGCTTGATTATATTCGATGAGTATAGGGGTTACAAGAGGTGATCTACCTCGAGATTGTAATGGCTAAACCCTAGCTTGGCTAGCCTATCAATGTTATGATCCTGCCTTTGGTCTAAACCCTCCGATTCATACAGATACCGGAGGGGCTGAGGGTTGTACAAAGTCGGTTTAACAGAAAGGAAATAGTATATCCGGACACCTAAACTTGTCGTTCATGCATGCGGGAGTCCTAACCGGACACGAGAGGTGGTCATCTTCCTTGTATCTTGACGACCCATTAGTCCGGCCCATATCGAATAGATCGGACGCCCGAGGACCCCTTAGTCCAGGACTCCCTCACCCACCAGCAGACCACAAGGGTAGAGGGCGTGCTCTACCCCCTGGGCATGCCCCCTGCCTTGTGGGTCCCCTAGACCTCCTCCGACCCTAACTCCAACTCTATATATTCACATCTGGAGAGAAAAAAATCAGAGAGAGGGATTCATCGCGTTTTACGATACGGAGCCACCACCGCCTCCTGTTCTTCATCGGAAGGGTGGATCTGGAGTTTGTTCGAGGCTCCGGAGAGGGGGATTCGTCGCCTTCATCATCACCAACCTTCCTCCATCACCAATTTCATGATGCTCAACGCCATGCGTGAGTAATTCCATCGTAGGCTCGTTGGACGGTGATGGGTCGGATGAGATTTATCATGTAATCGAGTTAGTTTTGTTAGGGCTTGATCCCTAGTATCCACTATGTTCTAAGATTGATGTTGCTATGACTTTGCTATGCTTAATGCTTGTCATTAGGGCCCGAGTGCCATGATTGCAGATCTGAACCTATTATGTTTTCATGAATATATTTGTGTTCTTGATCCTTTCTTGCAAGTTGTAGACACCTATTATGATTTATGTTCCGCATACCCCAAGGTGACACTAATTGGGATTCTTTCCGGTGATTACCATAGTTTGAGGAGTTCATGTATTCACTAAGTGCTAATGCTTTGGTCCAGTTCTCTATTAAAAGGAGGCCTTAATATCCCTTAGTTTCCATTAGGACCCCGCTGCCACGGGAGGGTAGGACAAACGATGTCATGCAAGTTCTTTTCCATAAGCCCATACGACTATATAGGGAATACATGCCTCCATTATATTGATGAATTGGAGCTAGTTCTGTGTCACCCTAGGTTATGACTGCTACATGCTGCATATCATCTCACGCAATTATCATTGCAGATCCATTGCCAACGAGCTTTTCACATATTGATCTTTGCTAAGTGCTATGTCTTGAGCTTGCGTTGGTTTTCCTTGAAGAGGAAAGGGTGATGCAGCCATAGTAGCGTAAGTATTTCCCTCAGTTTTTGAGAACCAAGGTATCAATCCAGTAGGAGGCTCCCCAAAAGTCCCACGCACCTAGACAAACAAACAAAGAACTCGCAGCCAACGCAATAAAGGGGTTGTGTCAATCCCTTCACGACCACTTGCGAAAGTGAGATCTGATAGAGATAGTATGATAAGATAAATATATTTTTGGTATTTTATAATATAGATAAGAAAAGTAAAGATGCTAAAAGTAGATTGAAAGCTTATATGATAAAAGATAGACCTGGGGCCATAGGTTTCACTAGTGGATTCTCTCATGATAGCATAAGTATTACGGTGGGTGAACAAATTACTGTCGAGCAATTGATAGAAAAGCGAATAATTATGAGATTATCTAGGAATGATCATGTATATAGGCATCACGTCCACGACAAATAGACCGACTCCTGCCTGCATCTACTACTATTACTCCACACATCGACCGCTATCCATCATGCATCTAGAGTATGAAGTTCATAAAGAACAGAGTAACGCATTAAGAAAGATGACATGATGTAGAGGGATAAACTCATTCAATATGATATAAACCCCATCTTTTTATCCTCGATGGCAACAATACAATACGTGCCTTGCTGCCCCTGTTGTCACTGGGAAAGGACACCGCAAGATTGAACCCAAAGCTAAGCACTTCTCCCATTGCAAGAAAGATCAACCTAGTAGGCCAAACCAAACTGATAATTCAAAGAGACTTGCAAAGATAACTTAATCACACATAAAAGAATTTAGAGAAGATTCAAATATTTCTCATAGATAAACTTGATCATAAACCCACAATTCATCGGATCTCGACAAACACACCACAAAAAGAGTTACATCGAATAGGTCTCCAAGAAGATCGAGGAGAACATGGTATTGAAATCCAAAAAGAGAGAAGAAGCCATCTAGCTAATAACTATGGACCCGAAGGTCTGTGGTAAACTACTCACAACTCATCGGAGGGGCTATGGTGTTGATGTAGAAACCCTCCATGGTCGATTCCCCCTCCGGCGGAGCGCCGACGAAGGCTCCAAGATGGGATCTCGCGGATACAGAAGGTTGCGGCGGTGGAATTAGGTTTTTCGTTGGCTCCCCTGATGTTCTCGGGGTACATAGGTATATATAGGAGGAAGAAGTACGTCGGTGGCCGCCCGAGGGGCCCACGAGATAGGGGGGGCGCCCTGTAGGGGTGGGCGCACCCTCCACCCTCGTGGCCGCCTCGGCTGCTTCTTGACTTGCACTCCAAGTCCTCTGGGTCACGTTTGTTCCAAAAATCACGCTCCCGAAGGTTTCATTCCATTTGGACTCCGTTTGATATTCCTTTTCTTCGAAACACTGAAATAGGCAAAAAACAGCAATACGGGCTGGGCCTCCGGTTAGTAGGTTACTCCCAAAAATGATATAAATGTGTAAAGTAAAGCCCATAAACATCCAAAACGGGTAATATAATAGCATGGAACAATAAAAAATTATAGATACGTCGGAGACGTATCACTAAGTTACTTTTTCCATTGTTGCTGTTACAATAACTACAAAACTGCTACTGTTACTTTTGCCACCATTACCGTTACTTCCATATTACTTTGCTACTAAATACTTTTCTGCAGATATTAAGTCTTTCAGGTGTGGTTGAATTGACAACTCAGCTGCTAGTACTTGAGAATATTCTTTGGCTCCCCTTGTGTCGAATCAATATATTTGGGTTGAATACTCTACCCTCGAAAACTGTTGCGATCTCCTATACTTCTGGGTTATCAAGACCGTTTTCTGGGACCGTTGCCGGGGAGCATAGCTCTACTCTCTGAGTCACTTAGGATTTATATCTATTCATCACTATGAGGAATCTGAAAGATACTAGAACCAAGATTTTTCCCTCTACTACGATGAGAAGTAAGGAACTACCATCTAGCTCTGCTCTTGATTCCCCTTTTTGTTTTGAGTAAGCTATCGACACCTACACCTGCTATTGATTCTGATATGTCGCATGTTATTGAAGATACTACTTCTGCTATGAATGATGCTTATGATGCTACTACCTTGCTTGATAAAACTGTGCCACTTGGTGAATTACTTGATGAACTCCTTGCTAGAGTTAGAACTATTGATTATGCTGAAGATGATGACATTTCTGAAACTGATGAAATTATTGAAAGTGAAACCTTTGAGACACATGTTAGATATAGATCTCCTAGATATGAATTGCCTGTTATGCCTGAGGGTTATGTTATGGATGGAGAGGTAGCTAGGGACTTTCTTGCTTGTAACGATAGAGATGATCTTAAGAAATTATTATCCAATTGGAAATAAAAATCTTTGAATGCTAGAATGCAATATGATCCTAAGTTTGCTACTTCACCTATCTTTGTTACTGATAAGGATTATGAATTCTTTGTCGATCCTGAGTTAATTACTTTGGTTGAATCTGATCCTTTCCATGGTTATGAATCTGAATCTGTTGTGGCACATCTTACTAAATTGAATGATATAGCCACCCTATTTGCTCATGAGAAATAAATTCGCTATTACTATATTCTTAAGTTGTTTCCTTTCTCGTTAAAGGGTGATGCTAAGTTATGGTTTAATTATCTTGCTCCTGGTTGTTCGCGTAGTCCCCGGGATATGATTACTACTTCTCTGGAAAAAAAATCCCTGCTCGTAAGAAACAAGCTGCTTTAAAGGAAATATTTAACTTTGTGCAAATTGAAGAAGAGAGTCTCCCGCAAGCTTGGGGGAGGCTTATCCAATTACTTAATGCTTTGCATGATCATCCTCTCAAGAAAGATGAAATACTTGATATCTTTTATAATGGACTAACAGATGCGTCGAGGGACCACCTAGATAGTTGTGCTGGTTGTGTTATCAGAGAACGAACAGTTGAGAAAGCTAAATTACTATTGAAAAATATAATGAGTAATGATAATGAATGGACTCTTCCTGAACCAACTCCTAAGCCAACTCCGAAGAAAAGAGGTATTCTATTTCTCAGTCCTGAAGATATGCAAGAGGCAAAGAAATCTATGAAAGAGAAAGGTACTAAAGCTGAAGATATTAAGAATTTACTACCTATTGCAGAAATCCATGGTCTTAATGTCCCGACGCAGGTAGTAGAGGTAAATTCTCTCTATAGATTTTATGAAGGTGATATCCCTCATAATTAGTGTGCTAGTCAATGCTTGGATGAGTTTGCTAATTTTGTTGTTAAACAAGAAAATTTCAATGCTTATGTTAGTAGACAATTGAAACGTAATGCTTATATGCTTGACTGCTTGGGTGCTTATATGAGTAGAACCATTAATGATCTTAAGATTATTAGTAAGCATGCTTCCATGATGAAAACTCAAGTAGAACAACTTCTCAAAGCTCAGAATGAATTGTTGAATGAGTTGAATAGTAAGAACAATGATAATGTTGTTAGGGTCATGAATAGAGGAGGTAAAATGACCCAAGAACCTTTGTATCCCGAGGGCCATCCTAAGAGAATTGAGCAAGATTCTCAGAGAATTAATACTGATGCGCCTAGTCCTTCAGAAAGGAAAAAGAAAAGTGATAGGACTTTGCATGCTTCTAGTGAACCTATTATAGACACACCTGAGAATCCAAATGATATTTCTATTTTTGATGCTGAGACACAACCTGGTGATGAACACGAACCTAGTTCTAATGTTAATGATGATGTTCATGTGGATATTCAACCTAGTAATGATAATGATGCGGAGGTAGAACCTGCTGTTGGTCTTGATAACCCACAATATAAGAATCAACGTTACAATAAGAGAGACTTCATTGCTAGGAACCATGGTAAAGAAAGAGAACCATGGGTTCAGAAACCCATGCCCTTTCCTCCTAAACAATCCAAGAAAAAGGATGATGAGGATTTTGAGCGCTATGTTGAAATGCTTAGACCTGTATTTTTGCGTATGTGTTTGAATGGTATTCTGAAAGTGTCCCCTTATGCTAAGTATATGAAAGATATTGCTACAAATAAAAGAAAGAGACCGAAAGCTGAAATTTCCACCATGTTTGCTAATTATACTTTTAAGGGTGGAATATCAAAGAAACTTGGAGATCCGTAAATACCAACTATACCATGCTCTATTAATAGAAACTATGTTAAAACTGCTTTATGTGATCTTGGAACCAGTGTTAGTGTTATGTCTTTCTCTTTATATCGTAGACTTGAATTGAATAAGTTGATACCTACTGAAATCTATTTGCAAATGGCTGATAAATCAACTGCTATACCCATCGGTATTTGTGCGGATGTACCTGTCGTAGTTGCAAACGTTACTATCTTAACGGACTTTGTTATTCTTGATATTCCTGAGGACTACATGTTGGGGAACGTAGTAATTTCAAAAAAATTCCTACGCACACACAAGATCTTGGTGATGCATAGCAACGAGAGGGGAGAGTGTGTCCACGTACCCTCATAGACCGAAAGCGGAAGCGTTAGCACAACGCGGTTGATGTAGTCGTACGTCTACACGATCCGACCGATCAAGTACCAAACATACGACACCTCCGAGTTAAGCACACGTTCAACTCGATGACGTCCCACGAACTCCGATCCAGCAGAGCTTTGCGGGAGAGTTCCGTCAGCACGACGACGTATGATGGTGTTGATGATGCTACCGACGCAGGGCTTCGCCTAAGCACCGCTATGATATTACCGAGGTGGAATATGGTGGAGGGGGGCACCGCACACAGCTAAGAGATCAAGGGATCAATTGTTGTGTCTAGAGGTCCCCCCTGCCCCCGTATATAAAGGAGCAAGGGGAGGGGGCCGGCGGCCTCATAGGGTGCGCCCCAAGGGGGGAATCCTACTCCTACTAGGAGTAGGTTCCCCCTTTCCTAGTCCAACTAGGAGGGGAAGGGAAGAGGAGGAGGGGAGAAGGAAAGAGGGGGCTGGCCCCCAAAGCCCTAAACCAATTCAGTTTGGGCCTAGGGGGGCGCACCCCACACTTCCTTGCTGCCCTCTGTTTGCACTAAGGCCCATGAAGGCCCATTGACCCTCCCGGCGAATTCTCGTAACTCTCCGGTACTCCGAAAAATATCCAAATCACTCGGAACCTTTCTGGTGTCCGAATATAGTCGTCCAATATATCGATCTTGACGTCTCGACCATTTCGAGACTCCTCGTCATGTCCTAGATCTCATCCGGGACTCCAAACTACCTTCAGTACATCAAAACACAAAAAACTCATAATACCGATCATCACCAAACTTTAAGCGTGCGGACCATACGGGTTCGAGTACTATGTAGACATGACCGAGACACGTCTCCAGTCAATAACCAATAGCGGAACTTGGATGCTCATATTGGCTCCTACATATTCTACGAAGATCTTTACCGGTCAAACCGCATAACAACATACGTTGTTCCCTTTGTCATCGGTATGTTACTTGCCTGAGATTTGATCGTCGGTATCTCAATACCTAGTTCAATCTTATTACCGGCAAGTCTCTTTACTCGTTGTGTAATGCATCATCCTGCAACTAACTCATTAGCTACATTGCTTGCAAGGCCTATAGTGATGTACATTACCGAGAGGGCCCAGAGATACCTCTCGAACAATCGGAGTGACAAATCCTAATCTCAAAATACGCCAACTCAACATGTACCTTTGGAGACACCTATAGAGATCCTTTATAATCACCCAGTTACATTGTGACGTTTGGTAGCACACAAAGTGTTCCTCCGATAAACGGGAGTTGCATATTCTCATAGTTGTAGGAACATGTATAAGTCATGAAGAAAGCAATAGCAACATACTAAACGATCAAGTGCTAAGCTAACGAAATGGGTCAAGTCAATCACATCATTCTCCTAATGATGTGATCCCGTTAATCAAATGACAACTCATGTCCATGGTTAGGAAACACAACCATCTTTGATCAACGAGCTAGTCAAGTAGAGGCATACTAGTGACACTATGTTTGTCTATGTATTCACACATGTATTATGTTTCCGGTTAATACTTCTAGCATGAATAATAAACATTTATCATGATATAAGGAAATAAATAATAACTTTATTATTGCCTCTAGGGCATATTTCCTTCAGTCTCCTTTGCACTAGAGTCAATAATCTAGTTCACATCACCATGTGATTTAACACTAATATTCACATCTGCATGTGATTAACACCCATAGTTCACATCGTCATGTGACCAACACCCAAAGGGTTTACTAGGGTCAATAATCTAGTTCACATCGATATGTGATTAACACCCAAAGAGTATTAAGGTGTGATCATGTTTTGCTTGTGAGAGAAGTTTAGTCAACGGGTCTGTCACATTCAGAGCCGTATGTATTCTGCAAATATTCTATGTCTACAATGCTCTACATGGAGCTACTCTAGCTATTTGCTCCCACTTTCAATATGTATCCAGATTGAGACTTAGAGTCATCTGGATCGGTGTAAAAGCTTGCACCGATGTAACTCTTTACGATGGGCTCTTTTATCACCTCCATAATCGAGAAATATTTATTTAGTCCTCACTAAGGATATTCTTGACCACTATCCAGTGATCTACTCTTAGATCAAAATTGTACTCCCTTGCTAAACTCAGAGCAAGGTATACAATAGGTCTGGTACACAGTATAGCATACTTTATAGAACCTATGACTGAGGCATAGGGAATGACTTCTCATTCTCTTTCTATTTTCTGCCATAGTCAGGTTTTGAATCTTACTCAACTTCACACCTTGCAACACAGGCAAGAACTCCTTCTTTGACCGTTCCATTTTGGATTACTTCAAAATCTTATCAAGGTATGTATTCATTGAAAAATCTTATCAAGCGTCTTGATCTATCTCTATAGATCTTGATGCTGAATGTGTAAGCAGCTTCACCAAGGTCTTTCATTGAAAAACTTTTATTCAAGTATCCTTTTATGCTATCTAGAAACTCTATATCATTTCCAATCAACAATATGTCGTCCACATATAATATCAGAAACTACAGAGCTCCCACTCACTTTCTTGTAAATACAGGCTTCTCCAAAAGTCTGTATAAAAGCATTTATTCCAACTCTAAGAGGCTTGCACCAGTCCATAAATGGATCGCTAGAGCTTGCACACTTTGTTAGCACCTTTCGGATCGACAAAACCTTCTGGTTGCATCATATACAACTCTTCTTCTAGAAATCCATTCAGGAATGCAGTTTTGACATCCATTTGCCAAATTTCATAATCATAAAATGCGGCAATTGCTAACATGATTCGGACAGACTTAAGCATCGATACGAGTGAGAAAATCTCATCGTATTCAACATCTTGAATTTGTCGACAAACTTTTTGCGACAATTCAAGCTTTGTAGATAGTAACACTACTATCAGCGTCTGTCTTCCTCTTGAAGATCCATTTATACAATATGGCTTGCCGATCATCAGGAAACTCCACCAAAGTCCACACTTTGTTCGCGTACATGGATCCCATCTCAGATTTCATGGCTTCAATCCAGTTCACGGAATCTGGGCTCATCATCGCTTCCTCATAGTTCGTAGGTTCATAATGGTCTAGTAACATGACTTCCAGAACAGGATTACCATACCACTCTGGTGCGGACTGTACTTTGGAAGACCTACGAGGTTCTGTAGTAACTTAATCTGAAGTTTCATGATCATCATCATTAGCTTCCTCACTAATTGGTGTAGGAATCACTGGAACTGATTTCTATGATGAAATACTTTCCATATCGGGAGAAGGTACAATTACCTTATGAAGCTCTACTTTCCTCCCACTCACTTGTTTCGAGAGAAACTCCTTCTCTAGAAAGAATTCATCTTAGAAACAAATATCTTGCCTTCGGGTCTGTGATAGAAGGTGTACCCAACAGTTTCCTTTGGGTATTCTATGAAGACGCACTTCTCCGATTTGGGTTCGAGTTTATCAGGTTGAAAATTTTTCACATAAGCATCGCAGCCCCAAACTTTAAGAAACGACAACTTTGGTTTCTTGCCAAACCACAGTTCATAAGGCGTCGTCTCAATGGATTTTGATGGTGCCCTTTTTAACGTGAATGCGGCTGTCTCTAATGCATAACCCCAAAACAATAGTGGTAAATCGGTAAGATACATCATAGATTGCACCATATCGAATAAAGTGCGGTTACAACGTTCGGGCACACCTTTACGCTGTGGTGTTCCATGTGGTGTGAGCTATGAAACTATTCCACATTGTTTAAATGAAGGCCAAACTCGTAACTCAAATATTCTTCTCTACGATCAGATTGTAGAAACTTTATTTTCTTGTTACGATGATTCTCCACTTCACTCTGAAATTCTTTGAACTTTTCAAATGTTTTAGACTTGTGCTTCATTAAGTAGATATACCCATATCTGCCAAATCATCTGTGAAGGTTAGAAAATAACGACACTTGCCATGAGCATCAACACTCATTGGATCGCATACATCGGTATGTATTATTCCCAATAAATCAGTAGCTCATTCCATTGTTCTGAAGAACGGAGTTTTAGTCATCTTGCCCAAAAGGCACGGTTCGCAAGCATCAAATGATTCATAATCAAGTGATTCCAAAAACCCATCAGCATGGAGTTTCTTCATGCGCTTTACACCGATATGACCCAAACGGCAGTGCCACAAATAAGTTGCACTATCATTATCAACTTTGCATCTTTTGGCATCAATATTATGAATATGTGTATCACTACGATCGAGATCCAACAAACTATTTTCATTGGGTGTATGACCATCGAAGGCTTTATTCATGTAAACGGAAAAACAATTATTCTCTGACTTTAAATGAATAACCGTATTGCAATAAACATGATCAAATCATATTCATGCTCAACGCAAACGCCAAATAACATTTATTTAGGTTTAACACTAATCCCGAAAGTATAGGGAGTGTGCGATGATGATCATATAAAACTTGGAACCACTTCCAACATACATCGTCACTTCACCCTCAACTAGTCTCTGTTTATTCTATATCTCCTGTTTCGAGTTACTAATTTTTAGCAACCGAACAAGTATCAAATACCCAGGGGCTACTATAAACACTAGTAAGGTACACATCAATAACCTGTATATCAAATATACCCTTGTTCACTTTGCCATCCTTCTTATCCACCAAATATTCATGGTATTTCCGCTTCCAGTGACCATTTCCTTTTGCAGTAGAAGCACTTAGTTTCAGGCTTCAGTCTAGCTTTGGGCTTCTTCACAGAAATGACAACTTGCTTGCCATTCTACTTGAAGTTCCCTTTCTTTCCCTTTGCCTTTTTCTTGAAACTAATGATCCTGTCAATCATCAACACTTGATGTTCTTTCTTGATTTCTACCTTCATTAATTTCAACATCACGAAGAGCTCGGGAATCGTTTTCATCATCCCTTGCATACTATAGTTCATCACGAAGTTCTACTAACTTGGCGATGGTGACTAGAGAACTCTGTCAATCACTATCTTATCTGCAAGATGAACTCCCACTTGATTCAAGCGATTGTAGTACCCAGACAATCTGAGCACATGCTCGCTAGTTGAGCAATTCTCCTCCATATTTTAGCTATATAACTTGTTGGAGACTTCATATCTCTCAACTCGGGTATTTGCTTGAAATATTAACTTCAACTCCTGGAACATCTCATATGGTCCATGATGTTCAAAACGTCTTTGAAGTCCCGATTCTAAGCCGTTAAGCATGGTGGACTAAACTATCAAGTAGTCATCATATTGTGCTAGCCAAACGTTCATTACGTCTGCATTTGCTCCTGCAATAGGTCTGTCACCTAGCGGTGCATCAAGGACATAATTCTTCTGTGCAGCAATGAGGATAAACCTCAGATCACGGATCCAGTCCGCATCATTGCTACTGTCATCTTTCAACTTAGTTTTCTCTAGGAACACATATAAAACATAGGGAAGCAACAACGCGAGCTATTGATCTACAACAAAATTTGTAAAATACTATCAGGACTAAGTTCATGGTAAATTAAAGTTCAATCAATCAGATTACTTAAGAACTCCCACCTAGATAGACATCCCTCTAATCATCTAAGTGATCACGTGATCCAAATCAACTAAACCATGTCCGATCATCACGTGAGATGGAGTAGTTTTCAATAGTGAACATCATTATGTTGATCATATCTACTATATGATTCACGTTCGACCTTTCGGTCTCAGTGTTCCGAGGCCATATCTGTATATGCTAGGCTCGTCAAGTTTAACCTGAGTATTCCGCGTGTGCAACTGTTTTGCACCCGTTGTATTTGAACGTAGAGCCTATCACACCCGATCATCATGTGGTGTCTTAGCACGAAGAACTTTCGCAATGGTGCATGCTCAGGGAGAACACTTATACCTTGAAATTTAGTGAGAGATCATCTTATAATGCTACCGTCAATCAAAGCAAAATAAGATGCATAAAGGATAAACATCAAATGCAATCAATATAAGTGATATGATATGGCCATCATCATCTTGTGCTTGTGATCTCCATCTCCGAAGCATCGCCATGATCACCATCGTCACCGGCGCGACACCTTGATCTCCATCGTAGCATCGTTGTCGTCTCGCCAACTATTGCTTCTACGACTATCACTACCGCTTAGTGATAAAGTAAAGCAATTACAGGGCGATTGCATTGCATACAATAAAGAGACAACCATATTGCTCCTGCAAGTTGCCAATAACTCTGTTACAAAAAATGATCATCTCATACAATAAAATTTAGCATCATGTTTTGACCATATAACATCACAACATGCCCTGCAAAAACAAGTTAGATGTCCTCTACTTTGTTGTTGCAAGTTTTACGTGGCTGCTACGGGCTGAGCAAGAACTGTTCTTACCTACGCATCAAAACCACAACGATATTTCGTCAAGTTAGTGCTGTTTTAACCTTCTCAAGGACCGGGCATAGACACACTTGGTTCAACTAAAGTCGGAGAAACTGACACCCGCCAGCCACCTGTGTGCAAAGCACGTCGGTAGAACCAGTCTCGCATAAGTGTACGCGTAATGTCGGTCCGAGCCACTTCATCCAACAATACCGCCGAACCAAAGTGTGACATGCTGGTAAGCAGTATCACTTGTATTGCCCACAACTCACTTGTGTTCTACTCGTGCATATAACATCTACGCATAAAACTAGGCTCGGATGCCACTGTTGGGGAACGTAGTATTTTCAAAAAAATTCCTACGCACACACAAGATCATGGTGATGCATAGCAACGAGAGGGGAGAGTGTGTCCACGTACCCTCGTAGACCGAGAGCGGAAGCGTTAGCACAACGCGATTGATGTAGTCGTACGTCTTCACGATCCGACCGATCAACTACCGAACGTACGACACCTCCGAGTTCAGCACACGTTCAGCTCGATGACGTCCCACGAACTCCGATTCAGTAGAGCTTTGCGGGAGAGTTCCGTCAGCACGATGGTGTGATGACGGTGTTGATGATGCTACCGACACAGTGCTTCGCCTAAGCACCGCTACGATATACCGAGGTGGAATATGGTGGAGGGGGGCACCGCACACGGCTAAGAGATCAAGGGATCAATTGTTATGTCTAGAGGTGCCCCCTGCCCCCGTATATAGAGGAGCAAGGGGAGGGGGCGGCGGCCTCATAGGGTGCGCCCCAAGGGGGGAATCCTACTCCTACTAGGAGTATGTTCCCCCTTTCCTAGTCCAACTAGGAGGGGAAGGAAAGAGGAGGAGGGGAGAAGGAGAAGAGGGGGTCGGCCCCCAAAGCCCTAAACCAACTCGGTTTGGGCCTAGGGGGGGGGGCGCACCCCACACTTCCTTGCTGCCCTCTATTTCCACTAAGGCCCATGAAGGCCCATTGACCCTCCCGGCGAATTCCGTAACTCTCCGGTACTCCAAAAAATATCCGAATCACTCGAAACCTTTCCGGTGTCCGAATATAGTCGTCCAATATATCGATCTTTACGTCTCGACCATTTCGAGACTCCTTGTCATGTCCCCGATCTCATACGGGACTCCGAACTACCTTCGGTACATCAAAACACAAAAAACTCATAATACCGATCATCACCAAACTTTAAGCGTGCGGATCCTACGGGTTCGAGAACTATGTAGACATGACCGAGACACGTCTCCAGTCAATAACCAATAGCGGAACCTGGATGCTCATATTGGCTCCTACATATTCTACGAAGATCTTTATCGGTCAAACCGCATAACAACATACGTTGTTCCCTTTGTCATTAGTATGTTACTTGCCCGAGATTTGATCATCGGTAACTCAATACCTAGTTCAATCTCGTTACCGGCAAGTCTCTTTACTCGTTATGTAATGCATCATCCCGCAACTAACTCATTAGCTACATTGCTTGCAAGGCTTATAGTGATGTACATTACCGAGAGGGCCTAGAGATACCTCTCCGACAATCGGAGTGACAAATCCTAATCTAAAAATACGCCAACTCAACATGTATCTTCGGAGACACCTGTAGAGCTCCTCTATAATCACCCAGTTACGTTGTGATGTTTGGTAGCACATAAAGTGTTCCTCCAATAAACGGGAGTTGCATAATCTCATAGTTGTAGGAACATGTATAAGTCATGAAGAAAGCAATAGCAACATACTAAACGATCAAGTGCTAAGCTAACGAAATGGGTCAAGTCAATCACATCATTCTCCTAATGATGTGATCCCATTAATCAAATGACAACTCATGTCCATGGTTAGGAAACACAACCATCTTTGATCAACGAGCTAGTCAAGTAGAGGCATACTAGTGACACTATGTTTGTCTATGTATTCACACATGTATTATGTTTCCGGTTAATACAATTCTAGCATGAATAATAAACATTTATCATGATATAAGGAAATAAATAATAACTTTATTATTGCCTCTAGGGCATATTTCCTTCACTACAGTATGTCAATTATCCTTGGTAGACCTTTTTTGAATACTGCAGGGGCTGTTATTGATTGCAACAAGGGCAATGCCACTTTTCATGTTAATGGTAATGAGCATACGGTACATTTTCCAAGGAAACAACCTCAAGTGAATAGTATCAAATCTATTGAAAAAATGTCAACAATCACTATTGTAGGTTTTGAATTCCTTCTTCCTACTGTCAAAAATAAATATGATATTATTATTGTTGGGGACATGCATATCCCTGTTGAGGTAACCTAGTGTTATTCAAAAATTCTCCTATTTCATGTCATTCGGAAGAAGTTTGTTAATAAGACTTTATCAACCTTGTTAATGGATTCCTTTTGATGGGAATTAGATGTATGAATTTAGAAAACACAACTTTTTGTACCCAGTTTTTACTTTCTGTTATTTAGAGTAAATAAAGAAAAATAGTATTATTCATCTGTTTTCTGAATTATTCATGCAATAAAAAATGTCCCAAAATTAAAAGTTGTCCAAATGTCCTGAAAATTTAGTATGATTTTTTAAAGAATATTTTAAAAAAATTGGCACTGAGAACACACCAGGGGGCTGCACTAGTGGGCCACAAGGCCTAGGGCGCACCCACCCCCTGGCCCGCCCTGGTGGCTTGTGGGTCCCATGTGGGTTCCCCTCACTTATTCCAGTACCCATCCACTTTGTCTTCCTCTAGAAAAAAATCATCCTGTTGCTCAAACCCGTGTTCTTGCTCATCTTGCTGCCATTTTCGGTCTTCTTGTGCAAAGCTCCATTTGCAAAACTATTTTGGGGGATTGTTCTTCGGTATGTGACTCCTCCAATGGTCCAATTAGTTTTTGTTCTAGTGCTTTATATATTGCAGATTTTTGCTGCTGTGGTGACCTTGTTCTTGAGCTTGCATATCAAATTTATATGGTCCCAAGTAGTTTTGATGCATGATATAGCCTCTAGGCACTTGTGGGAGTAGTTGCTATCAATTTTGTTGAGTTTGGTTCACTTTTATTTTGAGTCACTAAAAAATTTAGAATTTTTTCAGAGGAAGAAAGATGTTTAGGATAATATACCAAGGTGGTTCCTCGAGCAAGAAAGCCCCTAGGCTTGCGATTCGTGAGCCCGATTTTGAAGCACCGAGGGAGGCTCAAGTGCGGCCTTATGAATGGTCGTTGGATGAATTCATGGTTCATGCTGGTTTCAAGGAGGAATTTGATGCGTACATACAAAACACCATCTTTCAAGACTTAAGTGTAGGCAATACTATCACCTCACTGAGTCTTTTGTGCAGAGGTTTGAATTTACATCCAAGCATAGCACACATTCTGTTTTGTTTGATCTTTATTATAAATCATATACCATGGACCTAGAATGTTTTAATGATGCATGCAAAATCCCAAAATGGGGAATTCATAGCGAGCCTCGCAAAACTGAACATAATGATTTCCTTGCTAGCATCACTGTGGGAGAAACTAGAAATATTACACAAGCCACCATAGGGAGCATTCACTTTCCTGCCATACATTATTTTGCTCTCTTCATAGGTAGATGTGTTAATGGTAAACATGATCATAGCCACATTTGCACATCAGATCTTAGTGTCCTCAAGTGTGCGGTAATGGGTGATAAACGATATAAATTGGGGGCTATTATTGCGAGGAGGTTACATCTTAATGCTAAGGATGGAAATTTCTTTGGTGGGATTTATGCCATCTGTCTATGTTGTGGGGGAACCACGCCCACCTATGGGGCTGCGGGCCCCTTTATGGTTCAGCGGGGGCATGTCACGTTGCACAAAGAGCGGAGGAGCGTGAGGCGGCACGACAAAGATTGCACGGGCAGTTTTTACCCAGGTTCGGGCCGCCACGAGGCGTAAAACCCTACTCATGCTTTGGTGGATTGATGGTGGATGGTGGATGGTGGTGGAAGACACTGCGCTCTTGCCCGACAGGGTACCTCGGGACATGAACAGCTACGCGCGTACGAGTTTACAAGGGTCCCAATCCTCTCTATGGTTGCCATGGGCCTCCTTTTATAGATCAATGGGTCACCACAATGGCAAATCAGTCATTACACACTGATTAGATAGCGAACAATGCTATCATACCTAACTCTGCAGGTAGACAGAGCGCATTAAATGCGTCGCTTAATGTCACATCACAGCTTGCCCGGCAGGCCCTGCTGGGTTGATTCGCCAGCTTGTCGCCTGCTTACTTAACGCATCGCAGGACGGGTGTTTCTCGTAGGTATTTTCTATAGAAAGTGGCTTCCATGCGGCATATAACAACCACTTAGTCACCTTAGAGCTTGACACCACACTGATCGACGACGTATGTCGTGGTGAGGTGGTGCGGTGGGGTGTCTTGTCTCCGCTGGTCCCGGCAGGCTTGCCAGGACGATCCAGGGAAGGCTTGCTTCCGGGGATAACCTTGCCTCCGCCAGTCTTGCTTGCCCGGCAGGGGAGGTTTTCCCCTTAGCAGTACTTTGCCCCTCTGGCTAGTCTCGGTCTTCTTGATCTATGCTTGAGTCCCTCAAAGGGGGTCGATCCATCTTGCTTGAGTTGATCATGGTGTTGTGAACTTGTCCTCGTGCATGCGCACAGTCCGAGCAACGGACCCAGGGTCTGTTGCACCGATAGAAGCCCCCGGGCCTGGTACGATCGTGCCGCTTGGCGTCTTCGGGGCAGACCCTAATTAGTGCACAAGTAGGAGTGCTGTGGCAGCCTTGCCTCTTGATATCTTCTTTGCTTCTTTGTTATCTTGAGCCCGGGCCAGTTCCCCATTTTTCCACATGTTGCATAAAGCCAATGGTGGTGGGACCATTCTCGTAATGTCCCATGAATGACTTTAATGCATGGGCGGGCAAACGCCAATTCACTCTTGCCACCATACTCTTATCGTTAGCCATGTATGTTGCATGCATAGAGTGGAGTAGGTAACGGAGACACATGGTGCGGAGGGGTGTCAAAGCAGAGCCCCGGTCTTCTGGGATTGGTGGAAGAGGGTGGTGATTACTCGTTGGAGAACCAGCCCCCAGCTCACCTATAAAAGGAGGAGTGGTGGAGGAGCGGAGGCATTCATCCATATCCCTCTCTTCCTCCACCTTGATTCGTCTTGAGTATGCTTGAAGGGAGAGCTTGGGGCCGGGCCCCGGGCCTTAGCTCGGGGCCAATGATGCCAAGAAATGGTGTTGGTGCTCGAGGAGTGAGTCTATTCCAAGTCCAAGGCGAAGGGCTTGGGATCATTAGAAATCCCAATACTGCCCCTTCCTTGGAACCGGGGTTGATGTTGATGAGGAGGGCGCCTTCCTGCCCGCCAATATGGGGCATGGCGTGCCTCGAACGCCTTGGCCATCTTGGCCGCACGCCGTCTCTCCGGGAGGAGTGCTGGGCCGCGGGGACGGTGTTTTCCTGGGGAGGTGTTGATGAAGATGAAGCTAGGGAAGACGGAGAAGGCGGGAGGCAGGGCGTCAGGTCAGAGTACAATCGCACCGACGCATTCGTCTCATACTGGCGACCTGTCGCCTCATCTTTCCATTATTCCCTCCCTTCCCCGCACCATCATCACCAACCTCCTAGTTTCCGGGGAAGGGGCCGCTCTCTTGGTGCCTTCGCCTCCTCATGCAGTCTTCTAGCTGAGCTTTGGTCGATGACTCCACTATCGCTCGAGTTGGGGCTTTTTGCAGGTCCTGGAGGTGGTGACCAGGGCGCCGTCGAGCTGCTCCATCTGCCCTCCTCCATCGCAACCTCGCCACTCCCGATCTTGTCAAGCTGCGTCCGACATGCCATGATGGGATCGGGATGGACTCCTGCTTGGGCGCTGCTACCGCTTCCTTCTGTTCCCATCGCACTACTTGGGGTGAGAGGAACAGGGAGAGGAGTTTATGGGACACTTATCTTTTTTCAATCTTAAACAAGTAGGCACTTGCCAAATTTTAGTTCAAATAATGTAATCTCTTGAATCCATGTTTGTGTTCTGTAAGATTTGTACTTTTCTGAAGCATATTAATGAAAAAGATAAACCTTGTCGGGGACTGGTGCATGTATATGTTCATGCAGAGGTGGAATGCCTCTATATTAAAAATAAACGAGTTTTCCCGGTAGGTTATCCTGCTAGTACCCTCTATTTGGCTGCCGAGAAGACATGTTTGCCGGGCACAAATCACAATGAGGGACCAGCCCCCCGCCAACCTTTCTTCATCAAAGGCCACTGCGACCATCTTGACCGAAGCAACGTTCGAGTCAAAAGATGGGAGCACCTAAGTTCAAAAAAGTGGCGGGGCTTTCCTATGCGCAAGTACAAACTTACAGAACATGTATGGATAAGAGATAGAACTTATCTGTTTGGCCTGCCGGAGGTCGCAGTGCTGGCTCGTCTCTTCATCTCTTCTTAGGGACAGAATCCACGACAGATACCTATAGACTATGCAGATGAAAATTAAGCCACATGCAACCTAATCTATATGAGGATGCAATGCTCATGATATGCTTATGCATGCATGCAACTTGTCGGGGGGCCCCAGCGCTTTGTTTATTTCTGTTGCTCACGGTCTACGCCTGGCTTTGTACAAGGTGTTACATGCAATTGAGGCAAGGCTTATACAAAAGGGTGGATGTCAAGCATGGCCCGACAGCCGTGCCTTATGGGTAGAACTTACGAAGATGCTCAAAATTCCATGAGTTTTGCAATTTAATGCCATCTCTGGTCTCCAGACGGACTGCGCCAGGTCTGGTGACTCGTACTACCTGGTAATGGCCTTTCCACATTGGCAACAACTTGTTTGCACCCTTAGTGGACTGAACGCGCCTAAGGACAAGGCCGCCTCCCTGAAAACACCGGGCATGAACCATGCGGCTATAATAGCAACGCAGGGCCTATTGATAGTGTACAACACGCATAGCAGCCCGAAGACGGTTCTCCTCGAGTAGCACAACATCATCACGCCGGTGCTGATCTTGTGCTACTTCATCGTAGGCAAGCACTCGAGGAGACCCGGTAAATGAGTTCCATGGGGATAACTGTTTCTGACCCATAGACTAGGGAGAAGGGAGTCTGCCCGGTAGCTCGATTTGGTGTCGTTCTAGGGGACCAAAGAACTACCAGCAGCTCATCGATCCATCACCTGCCGCACTTCTGCAGCCTATCAAATGTTCTTGTCTTGAGTCCGCGTAGCACTTCAGCATTCGCCCTCTTAGCTTGTCCATTTCTTCTGGGATGTGAAACAGAGGCAAATGAGATCTTGCTTTTGAGGGCATGAACATATTGCATGAAGGCGTGGCTCGTGAATTGGGTGTCATTATCAGTGATGATCCGGGTAGGAACCCCTAAGCGGCACACCAAATCTTTCAAGAACTTGATAGCTGACTGAGCAATCACCTTTCTCATGGCAGCTACTTCTGGCCACTTTGTAAACTTGTGATTGCAACAAACAAGAATTCAAAGCCCTCGGCAGTTTGGGGGAAAGGGCCGAGGATATCGATCCCCCAGACCAAAAACGGCCATGAAAAAGGGATTGTCTGAAGAGCTTGTGGAGGCAGATGGATGTTCTTGGAATGGAACTGGCAGGCTTCACACTTGGTGACTAGCTCGACCGCATCTTGGAGGGTGTTGGGCCAATAGAATCCTTGTTGGAATGCTTTCCCAACTAATGCCCTTTATCTAATGTGGGAGCCGCACATGCCTTTGTGTATCTCTGCCAATAGTTCCTTTCCTTCTTCCCGACAGATGCACTTTAATTTCACACCGTTGGGCCTCCTTCTGTACAGAGTGTCATCAAAAAACTGGTATATACTGGCCCTACGGGCTACTCTTTCAGCTTCATCTTGCTCATCGGGAAGTTCTCCGGTTTGGAGGAAGTGGACTATGTTCCTTGCCCAAGTTGGAGCCTGGGGCTCGGCAACAAGGACTAATGGCACCTCCCCGCTTGTGGGGGTGCATTCCTCGACCGCGGGGACCGGTGGCTTGGCAGGAGGATGTAGCACGACAAGTGATGGGGAGTTGTTTTTGGCAGGGTCCCTGCTAGGAGCCCCGAGGGGTTCTATCGGGAGAGGCTTAATGGAGTCTAGCTTTCTCCTTTCCCGGGCCATTGTTGTCGGGGTTACGGAGGGCTGAGTAAGGTGGAGAACAAAAGTTCCTAGGTCCACAGGAAGCTTTTGCGCATCACACTTTGACAGATGATCAGCTATGCTGTTTTCCGCACGGGGTACGTGCTCTCTTTGCAATCCATCAAAGTGCTCCTCCAATATTCTCACTTGCTCAATGTATGCCTCCATCAATGGACTTTGGTAATCCTTGTTGACTTGTTTCACCACCAGCTGCGAATTTCCTCGAATGACTAGCTTCTTAATCCCCAACTCAATGGCAATCCTGAGCCCAGCAAGGAGTCCTTCATATTCTGCTGTATTGTTGGTTGCTTCCTCCCGGGGAAAGTGCCTCTAGAAAACATACTTCAGGTGCTCGCCAAGGGGAGCAACGAGAAGCACGTTAGCCCCTGCACCTTGTAGGGAGAAAGCACCATCAAAATACATGATCCGTTCTTGGGGCGCTTCCTTGTTGGGGATAACTGTCTCCATCACTTCTTCGTTAGGGGTTGGCATCCATTCTGCAATAAACTCTGCTAGTGCCCTACTCTGTATTGTTGAAGTGCTCTCAAATTTCAGGCTAAAGCTGGATAAATCCAAAGCCCACTCCACTATTCTGCCGGTAGCCTTAGGGTTTCGGAGTATCCTTTGTAACGGGAAGCGGGTGACAACTGTAATCTCATGGGCTTGGAAGTAGTGGTGCAGTTTCCTTGAGGCCATGACGAGGCCAAAGATCAACTTTTGCACGCTAGAGTACCTCCATCTAGCCCCCTATAGCAAGGAGCTGACGAAGTACACTGGATGCTACATTACTTTCTTCCTTGCCGTGTCCTTGGGGTCACTCTTGTTGCCGTGCTCTTCTTTGTCATGATCCTTATCCGGTCCTGGCGGGCTTTGCTTATCCTCTGTTTCCTCTACTTCCCGCTGTGCCACTAAGGTTGCACTAACCACTTGATTGGTCGCCTCCCAAGTATAACGACAACATTTCTAGTGGTTTAGGGGCTACCAAAGTGGGCACAGAAGACAAGTAGGTCTTCAACTCTTGCAGTGCCGCATCTGCCTCTGGGGTCCATTTCATGGGACCTACCTTCTTCAAAATTTTGAAGAACGGAAGGGCGCGCTCGGCAGACTTGGAGATGAATCTACTAAGCGCGGCAGCACATCCTGTGAAACACCTCACATCTCTGACTGTCTTGGGTGCCTGGATCTGCTCAATAGCCTTGATCTTATCTGGATTGGCCTCAATCCCACGGTGGGACACAAAGAAACCAAGAAGCTTGCCGGAGGGAACGCCAAACACACACTTCTCCGGGTTTAGCTTCAAGTTGATCTTGCGCATATTAGCAAACATCTCTTCCAGATCCTGGATGAGGGTGGATTTGTCCTTGGTCTTGACCACAATGTCATCCATATAAGCCTCAATATTTCTGTGCAACTATGGTTCAAAACCAATCTGGACTGCCCTTACAAAAGTAGACCCGACACTTTCCAATCCAAAAGGCATGCAAACAAAGCAATACATACCGCAAGGGGTGATGAAGGAGGTCTTTTCCTCATCTTCCTTGGACATGAATATCTGATGGTATCCAGAGTACGCATCCAGGAAAGAAAGCAAGTCATGACCTGAAGTGGAATCCACAATCTGGTCGATGCGCGGCAAGGGAAATGGATCCTTTGGGCAAGCTTTGTTGAGGTCTGTGAAGTCAATGCAAACCCTCCACTTCCCGTTAGCCTTGTGCACAACCACTAGGTTTGCCAACCAAGTTGGATAGAGTACTCCTCTAGCCAAACCAGCTGCCCCAAGCTTCTTAATCTCCTCAGGTCCAAGGATGTGACTTGGTTACCACTCCAAGGCCTGCTTATGCACTTTCTGCTTGATGGGTCGGGCATGTGGGCAGACAACAAGGTGGTGCTCGATTACCTCCCTGGGATTGGGGATATCAGATGGTTGGTAGGCAAACAGGTTGATATTCGGCCATAGGAAGGCAACGAGCATGCTTTCCTATTTGTCATCAAGGGTGGCACTGATGGTGAAGGTACCACCAACGCCAGCCAGCCCTGCCGGGACCTTCTTCATGTGGGGTGCAGCAGCCTTGGTTATCTTGTTGTTGGAACACTTCGGCATGTCATCAACGGGTGTCGTGCACTCGGTAGGGGCACACTTCCCGGATTCCTTGCCAGAGTCCCTACAATCCTTCTTCTTTCCTTTACTCTCCTTGGCGGGCACCGTGAAAGTGCAACTAATCCCCGGGTGGTTTTGGTAATTCATAATAACATATAGCTAATTGAACTAATATCCATTCAAGACTAATATTTTAGAAAGTTCAATGATTGGCTGGCATGGACTAGAGATGTGGACCCCTCAAAATGCTAAGGACACATATTGGCAAAAGCTCAAGACTCTTCATTTCATTTTAGTGATCCAAGATCACATTGAGTCCATAGGAAAGCCATTACTATTAGAAGGGGATGAGGTGTTGCCTAATGGCTTGCTTCCTCAAAATGCTTAGTGATATGCTCGAAATCCCTCAACCACTTTATCAAATCCAAATATGTCCTAAACCCAAAGTCAAACTCGTCCCCATCGATTTGATCTATCCGGCGCCACCGAGTTCACTTGACATAGCCATAGCCAGAAACCTAATCAGTTCGGTCACACCGATACGGCTCTCGGTCTCACTGAAATGGCTTTGCAAACTCTCTATTTCCCTTCGTCACGTTTCGGTCTCACCGAAATGAGCGATCGGTCCCACCGAGTTCGCATTCCAAACTCTCTGTTTCCTTTTTGTAACATTTTGGTCTCACCAAAATGAGCGATCGGTCCCACGGAGTTTGCTTGACCAACTCTCTTTTTGAATAATTGCTAAAATCGGTCTCACCGAGTTCATGCAATCGGTCTCACCGAGATGAGGTTTTGCCCTAGCCCTAGCACATCGGTCCCACCGAGTTGATCATGTCAGTCCCACCGAAAATCCTAGCGTTCACATTTTGAACTAAATCAGTCTCACTCAGTTTCTCTATTCGGTCTGACCGAGTTTGGTAAAATGTATGTAATGGTTAGATTTTCTATGGAGGCTATATATACCCCTCCACCCCCTTCTCCATCTGAGAGAGAGAGAGCCATCAGAACGTGCCTACACTTCCATTACTCATTTTCTGAGAGAGAACCACCCACTCATGTGTTGAGACTAAGACATTCCAATCCAACCATAAGAATCTTGATCTCTAGCCTTCCCCAAGTTGCTTCCCACCCAAATCATGTTTCCACCATAGACAAAGCTGTGAGAGAGAGTTGAGTGTTGGGGAGACTATCATTTGAAGCACAGGAGCAAGGAGTTCATCATCAACACACCATCTATTACCTTTTGGAGAGTGGTGTCTCCTAGATTGGTTAGGTGTCACATAGGAGCCTCCGTCAAGATTGTGGAGTTGAACCAAGGAGTTTGTAAGTGCAAGGAGATCGCCTACTTCATGAAGATATACCCGAGTGAGGCAAGTCCTTCATGGGCGATGGCCATGGTGGGATAGACAAGGTTTCTTCTTCGTGACCCTTCATGGGTGGAGCCCTCCGTGGACTCGCGCAACCGTTACCCTCTCCATCAACGTTGATGCATGATAGCACCACCCATCAGAACCACGCCAAAAATCTCCGTGTCTACATTGCGTTTGCCCTCTTCAAACCCTTCCCTTTTACCTTCATTTGCAATGTTTTACAGTTTGCTGCCACACTCTTAGAATTGCATGTGTAGGTTGATTGCTTGACTTGTGCTAAGTTGCTAAAATCTGCCAAGACTTAAAATTGGGAAAAATGCTAGATTTTTATTTAGTCAAGTAGTCTAATCACCCCCCCTCTAGATATACTTTTGATCCTACACACCGCTGCCTCGGCAGCCTCTACCACGACAGCGTCCCGATACATCTTATCCACGCATATCATCGTGTCTTTCTTATCCGATGAAATGGAAATGACGCCCATTGGGCTTGGCATCTTCAAGGTGTTGTAGGCATAGTGGGATGCTGCCATGAACTTGGCCAGGGTAGGGCGCCCAAGAATTGCATTCTACGGCAGGGGGAGATCTACCACATCAAACACAATCTTCTCAGTGCGGTAATTCAACTCACCCCCAAACGTTACTGGCAACGTGATCTTTTCCTTAGGACGGCTCCTACCGGGATTAACTCCTTGAAACGTGCCAGTAGCCTTATGATCTTCCTCCGCTATCTGGAGCTTGCTAAGAACATGTGGGGAGATTAGATTCAACCCAGCCCTACCATCAACCAACATCTTTGTGACCTTGAGGTTGCGGATTGTTGGGGAGACCAACAATGGCAGACATCCTACCGCAGTGTTGCAGTCAGGATGATCCTCCTCATCAAAGATGATGGGCATGCATGACCATTTGAGTGGTTTCCATGAAGTTGCCACTGGCTCCACGACATTGACTTCTCGTGCCCACTGTTTAAGTTGGCGGTGAGAGAAGTGCAAAGATGCAGCCCCGTCAATGCACATGGCATCGGTGGCCTTCTGTAATTCCTTCTCACTGGTTTCTTCTTCACCCCCTTCATCACTTACAGCATCACAATCCTCTTTCTCTCTGCCCCTGGTGGGTTTCCCTTGGTTCCGACGAGCTCTGCCGGGGCAATTTTCTTCACCGCCCGGCCCTTACCGCCAGCACCATTCTGACCTCTTTCCTTATCTCGCTTCTCATACTCAGCCCTCTGCTTCTTGATGAGCTGCTCAACTTGATGACACTACTGGAGATCATGTCCCTTGGTTTGATGGATCTTGCAGTATGACCCATCACTCTTCCCAGCTTTCTCAGCTGCCGCGGCCTACAGACAGTCAGCGCACATGACAACCTCCTTGCCGGGGGCTTCGGCTTTTGCCTTCTTGCCGGTACTAGGTGTGCCCGATCCCTCAACGGTCATCATTGCCTTATACTTGTGTTTCTTATTCTTCTTCTGGCTAGTGATCTCGTCGTCATCTTCTGAGTCGATGGCGATGCAATCCTCCTCTCCAGGAAGCTTCCTCCCTTCCTCCACCCGTGCATATTTGTCCACCAAGGTGTACAGCTCCTTCACGGTCTTGGGCAGCTTGACGTTCATCCTAGAACATATCCTCCGGTTGCGCAGATTAGACTGAAAGGTGGCTATCACAGTTGCCGGGTGGATATTTGGGATATTCCTGTGGACTCTTGTAGGAACTTGAAGTATGTCTAGAGGGGGGTGATTAGACTACTTGACCAATTAAAAACTTAACCTTTTCCCAATTTTAGAGTTTGGCAGATTTTAGCAATCTTTGGACAAGTCAAGCAATCATCACACAATTCAAGCAAGCATGCATAGAGTATATGAGCAGCGGGAATTAAATCATGCAACTTGCAAGAAAGTAAAGGGAAGGGTTTGGAGCATTCAAATGCAATCGGAGACATGGATGTTTTTGGCATGGTTCCGATAGGTGGTGCTATCGTACATCCACGTTGATGGAGACTTCAACCCACGAAGGGTAACGGTTGCGCGAGTCCATGGAGGGCTCCACCCACGAAGGGTCCACGAAGAAGCAACCTTGTCTATCCCACCATGGCCGTCGCCCACGAAGGACTTGCCTCACTAGCGGTAGATCTTCACAAAGTAGGCGATCTCCTTGCCCTTACAAACTCCTTGGTTCAACTCCACAATCTTGTCGGAGGCTCCCAAGTGACACCTAGCCAATCTAGGAGACACCACTCTCCAAGAAGTAACAAATGGTGCGTTGATGATGAACTCCTTGCTCTTGTGCTTCAAATGATAGTCTCCCCAACACTCAACTCTCTCTTATGGGATTTGGATCTGGTGGAAAGAAGATTTGAGTGGAAAGCAACTTGGGGAAGGCTAGAGATCAAGATTCATATGGTAGGAATGGAATATCTTGGCCTCAACACATGAGTAGGTGGTTCTCTCTCAAAAATGGTTAGTTGGAAGTGTAGGTTTGTTCTGATGGCTCTCTCTCTGAATGAAGAGGAGGTGGAGGGGTATATATATCCTCCACACAAAATCTAACCGTTACACACAATTTACCAAACTCGGTGGGACCGATTCAACAGACTCGGTCGGACCGATTTAGTAAACCTAGTGACTGTTAGGATTTTCGGTGGGACCGACATGCAACTCGGTAGGACCGATATGGTTAGGGTTAGGGCATAACATAATCTCGGTAAGACCGATTACACAAACTCGGTGAGACCGATTTTGGTAATAAGCTTTCCAGAGAGTTGGTCAGGTAAACTCGGTGGGACCGATTCGCTCATTTCGGTGAGACTGAAATGTTACGAAAGGGAAACAGGGAGTTTACATTGCAATCTCGGTGGGACTGATCGCTCACTTCGGTTAGACCGAAATGTTACGAAGGGAAACCGACAGATTACAATCCCATCTCGGTGAGACCGAGATCCCTATCGGTGAGACCGATTTGCCTAGGGTTTGTGGCAGTGGCTATGACATTTGAACTCGGTGGCGCCAGATAGAAAGAATCGGTGTGACCGATTTTGACTTTGGGTTTAGGTCATATGAGGATGTGAGAAAGTAGTTGAGGGTATTTGGAGCATATCACTAAGCACTTGAAGCAAGAGGCTCATTAAGCAACACCTCATCCCTCCTTGATAGTATTGGCTTTTCCTATAGACTCAATGTGATCTTGGATCACTAAAATGTAAAATGAAGAGTCTTGAGCTTTTGAGCTTGAGCCAATCCTTTGTCCTTGATATTCTGAGGGATCCACTTTCATCATCCATGCCATGCCATTCATTGAGCTTTCCTGAAATAATAGTCTTGGAATAGCATTAGCTCAATGAGCTATATGTTGTTATGAATTACCAAAACCACATAGGGATAGTTGCACTTTCAATCTCCCCCTTTTTGGTAATTGATGACAACATATAGATCAAAGCTTCGACAAATGATAATAAGATTGAAAAACATCGTCGCTTTGAGAAGTATGTGATAAGCAAGAGCTCCCCCTAAATTTGTGCATAGTTTAAGATTTGCTTTGGACTGCAAATGCACAAGGAATTAGGCTCATGGGTTACTCTTCCATGTCACATACATCTTGGTGGAGCGCTCAAAATAATAAAGATTGAATACATGCACTCATCACCAAGCAAAGTGAATGATCATATAAGGATAGGTAAAATAATATCATCAAACAGGCATAAGTGTAGCTTATGATCAAACACATGATCATCAATGTCTCATAGATAATAGCATAGTATCTCAAGCAATCAAAAGCAAACAAAGTTTAACCACCAAGGTAAGAGAGAACAAAAGCAACACTCTCTCTCTTGAAGCCTATGATCTATACATTTTTCTCCCCCTTTGGAAACAAGTTACCAAAAAGTTCATAGAAAAAGCATAGTGCTAGATCGACTCTCAGGCTTGATCTTCAGGTGGTGGTTGAGAGATGGCTTCTTGGACGAAGGCTTCAGTTGATGTGGATGGAGCTGGAGGAGTTGGTGCTGGAGCTGGTTGCCCTGGAGCTGTAGGAGTTGTAGCTGGTGCAGATGATGTGGCTCTAGTGTCTGTCACAAGCACCACAGCTGACCTCTGAGCTCTAGGCACTCTGGCAAATGCATCAGTGGTTGTCTTGCCCTTCCTCTCCTGCATGTCATCCTGAAGCTGCTCCACAACTGACTGAATCTCAGTTACTTTGACATCTAGATCATAGAATTTTTGTTCCATGATTCTTTCCAGGCTCTCCTAATTTTGAGTTAGGGTGGCCAACCCTTTCTCAATCCTCAGTGTTGATGCTATCAAGTAACCAAGCTGGTCCTGCTTGTTCTTCAAAAAGTACTCAGATGCCTCCTCTTGAGTTGGTATCTTGGCAGCCTTCTCTTTCTTTGCTTTCTCCTTCTTCTCTTGAGCTTGCACTGATGATGGTTCATTCTCATTCATTACAACTTGATTGTCCTCAAAGTCTGGATAGAGAGCAAAATGTTCCTTATCCAACAGATATTTTCCTATGCCCATCTTTGAGTTAATCAACTCCTGAATCTGTGGGGCATATCCACAACTTCTCTTTTGGTCTGCTGCTGTCCTCTTTATAGTCTCAACCATAAGGCTCATGACCTTGAATTTTTGTGGCACATCAAATATATGTAGCAAGTTTATTGCATGCCCTCTGATCATGTTGTGGTCACCTGACTTGGGCAAAAGAGTGTGCCTTAGGATCCAGTTGATCGTTGGCAGCCCTTACAGAAGAAAATGGACAGATCCAAACTTCAAAGTCTCAAGACCTTTGTCTGGGATCTCCTTGTACATATGTGACATAGAATTGCGATCCATCTTTTTCTTGGCATAGACATCCAAGTCATCTTCACTCTCCTTTGGGGCATTGATCAGACTGGCCCATTCCTCAATGGTTGACTGGTACCTTGTACCTTCAGACATCCAAACTATCCTGCCATCTGGATAGAAGTGTGATGTGGAGTAGAATTGCATAGTGAGTTCATCATTCCAGTTGGTGAGCTTCTGCCCAACAAAATCTGCAACTCCACATGCAATGAAACTGTCTTGCACTCCAGGATAGTGTTCTTCATTCTCTTTCATGTAGGTCCAGTCGACCCACCTCATATCACACACTATGGGCTTCTTGTCCAACAAGATTGTCTCATAGAAGTCCTGCTATTCCTTAGTGTGGAACCTGTAATCAACAACAGTTCTTCTCCTGGTGGCACATGGATCTGTCATTCTCCATAGCCTCAACCCCGAGTCTCTCCTGATATTCATGTCCTCAGCCACAGGATGAGCATCATTGTGGTCTGGAATCTTGGGTTTGAGCTTCCTCAGGACTTGTCCTTCATCATCTTCCTCATCAGCAACTTCAGGCACTGGGGCCTTGTTCTTCTCAGCAGCTAGAATACTCCTAGTATTCCTCTTTGGTGCAATCTTGGGCTTGGGGGCAGCTTTGGGTGCTTCTTTGGGCTTTGATGTTGCAGCCCCTGACTTTATAGCATCACCCATCAACTTTTATGCCTTGGGTGCTGGTGCAGCAACCTCTTCTTCCTCTTCCATCATGGAAGGTTGACCAACAACTCTGGCCATGGTCTTTTTGACCCTTTCCTTCCTTTTCTTTCCTTCTGCAGCTGGCTCTTTGGGATCAGGCTTTTCACGTACTTGTGTTGATCCCCTGACCTTCAGCATAGGTGTCCTCTTGGCAGGAACCTTCCTATTAAGTCCAGGCTTTGTGGTCTTTGCTGTGACATACTCCTTTTTGAGCACTACCTTCTTGGAAGTAGCCTCATCTTCTTCTGCCATATAATCCTCATCCTCAGATTCTGAGGTTCTCTTCTTCCTTGTCCTGGTGGCAGCTTTAGGCAGATTGCTTGGGGTGCTCCTGCTGCCATCATCTGAAGTGCTTGAGGGACTAGTGCCCTCACTCATGTGAATCTGCTCTTCTGACTTGTTCTGACTATCACTTTGGTCTGCCATGCTGAAATCACTGACTGCTGACCCTGTGAATAGTTATAGATGAGATATAATGGATGAGCATCACAAAATGTAGAGATTTTTGTAAAAGGATGATTCAAAAACTCAGTTTTAGTTTTCCACAGAAAGCATTTTGGATCAACCGATTTTCAAACTCGGTGATACCAAAGTAGTTTTGGAACCTAAACTGGTGAACTCGGTAGGACCGAGTTACAGTTTGGTGGCACCGAGACTGCTAGGGTTTCACAAAGTTTTAAAATCGATCACACCGATTAGCAATTCCCGGTCAGACCAAGAGTTACTAGTGCAATGGCGTTAGCCAAATCGGTGGGACCGAGTTTTTCAACTCGGTGGGTCCGAGATGGTTTCGGCAGAAACCTAACCCTAAATTTTCAAATCGCATCTATTCTAAGGATTGTATTGACTGGATAGGAGTGTTTCAATCGTGGCAAGAATCATAATGAACGCAATGTGCTAGGAATCAGACGAGGATAGCACTGTGATCGAGTCCATACCCTAGCTTGGCGATGAACTCGCTACGGCGGCAACGGCAAGGGTGAATTCCATTGACGGCAGCGGAGACCAGCGACAGGAGGCGGCTGGTGACGAGAAGACAATCCGATGACCCTGGAGGCAGAGCGAGCTATGCGCGGGCGAAGGGGTTTGGAGAAATTTCCAAATTTTTGCCCATGAGTATATATAGCCCGACCCTGTCGGTGTGGCCAAGTGGAACAACTCGGTGGCACCGAGATGCATAACTATATACAGTTACAGCAACTCGGTGTGACCGAAAAGTTCAAATCGGTTGCATCGAGATTGAAAACCTAGATCGACTTAGTGATCTCGGTAGGACCGAAATGGAGGAATCGGTCAGACCGAGAATCACAAAGAAGTTTTGGAAGTTTAAGTCTATGACGAATCGGGGACTCCGAGTGCTCCTCACACAGAGTGGTTCGAATCTGACTTGATCAAATTTTGTGATGTAGCATGAATAGAGTTTGAGACGAGAAAAGCATAGATAACTAGAGAAGGTTCTTAGGCATTCTTGTCCATCCACTTGGCAAAAAGAAAAACAACCCAAACAATCAAAGCAACAAGTGGATGTCCTCGAATGAGAAAAATATGCAACCAACATGCTCACACAATAGAATGGCAAATGAAATATGTGGCAAAGCATGCACAACCAATTCTAGCATCTATCAAACAATTGGCGATGACTAGGTCATCTATATATGAGTATATTGACTTAGCAGTCAAATGAGAACATTTGATCATAGGTCATACTCATCGTTTAAGCTCAAGTGGGGTTACCACTTTTACATAATGCATTTATGTGTTCACACCATTAGAGTTGCTTTGACTCAATTCTTAGAGTTAAGCTCCCCCTAGATGTGAGATCCCCTTTTAGAGGGATGAACTAACCTTGGGTTTTGTCGATGATGACTTCATGTGGGTGTTGAAGATGTGGATGCTCAATGTTGATGTAGATCATTTGGAGCAATCCCTTGGAGTGAGTTGCACTTTCAACATACCTACATGGGTTAGTCCCACAAGGAACAAACAAGAATATCCATAGACATATAGTGATGCACACACATGATGATGTCCATCAAATCATTAGGTTACCTTGTCCCTTGCCTTACCAACATGAGGGTTTGTGACTCCTTGAACTAGTGCAAGATGTGGAAGTTGATTGCACTTGTCCTTGCCATAATGATATGAGTGAAGAATGTTGGCGGAGTCACCCTCAAGAACTCTCTAGTTCTTCTTCTTCGGGATCCACATTATCTTGATGGGAATCCTTGGAGTTGTAGTCAAACTTGATGAAGTAGACTTGACGTAGTCTTGGGAACCCACTTTACCAAGGCCTTAGGTGCTTCTTCAAATGCATCAATCTCCTCTTGAAGCTTGTCCTTGCCTTTGTTCTTGTGGTCTTGTGGTGGAAGATCATCTTGTGCTTGTGTTCCCTTGAAGGAAGTAGCATCATACTTCTCTTGTTGAGGAACAAACTTCGTCTTGGGGTATTGATCTTCTTCCCACTCAACTCCATTGGCATTGAACTTTCGTTTAAAACCAACACCTTGATTCTTCCGGTGCCTTCCTTGCTTGCGTACAATTTCCTCGAATTGCTTACTCACGGCAAGGCTCTTGTATACACCTTTCTCTATAATTCCCTTCAATAAGCTATTTTCTTGCTCAAGTGTAACTTGGCTAAGAGAATCATTAGTGGAATCAAGAGAACTACTAGAAGCAACAATATTGGATTTGACATTATTATTGTTACTACTAGAGGAAGGATCTTTCGTGTACTTGTTACTAGATTTGACTTGAGGCATGTAAGTAGATAAGAGTAAATGATTGGCAATGTAAGAAGAACTTTTCTTACGGAGATCATCATTGATTGCTTTTAAGAACTCATGCTCTTTCTCAAGATTGAGCTTTTCAAAGCGTAACTTCTCATGAGCCCTTAAAAGTTCTCGATGATCTTCGAAGATAGTTTCATGAGCTAACTTAAGAGTGTTTAGTTCTTTAGTTAGAAGCTCAATCTTCTCCTTATCATTGTCATTCGTTTTATCTTGATTAGCATGATTAATTGACGTTTCATCATAGTATTCATCACTAGAGTTGTCAATAAGTAAATCATCATCACCTAGCAAGTCATCTTCATCACTATTGAAATCAACATACTCGGGATGTGTTACCTTTGGACCTTTGGACATGAAGCATCTTCCAATTCCTTCATTTGGTGAGTCAAATATGTCGTAGGAGTTGGTTGACACAAGTGCTAGACCGGCAACACCTTCATCTTGAGTATATTCGGAGTGGGAGTGATAGCTTCTCTCGGAGTGATTGTCGGAGTCGGAGCCGGATACCCATTCACCAACATGAGCTTGATGTCTTCGTTTTGTGTAGCTCCTTGATGACTTGTCCTTCCTTTCCGAATCCTTGCTTCTCCGGGAGGGTCTTCGTTCATAACGATCATCTCTACTCCTCCTCTCTCTTGTTGGTGATTCTTCTCTTTTGCTTCTTCTTTTTGGAGAATCTTCTCTTCTTTTGTAGGGTCCGTACACTCATTGGAATAGTGTTCGGGTCTCCCACAATTGTAGCAATTGCGCTCTTGACTAGAAGATCTTTTGTCATTGTAGGACCTTGACTTAGAGCTTCTTTTTTGCTTCTACTCTTGTAGAATTTGTTGAAGTTCTTCACCATTAAGCTCAAATCTTCATTGAAGGTTTGTTTCTCACTTGATGATGTGGGGGCTTCACATGAGGCTTTGTAAGCACCACTTTACTTGTTGTGTAGTTCCTCCTTATCCTTGAGTGACATCTCATGAGCAACAATTCTTCCAATGACTTCCATTGGATTGAGATCTTTGTAGTTTGGCATCATTTGGATCAATGTGCACACGGTATCATACTTTCCATCCAATGCTCTTAGGATCTTCTTGATGATGAATCTGTCGGTCATCTCTTCACTTCCTAAACCGGCAATCTCATTTGCGATAAGAGCAAGCCTAGAGTACATTTCAGCGACACCTTCACCATCCTTCATTTTGAACTTGTCAAGCTGACTTTGGAGCACATCCAGCTTGGATTCCTTGACGGAGTCGGTACCTTCATGCATATCAATCAAAGTATCCCAAATTTCCTTTGCATTCTCAAGACGGCTGATTTTGTTGAATTCTTCGGGGCACAATCCGTTGAAGAGGATATCACAAGCTTGAGCGTTGTATTGCATCATCTTCAATTCATCCGCATTAGCTTCACGGTTTGGCTCTCTCCCATCAAAGAATTCACCTTACAAGCCAATACAAACAATAGCCCAAATGGCGGGGTTATGTCCGAGAATATGCATTTTCATCTTATGTTTCCAACTAGCAAAATTAGTACCATCAAAGTAAGGACCTCTACGGTGATAATTTCCCTCGCTAGACGCCATACTCTCCTAGGTTGTGAAACCAAGGCTATGACCACCAAAAGCTATGGAAATCAAAGCAAATGGAGACCAAAGCTATGATACCACTTGTAGGACCTTGAAGTATGTCTAGAGGGGGGGGGGGTGATTAGACTACTTGACCAATTAAAAACTTAACCTTTTCCCAATTTTAGAGTTTGGCAGATTTTAGCAATCTTTGGGCAAGTCAAGCAATCACACAATTCAAGCAAGCATGCAAAGAGTATATGAGCAATGGAAATTAAAGCATGCATCTTGCAAGAAAGTAAAGGGAAGGGTTTGGAGGATTCAAACGCAATTGGAGACACAGATGTTTTTGGCGTGGTTTCGATAGGTGGTGCTATCGTACATCCATGTTGATGGAGACTTCAACCCACGAAGGGTAACGGTTGCGCGAGTCCACGGAGGGCTCCACCCACGGAGGGTCCACGAAGAAGCAACCTTGTATATCCCACCATGGCCGTCCCCCACGAAGGACTTGCCTCACTAGCGGTAGATCTTCAGGAAGTAGGCGATCTCCTTGCCCTTACAAACTCCTTGGTTCAACTCCACAATCTTGTCGGAGGCTCCCAAGTGACACCTAGCCAATCTAGGAGACACCACTCTCCAAGAAGTAACAAATGGTGCGTTGATGATGAACTCCTTGCTCTTGTGCTTCAAATGATAGTCTCCCCAACACTCAACTCTCTCTCATGGGATTTGGATCTGGTGGAAAGAAGATTTGAGTGGAAAGCAACTTGGGGAAGGCTAGAGATCAAGATTCATATGGTAGGAATGGAATATCTTGGCCTCAACACATGAGTAGGTGGTTCTCTCTCAGAAATGGTTAGTTGGAAGTGTAGGTTTGTTCTGATGGCTCTCTCTCCGAATGAAGAGGAGGTGGAGGGGTATATATAGCCTCCACACAAAATCTAACCATTACACACAATTTACCAAACTCGGTGGGACCGATTCAACAGACTCGGTCGGACCGATTTAGTAAACCTAGTGACTGTTAGGATTTTCGGTGGGACCGACATGCAACTCGGTAGGACCAATATGGTTAGGGTTAGGGCATAACGTAATCTTGGTAAGACCGATTACACAAACTCGGTGAGACCGATTTTGGTAATAAGCTTTCCAGAGAGTTGGTCAGGTAAACTCGGTGGGACCGATTCGCTCATTTCGGTGAGACCGAAATGTTACGAAAGGGAAACAGGGAGTTTACATTGCAATCTCGCTAGTACCGATCGCTCACTCCGGTTAGATCGAAACATTACGAAGGGAAACAGAGAGATTACAATCCCATCTCGGTGAGACCGAGATCCCTATTGGTGAGACCGTTTTGCCTAGGGTTTGTGGCAGTGGCTATGACATTTGAACTCGGTGGCGCCGGATAGAAAGAATCGGTGTGACCAATTTTGACTTTGGGTTTAGGTCATATGAGGATGTGAGAAAGTAGTTGAGGGTATTTGGAGCATATCACTAAGCACTTGAAGCAAGAGGCTCATTAAGCAACACCTCATCCCTCCTTGATAGTATTGGCTTTTCCTATAGACTCAATGTGATCTTGGATCACTAAAATGTAAACTGAAGAGTCTTGAGCTTTTGAGCTTGAGCCAATCCTTTGTCCTTGATATTTTGAGGGATCCACTTTCATCATCCATGCCATGCCATTCATTGAGCTTTCCTGAAATAATAGTCTTGGAATAGCATTAGCTAGCTATATGTTGTTATGAAATACCAAAACCACCTAGGGATAGTTGCACTTTCAACTCTGCTGAACCTTTGCAAGTACTTCCGCAGAGTTTCTCCTTCTTTCTACTGGAGGAGCTGCAGATCGTTGAGCCGCCCTGGTTCTTGATGGCCTCCTGTGAAGGCGCCAATGAACTCATGGCACAAGTCAGCCCAGGATGAAATGGAGTTCTTCGGCAAGTGCATCAACCAAGACCTCACATTAGACTTAAGTGCCAAAGGGAAACAATTGGTGAATACCTTCTCATCTCTTCCTCCCGCAGCCTGAACATCGATGGTGTACATGCTCAAGAACCCTGCCGGGTTCAATCTTCCATCATACTTCTCCGGTATCTCTGACTTGAACATGCGAGCGGATGGCGAACGGACTTGCCGTAGCTCGCGGGTGAAGGCAGGGCATCCGATCTCAAAAGGTAGGTACCCGCCGTCCCTGGACGTGGGCTCGTCGTTGTTGGGACCATCACACCCATTGGGTTGGCGATGGTCGTCGCAGCGCCGCATGATGACTGCACGCATGGATTCCCTTTGCCTGTCCTCTGGGGCTTGCTGTGGTTCTTGTCGTGCTCGAGGATCAGAGGAAGCCATCGAGAAATTGTCGGGTTCTTAGATGCATGGCTCCCGCACAGCCTGCCGAGGTGGGACTGCACTGTGGGGAGCAGCTCCTTCCATGTGGCCAGCCGCATGAGCCATTGCCGCCGCCTGGGGAGGCCGAGGTGGGCCTGCTCGCTGTGAGCCCCCGGCCTCGGCGAAGCCAATCAGACTTTGAATGGTGGCTCTCCATTCATCCATCTGATCGACCGTCGGAGGGATCCTCAACAGCATCTGGGCCTGCGCCATGGCCTTAGAGGCGGTGCTCGGCATATGTGAAGATGATGAAGACCGTCGTGTCGCTCAGCTCCTGATGCCGCCGGTGGAGACCGCGTCGCGTCCTTGCTGCCGTGAGCCAGCTGCTTGGACAACACAGTCATGCAACAAAGTCTCTTGAGGGCTAACGGCCCCGTCGGGCACAGTAACTGGGTTGGCTTGTTCTGGAGGCGGCGCGTGCCTCGCGGCCGTACCCGTGGCGGGGGCGGCAGGAGGGTTGCGATTCACCTCAGAATGAGTGCCACCACTGCGGCTATGCCCTTCGATGAGGAGAGTGGGTATAGGCAAAGTAATTCCCCCACCCGTACCTCGAGGAGCGTGGCCATCAGGATCTTGTTGGTGATGTCCTTCCCCGATGCTTCTTGCTTCTGCTTCGGCCGCGGGGATAGTGGTGACAATGCCTCCTGCGTCGTCCATGCCTCCCGTGACGCCTGCATCCTCAGGTGCCCCTCATTTCCCACGACGTTGGTAGGCGCAGGTGGCGGATCCTTTGGGGTGGACGGGTGAGCTGCAGTACCGGGTTTCTTCTTAGGCGCCATAGTCAATGGTGCCACTGATGATGAAAACGGCGATGAACATGACGCGTTGCTCACACTTTCGGGTTCACGCAAGTGCTCCCCCTACTTGGCACGCCAAAGATGTCGTGGGGGAACCACGGCCACCTATGGGGCTGCGATCCCCTTTCTGGTTCGGCGGGGGATGTCATGTGGCACAAAGAGCGGATGAGTGTGAGGCAGCACAACAAAGATTGCACGGGAAGTTTTTACCCAGGTTCGGGCCGCCGCGAGGCGTAAAATCCTACTCCTACTTTGGTGGATTGATGGAGGATGGTGGTGGAAGACACATCGCTCTTGCCCAGCAGGGTTGCCTCGGGACAAGAACAGCTACGCGCGTACGAGTGTACAAGGGTCCCAATCCTCTCTATGGTTGATATGGGCCTCCTTTTATAGATCAAGGGGTCACCACAATGGCAAATCAGTCTATGCACTGATTAGATAGCGAACAGTGCTATCATACCTAAGTCTGCAGACAGACAGAGCGCATTAAATGCACCACTCAATGTCACATCATAGCTTGCCTGATAGCCATGCCTGGTTGATTCGACAGCTTGTCGCCCGCTTGCTTGACACGTCGCACGACGGGTGTTGCTTGTAGGTATTTTTAATAGAAAGTGGTTGCCATGTGGCATATAACAACCACTTAGTCACCTTAGAGCTTAACACCGCACTGATCGACGATGTACGTCGTGGTGAGGTGGTGCGGTGGGGTGGTTTGTCTCCGCTGGTCCCAGTAGGCCTACCGGGACGATCCAGGGAAGGCTTGCTTCCAGGGATAACCTTGCCTCCGCCAGGCTCGCCTGCCCGGCAGGGGAGGTTTTTCCCTTAGCATTATCTTGCCCCTTTGGCTAGTGTCAGTCTTCTTGATCTATGCTTGGGTCCCTCAAAGGGGGTCGATCCATATTTCTTGAGTTGATCATGGTGTTGTGAACTTGTCCTCGTGCTTGTGCACAGTCCGGGCAACGGACCCAGGGTCTGTTGCACCGATAGTTTAGCTAATTATCTTGGGGTACCCATAACGGAGAATGACATTGAGTTACCAACCGCTTTTCTTTATTATAATGCTATCATGCGCTACCAGTTTCTTGAGAGGAACGAACAGTCCCTCGTGTATCGACTGATCTTTGACAGGCAGTGTGTTGTCCATAATACCCTTCCTCTCCTGCCTTCTTTAACTTTCAGGTAAAACGGTGATACTTTATAACCAGACAGGAGGCGAATGAGTATGAGAGAGAGGTGGTAGCCGCTCTCCTCCATGCTACAGCCCTTTAGGCAGTAGCTGCCGCATCCCAGTACAACCCCGACTACAAGTTTGGATACCCGCCAGGCCAGCGGTGGCCATAGACGAACTTAGGCCAAAATCCTAAGCTTGGGGGAGTATGTATTTCTCACCGAAATTACGTTCATGTTCGCACACTCATTTCAGTTGTCGGTGTTCATACTTTTTCATTGAATCATCCATTCTAGTTTATTTTTCTTGTTTTCCTCTTGTGTGTTCGAAAAACTTTGAGAAAATTCAAAAAAAATAGTTCTAGCTTCTTTTAAATTTTTATTTTTAGTTTATTTAGTAGTAGTATTAAAAGAAAACCCCAAAAGATTTCTCGTTCTTCTTTTGCTTGTTGGGAGCTTTCCCGTTTAAATAGTTTTTCTCGTTATAGTTTTACTTTGTTCAGAAAAACCAAAACTCCAAAAACATTTCAGTGTGTTTCTTTGAAATCCCCTTTTCCTTTCTTTGGGTCGTAAGGAGAAGACCATGATGAAAATGTTGAGTGGCTCTCATATGCATTATTGTTGATCTAACAAAGAGCCCATATTACCTTGTCTTCTCCGTTGAATAAATGTTTGCAGATTCCAGCTTAGTCACATGCACGTGCACTATTATTATTACTCACGCCGTTCGGTCATGCAAGTGAAAGGTAATAATGATGATATATGATGAAATGATTGAGATGGAGAAAAGTTGGTACGAACTCGACCTATTTTTTTTTGTAAATATGATTAGTTCATCGTTCTTGATTCAGCCCATTATTAATGAAACATGTTTGCAATGACAATTAGAGGTTATATTTACTCATGCCATGCTTAATTAGCTAGAAGTTTATAATGGTTTACCTTGCATGCCAACATGCTTTTAAAATGGTTGTGATGTAGTATGATAGATGGTATCCTCCTTTGAATGATTTAAGTGGCTTGACTTGGCACATGTTCACGCATGTAGTTGCAAAAGAAACATAGCCTCCAAGATATTTATGTTCATGGTGATTTATATCCTACTCATGCTTGCACATAATGTTGGTTAATCTCAATGCATATTAATGACCGTTATCGCTCTCTAGTTGGTCGCTCCTCAATCTTTTGCTAGCCTTCACTTGTACTAAGCGGGAATAATGCTTGTGCATCCACTTCAATAACCCAAAGTTGTTCCATATGAGTCCACCATACCTACCTATATGCAGTATTTACCTGGCATTCCAAGTAAATTTGCATGTGCCAAACTCTAAATCTTCAAATGATAATCTGTTTTGCATGCCCGAGTCGCTCATGTAGTGATTGGGTGCTGTCAATATCTTCCATGCTAGGTGGGTTATTCTCATGATGAGTGTTTATTCACTTGTCATTCGCGAGAAAGTCGCTGGTAATCGGGATGCCTAGTTCCATGCTCGAAATCGAATCAAAGTATAACTTCAAACAAAAGTCTCCCAAGACTGTTGTTGGTATGGACAGTACCCGTTCTTTCGGACCAGCCGTGGAGTGTGCTTGTTGGTGGAGGGGGAGTAAAACTTTACCATTCTATTTGGGAACCTCCTACAATGTATCTAGCATGGAAGATAGTGAGATCTCTTAGTTGTTATGTTGACAATGAAGGCATACCGCTCAAAATTATATTCATCTCTATTTTAAATCTTGAGCCCTGGCACCTCTGCAAATCCCTGCTCCCCTCTCAAAGGGCCTATCTATTTACTTTTACTACTGAGTCATCATCCTCTTATAAAAAGCACCAGTTAGAGAGCACCACTATGATTGTATGCTTTGATATTAATTGATATCGAGTATGAGTGTGACTAGATCTCTTTTACCATGAATTACATTATCTAGTGAGTCCTTGATCTTCAAGGGTGCTCTGCATTTATGTTTTTCGGTCTCAGAAAGGGCTAGCGAGATACCATTTTTGTCATATTATATCATGATTGTTTTGAAAAAGTGTTGTCATCCAAGATTCATTATTATTGCTCGCTAGTTGATTGTGCCATTGATATGAGTAAATGTGAGACCTGAATGTTATTGTGAATATGGTTAGTTCATAATCTTTGCTAAAAACCTGAATGTTGGCTATACATAATTGCAACAACAAGATCAAACATAGTTTGTAAAAGTTTTCTTTATCACTTTCAGTTTATCAACTGAATTTCTTGAGGACAAGCAATGGGTTAAGCTTGGGGGAGTTGATACGTATCCATCGTATCTACTTTTCTGAACTCTTTTGCCCTTGTTTTGGACTCTAATTTGCATGATTTGAATGGTACTAACCCGGACTAATGTTGTTTTTAGCAGAATTGCCATGGTGTTAGTTTTGTGCAGAAATAAAAGTTCTCGGATTGACCTGTAAATTTACGGAGAATATTTTTGAAATATATAAAAAATACTGTTGAAAGAATCAACCAAAGTAGACCCACCAGGAGACCACAAGGGTGGAGGGCGCGCCCTACCCCCCGGGGGTGCCACCCTGCCTTGTGGATCCCCTGGACCTCCTCCAACCCTAACTTCAACTCTATATATTCACACCTAGAGAGAAAAAACAGAGAGAAGGATTCATCATGTTTTACGATATGGAGGTGTCGTCCCCTCCCGTTCTTCATCGGGAGGGCTATCTGGAGTCTGTTCGAGGCTCCAGTGAGGGGGGTTCGTCGCCATCATCATCACCAACCTTCCTCCATCACCAATTTCATGACGCTCACCGCCGTGCATGAGTAATTCGATCGCATGCTTGTTGGACGGTGATGGGTTGGATGAGATTTATCATGTAATCGAGTTAGTTTTGTTAGGGTTTGATCCCAAGTATCCACTATGTTATGAGATTGATGTTGCTATGACTTTGCTATGCTTAATGCTTGTCACTAGGGCCCGAGTGCCACGATTGCAGATCTAAACCTATTAAGTTTTCATAAATATTTTTATGTTCTTGATCCTATCTTGCAAGTTGTAGACACCTATTAAGAATTATGATCCGCATACCCCAAGGTGACAATAATTGGGATTCTTTCTGGTGATTACCGTAGTTTGAGGAGTTCATGTAT
>NC_041387.1:434307045-434424184 GCF_002162155.2 Triticum dicoccoides
ACAAAAGATGTCATGCAAGTTCTTTTACATAAGCACGTATGAATATATATGGAATACATGCCTACATTATATTGATGAATTGGAGCTAGTTCTGTGTCACCCTAGGTTATGACTGCTACATGATGAATATCATCCGACACAATTATCATTGACGATCCATTGCCTACGAGCTTTTCATATATTGATCTTTGCTAAGTTACTTTTGTCGTTGTTGCTGTTACAATCACTACAAAACTGATATTGTTACTTTTGCCACCGTTACCATTACTTCCATACTAGTTTGCTACTAAATACATTGCTACAGATATTAAGTCTTTCAGGTGTGGTTGAATTGACAACTCAGCTGCTAATACTTGAGAATATTCTTTGGCTCCCCTTGTGTCGAATCAATAAATTTGGGTTGAATACTCTACCCTCAAAAACTGTTGCGATCCCCTATACTTATGAGTTATCAAGACCTTTTTCCGGCACCGCTGCCCGGGAGCATAGCTCTTTTCTCTGGGTCACTTGGGATTTATATCTGTTGATCACTATGAGGAATCTGAAAGATACTAGAAGCTAGGTTTTCCCCTCTACTATGAGGGGAGGTAAGGAACTGCCATCTAGCCCTACACTTGATCCACCTTCTGTTTTGAGTAAGCTTGCGACACCTACACCTGCTATTGATTCTGATATGTTGCATGTTATTGATGATGCTACTTCTTCTATGAATTATTCTTATGATGCTAGTACCTTGCTTGATAAAACTGCGCCACTGGGTGAATTACTTGATGAACACCTTGCTAGAGTTAGAACTATTGATTATGCTGAAGATGATGATATTTCTGAAACTGATGAAATTACTGAAACTGAACACTTTAAGACACCTGTTGGACCTAGCTCTCATAGATATGAATTGCCTGTTATGCCTGAGGGTTATGTTATGGATGGAGAGGTAGCTAGGGACTTTCTTGCTTGTAAGGATAGAGATGATCTTAAGAAATTATTATGCAAGTGGAAAGAAAAATCTTTGAATGCTAGAATGCAATATGATCCTAAGTTTTCTACTTCACCTATGTTTGTTACTAATAAGGATTATGAATTATCTGTCGATCCTGAGTTAATTACTTTGGTTGAATCTGATCCTTTCAATGGTTATGAATCTGAAACTGTTGTGGCACATCTTACTAAATTGAATGATATAGCCACCCTATTTGCTCATGAGGAAAAAATTCGATATTACTATATTCTTAACTTGTTTCCTTTCTCGTTAAAGGGTGATGCTAAGTTATGGTTTAATTCTCTTGCTCCTGGTTGTGTGCGTAGTCCCCAGGATATGATTTACTACTTCTGTAAAAATATTTCCCCGCTCATAAGAAACAAGCTTCTTTAAAGGAAATATTTACCTTTGTGCAAATTGAAGAGGAGAGTCTCCCGCGAGCTTGGGGGAGGTATCTGCAATTACTTAATGCTTTGCATGATCATCCCACTCAATAAAAATGAAATACTTGATATCTTTTATAATGGACCTACCAATGCTTCTAGGGACCACCTAGATAGTTGTGTTGGTTGTGTTTTCAGGGAACGAACTTTTGAGCAAGCTGAACTACTATTGAGTAATATAATGAGTAATTATAATGATTGGAATCTTCCTGAACCAACTCCTAAGCCAACTCCAAAGAAAAGAGGTATTCTATTTCTTAGTCCTGAAGATATGCAAGAGGCGAAGAAATCTATGAAAGAGAAAGGTATTAAAGTTGAAGATATTAAGAATTTACCACCTATTGCAGAAATACATGGTCTTAATACCCCGACGCAGGTAGTAGAGGTAAATTCTCTCTATATATTTGATGAAGGTGATATCCCTCATAATAAGTCTGCTAGGCAATGCTTGGATGAGTTTGATAATTTTACTGTTAAACAAGAAAATTTCAATGCTTATGTTAGTATACAATTGAAACATAATGCTTATATGCTTGATTACTTGGGTGATTATATGAGTAGAATTGTTAATGATCTTAAGATTATTAGTAAGCATGCTTCCATGGTGAAAACTCAAGAAGAACAAGTTCTCAAAGCTCAGAATGAATTGTTGAATGAGTTGAATAGTAAGAACAATGAAAATGCTATTAGGGTCATGACTAGAGGAGGTAGAATGACCCAGGAACCTTTGTATCCTGAGGGCCATCCTAAGAGAGTTGAGCAAGATTCTCAGAGAATTAATACTGATGCACCTAGTCCTTCAAAAAGGGAAAAGAAAAGTGATAGGACTTCTCATGCTTCTAGTGAACCTGTTATAGACACACCTGAGAATCCAAATGTGATGACCCACAAGTATATGGGATCAATTGTAGCCTTTTCGATAAGTAAGAGTGTCGAACCCATTGAGGATCAGAAGGAAATTACAAGTGGGTTTCAGCAAGGTAATGTTTGCAAGTGCTGAAATTGTAAGTAATAAAGTAGTTTGATAGCAAGATAATTTGTAACGAACAAGTAATGGTAGTAGTAACAAAAGTGCATCAAGGTAGCCCAATCCTTTTGAGGCAAAGGATAGGCCAAAATGATCTCTTATGATAAGAAAATTGTTCTTGAGGGTACACAAGAATTTCATCTAGTCACTTCCATCATGTTTATTCGATTCATGTTCGCTACTTTGATAATTTGGTATGTTGGTGGACCGGTGCTTAGGTGCTATTCTTACTTGAACAATCCTCCTACTTATGATTAACCCCCTCACAAGCATCCGCAACTACGAGAAAAGTATTAAGAATAAATTCTAACCATCACATTAAACTTTTGGATCCAACCGGTCCCTTACGGAATAGCACATAAACTAGGGTTTAAGCTTCTATCACTCTCGCAACCCATCATCTAATAACTACTCCATAATGCATTCCCTTAGCCCAAATATGGTGAAGTGTCATGTAGTTGACGTTCACATGACACCACTAAGGGAATCACAACATACATATCATCAAAATATCGATCACGTATCAAGTTCACATGATTACTTGCAACATGATTTCTCCCGTGACCTCAAGAACAAAAGTAACTACTCACAAATGATAGTCATGCTCAAGATCAGAGGGGTATTAAATAGCATAATGGATCTGCACATATAATCTTCCACCAAATAAACCATACAGTAATCAAATACAAGATGTAATCAACACTACTAGTCACCCACAAGCACCAATCTATAGTTCCAGTACAAAGATTGAACACAAGAGATGAACTAGGATTTGAGAGGAGATGGTGCTGTTCAAGATGTCGATGGAGATTGCCCTCCCCAAGATGGGAGAGTTGTTAGTGATGATTATGATGATGATTTCCCCCTCTGGGAGGGAAGTTCCCCCGGCGGAATCACCGGAGGGCAAAAGTGCTCCTGCCCAGGTTCCGTCTTGAGACGGCGGTGCTTCGTCCCGAAAGTTCTTCCCTTATTTTTCTAGGTCAAAATGACTTATGTACCAGAAGAGGGGCACCGGAGGTGGTCCGAGGTGAGCATAACCCACAAGGGCGCGCCCAGGTGGGTTGTGCCCACCTGGTGGGCCCCCTCCAGTACTTATTGGCGCAAATAATTCTCATTTATTCCATAAAAAATCATCATGAAGTTTCAGCTCATTTGGAGTAGTGCAGAATAGGTAGCCTGACGTAGCTTTTTCAGGTCCACATTTCCAGCTGCCGGAATTTTCCCCCTTTGTGTGTACCTTGCATATTATGAGAGAAAAGGCATTAGAATTACTCCAAAAAACATTATTATGCAATAAAACAACATAAATAACAGTAGGTAAACATGATGCAAAATGGACGTATCAACTCCCACAAGCTTAGACCTCGCTTGTCCTCAAGCAAAAACTGAAATCGAAAAACATGTCCACATGCTTAGAGAGAGATAGAGGTGTCGATAAAAACAAAATACAGACATGGAAGCATCATGTAACTTATTATGATAGTAACAAACTTTAACATAAAACTTTTATCATAGAACTTTTATCATAGACTTCTCATGAATAAGTAACAATTCATCACAACATCTAAGTACAAAGTGTAAACTCTTTTGGAAACCAACAAACTATGTTCTCAGTCAACTTTGCAACTACAATTCATCATCTTTTCAGGAAGGGTCACATATCGGAGCCTTTAGGCAAGTCCACATGCTCAACCATCATATAGTCTTCTAGGATTGCTAACACTCACCGCGTACACATGAGCAAAACGTTTCAACCGAACACATAGAAAGATAGGGGCTTATAGATTTGCCTCGCAACATACTCACGTCAAGGGTGATGTCAACAGTAATAACTCATGTACCCATATATATTCAACTGGATATATGTGCCTAGATCTTTCCTCACCATATGATGCTTGCCAAAATAGAAAATAAAAAGGAATAGAGAGAAGAACTTTGACTCTTGCATGAAAATAAATACCTAAAAGTAAAAGATAGACCCTTCGTAGAGCTTTTGTTTGTATGCTCGACCCCTTAGTGCAAGAGAACGTCCGTTATATTTCCCCTTATGATGGCAACCTTTATTATGCAGTCTGTCGCTTTTATTCTTCGCCATCACAAGTTCGTACAACGCTCAATTTTCTCTTACACTAAATGATCTAACACTTTAGAAGCAAATTTAATTGCCTTATTGCACCGATACAACTTACTTGAAGGATCTTACTCAATCCATAGGTAGGTATGGTGGACTCTCAAAACAAGATTTGGGTTTAAGGGTTCTTGGATGCACAAGTAGTATCTCTACTTGGTGCAGATTTTTTGGCTTGCAAAGATAGGGGCAAACACCACATGTTGAACGATCAATGACAATATAGCTTCTATGTGAATATGAACAAACATAAATCGTTGCGTTGTCTTCCTTGTCCAATGTAACAATTTTGGCATATAATATTTTGATGGGTGCTCACAATCACAAAAGGTTTCCAGGATAGTGTATTTGCATGTGAATCTTCTCTTCCCTTATTAATTCTTTCATGAGTTACATCATTGACAAATGCTATGTTTTTCAATCTACAATAAATTTTTCTACATATACTTTTCCTTATGTGATGTCATTACTTAACATAAAATTAGCATATGATCTTTTTCATTTATTTCCTTTCTTTTTATTGAAACATGAAAGTAAAAGAAGCAAAACTCAAACTAAACTTTATTATATATCTCGCACACGACTACAAGGATAGATCACTAAGCAAACTCTCAAAAATAGAGGATCGAACTAAAAAAAGTAAAGGCAAAAGATAGTGGAGGTGATACGATACCGGGGCACATCCCCCAAGCTTGGCGAAAGCTAAGGGGAGTTCCCATACCCGATACTCAATTTTCTTTTGGTGATGAAGAAGGAGGTGGTGGTGATGAAGTAGTGGTGACCCTATCTGTCGGTGTACTAGAGTAGGGGTACCCTAGTATCCCGAACTTGTGCATGGGCAGTTGCGGCACCCCGCGGCAAGGCTTGCCGGACGACCGCCAAGGTCCTCCATGGTTCCCTTGGAGCCATTCAAGAACAAAGTATTCAAGCCAAGGAGACAAGGCCCCGGCAAGAGGAGCTTGCCGGGAAGGCCAACAAAGGCATCTCAAGGAACTTGCCGCGACGCGCCACGCGTCCCGGCAAGGCCTGGTGAGCGACAAGCTTTCGGGCGCGATAGGACAACGACCGCGGCAAGGCACTTGCCGCGGCAAGTAACCACCCTGTACCCGCGCTCCAGCACATCCACTAACGTGTCGCCCTGGGGCTTTTCCAGGCGCGCGTGGCAGGTGGCTGTGCAGCCAGCGGTGCGCGGTGGCATGCGACGCTGACAAGATCGCCATCGTGGCGAACGGTGGCGCCCCTGACGGTCCCTTTCCGCATTGTTTGGGCGACGCAGACGGGCATTTAATGCCTTTGTCCCCTGCCGTCAGGGTTAGGTAGGATACACTGTACGGGTAGTTGTACCAACCGCAACTCCTTTTACTCTTTTACCCTCATCTACGTTGCCACCTGTCGGTGACCCCTTGAGCATATAAAAGGAGGCCCACGCGCAACGTAGAAGGGGTTCGAAGGTTCGGAAGCCAGAGAACACTCAGGCTCGGTCTCGTTAGCGGCTCGTGTGTACCGTAGCACTCGAGCGCTCCCGAGCAAGAACTCAATACAACCAGACAAGCAGCAGTAGGAGTGTTATCTCTCCGGAGAGCTCCGAAGCTGGGTAAACTGCTCGTGTGTTTCGCCTCGATCCGCTCTTCGTGCGATCTCCGCCCCCCGCCGAACCGAAAGGGGATCGGTCCGCCGGTCCCATAGGTGTTCGTGGATCAGTTTCCCCGACATCTTTGGCGCGCCAGGTAGGGGGCGTTGAGATTGTGTGAACCTGATCCGGCGTTCACACGAGCTAGATCTTCATTTTCTTCATCGACATGCCACCGAAGAAGAAGACTTCGGTGGCAGCTGCTCCGTCCACGTCGATCCCACCACCACCGGAGCAAACGGGTGGTGGGGTGGACGCCGGCGGAAGAACGGACATCGACGAGGAAGCTCACGGCGCCGCCAGGTCCAAGGACAAGGCCGCGCAGACCTCGGCGTCCGTACATGTACCGCGCCCATCTCAGGAGGCGCAAGACCGACAGTGTCATGGTATTCGCAGTACCATACGTTTGTTGGACCAAGATCGAGCTGGTGGATCTCGGGGTGCTCAAGACCAGCATGCACGCCAACATGCTGGCACGAGCGAGACACGGTCGCCCGGACGAGATACTGCTCCTTCTAACATAGTTAGAAGTCCGAGCATATCCCGCTCCTCTCACCGTTCTCCACTGCCACCCACCACTCGAGAAGAAGCTTTGGCGCGAGATCAACTGCTCCTGGATTACCCTCCAACGGCGGACAAGATCGACGAATGGAGGGCCACCATTCAGAGTCTCATCGGCTTTGCCAACGGCGACACTCCACGACAGCCGAGTACATCGCTGCTGCGACAAGAATGCCAGGCGCGAGCTGATGGCAACGAAACCGGTGGGGGTGCAACCACCATGCACTCTCCACCCCGAAGGCCAAGATCCGCAATTCACGAGCCGCACCTTCATGCAGTACGTCCAAGATCTTGGCGCCAAGGTCTGCTTCGCTTCTGTTGCTCATCCGAGAAGCAACGGTCAAGCGGAGAGGGCGAATGCTGAAGTGCTGCGCGGGCTCAAGACCAGGACTTTCAACAGGCTGCGCAAGTGCGGAAAGAACTGGATTGAGGAGCTTCTGCTGGTTCTTTGGTCGCTCAGAACGACGCCAAATCGAGCCACTCGCCAGACACCTTTCGCTCTAGTCTATGGAGCAGAGGCAGTTCTCCCCACGGAACTCATATACGGGTCACCTCGAGTGCTCGCTTATGATGAGCTTGAGCAAGAGCAGCTGCGACAAGATGACGCGCTGCTCCTTGAGGAGGACCGTCTTCAGGTTGCTGTATGAGCTGCTCAATACCAGCAAGCTTTCTACCATAGCCGCAAAGTTAATGCCAGAAGTTTCGAGGAAGGCGACCTTGTTCTTCGGCGCGTTCAGTCCGCCAAGAATTCCAACAAGTTGACGCCGAAGTGGGAAGGCCCTTATTGGGTGAAACGAGTCACTAGGCCTGGCGCTGTCCGCCTTGAGACCGAAGATGGCATTCCGGTGAGCAACTCCTGGAACATTGAGCATATTCGTAAGTTTTACCCGTAGGGCGCGGTTGCCGGAACCCGTTCCGGCAACCACCTTTTGTACAAGTCTTGCTGATGTTGCATGTAATCCTTTGTACAAAGCCGGGCGCAGACCCCGTGCATAAGTAAAACTCATGTGCTCCGCACATCTTGTCAATTTCATGCTTTCTATCTTATATTTGCATGCGTTATCTGACACTTTGTGCAGCACCAGCCCCCGGTAAGCAATAACGAGCCATAAGGCTCCATATCTTTATTTTCTCTTCTTTCTCTTTCTCAAAGAAAGGAAGGTTCCCTCGCCCACAAGTTTCCCGGGGGGAAAGGAGAAGATAATGGTGTGGACCAGGCGTCGTTCAAGGGAGTTTCGCCTTACCGGGAAGCAAAACGACAGAAAAGCTAAGTTGCCAAAGTTTGAGCAATCAGTTTTAAATTTTTAAGTTATTTTCCTCGAACGACCGTGCTTTGTATGGAAAACCTGTGCGCGGAGGAACCAACTCGTAGCTAGTTGCGCTCTTACTTTGTTTCGAGTCTGCTCAACAACTTAAGTGAGCTGCGACTAGTTGCGACAAGGTTTCTTGTCGGTAGCGGCACCGCCAGCAGGCTGCTGACGTCCCACACTCAGCGCTCGCGGCTAAGGTGCCTGCGCCGACAAGTTCCCTAAAAGCGTAGGGTAAAAACATACAAAGGAAGGGATCAAGTAAAGGAAATAACATAGCAATCTTCACCCAAAATAGAGTTATATTACAAGATAACGTGTAGCAGCTCTAATAGAATGTTCTCATGACATGACCAGGAGCGACAAAGAAAAAGAAAAGACGGGCGGCCCAATCTACGCGATCGCCCTCAACCCTCTTGATCTCGCTCACCTTGTCCACAATGGGTGCGACAAGGGCCCTGAGCGCCTCCAGATCAGCATCCGGCGGCAAGGACCTGGGGACATTGGTGAGGTTGAGGCCTGGGTTGCGGAAGGCCACCTTCACCAGCACCTTCTGAAGAACTCCCGCGCAGATCTTGCGTGACTCGTCGGCCAGCTGCTTTGGGATCTTCTCCCGGAGTCGCTGGAGGGCCGTCGCCACGCCTTTGAAGAACAGGCTGAGCTTGGCGCTGGGTTGGATGTGCTCGTCGGAGGAGTACCCGAGATCCTCCATCCCTAGCTGCGCCAGCTCCCCGTTGATGGCGGCGGCAAGATCCACAAGACTCTCGGTCCAGTGCTCCACAGTCTCCCTGAAAGTGTCATGGGCGGCAGCAGCACTCGCCAGCAGCGCCTCGTCGGCCTTGATCTTCTCCGACAAGGCCACTTCCCGCTCCCTGGCGCCGTCCAGCGTCTGAGTCAAAGTAGCCAGCTTCAACTCGAGATCTGCATTGGAATCCTTGGCGGCGCTGAGCTCGTTGCTCCTCTCAGCGAGAAGACCCTGCAACTCACCATGAGCGGCAGCATCCTTCTCGCGCTCACGCTTGAGCGTGGCAAGCTCCTCGCCGCTCGCCCTGAGATCGGCCTCCAGCTGCGCTACCTTCGTCTCCAACTCCTTCTTGGCGGCCTCGGCAGCTGCGGCAGCATCCTTTGCCTCCTTGAGAGCCCCGCCAATTGCTTGCTCGCGCGCGGCAAGCTCCTCCTCGTGGCTGTCAAGGTTCACCTTGCGCTGCGCCAACTCTCCTTCCTGCGCAAATAGATTTTCGGCGACAAGCCGTTGCTTCTCTTCGGCTTCAGCCTTCTCGAGGAGGAAGGCTTTCCGCTCCTTGAGAAGTTGCTCCCGCTCCTCCGCCAGAGACTGGAGAGCTTCCTGCCTGAGACCCCGGAGCTCCTCCGCGCGCTTCTCGATGTCCACTCCCGCTTTCGCGACAAGCGCCTCTCGAGATGCCAGCTTGGCTTGTCGGGCGCGGTAGAGCGACAGAAGCTTCCGCAGCAGCCGCTCCTCCTCAGGCTCGTCGCTACTACTGCTTGGCGTGTCGACAAGCGCCAGCCCAGCGGAGGCGAGCACCTCTTCGTCAAAAGTTTCTCCTTCGACCAGCGCCCTGGAGCTCGACGCCCAGGGGAGCTTGATGAAGACGCCATCGCCGGCCTTCAAATAGGCGCCGGGATGGGGCTCTTCGGAGCCTGGCGCTGCAGCAGCGGCAGAGGGATCGACGGTCGGTGCAGCGCCTGGCGCTCCTGCGGCCTCGGGGTCATCAGTGCGATCGCCGGATTCCTCGCCAGCTTCTGTGGCGGCAGCCTTGGCGGCCTCTTCGCCGGCAGCATCATCAGCGCCAGCCTCTTCTTCGGTGGCAGCCGCGTCGCTGTTATTGCCGCGCTCGTTCTCCTCGCCGGCGGCCTAGGTTTCCATTGGATCCGCGGCAGATGGATCTGACGACCGAAGAGGGAAGAAAAGTCAAGCAAATATTCAAGCAGAAAATCAGAAGAAGAAGAACCCAAGGGAAGTTCTCAAATGAGAGGATTACCTGGATCTGCAGTCGCGGTCTCTGCCACTTGGGGATCGCTGGTGCTATCCCTTGCCAGAGAACTGTCCCTTGCCGGAGAATTCTCCCTTGCCGGGGAATCCTCCCTTGGCGGCGTAGTCGAAGCAGATGGCATTTCGGGAGCGGCTTCCGGGCCCTCTTGGTGAGGCTGCTCTGCTCCTACACAAACCAACAATCAGATATTAGCAAAGAAAGAGCCACCATGCGCGCCTGACAGCAGGAAGTAAGCTATACACTTACGCTGGGGGCTGCGCTGGGGGCTGCTTTGGGGAAGAATTGCCGGGTCCGGCAAGGTGGTCTCAGGCGCGTCCTCTGCTGTCGCGGTGGGTTCGTCCTTGATGACAATCACCGGGACCTTGGCTCTCATCGCCGCTCTCTGGGCCAGAGTCCTGAAAAGGAATTGGTTCGGAGTAAAGCAAATCAGATACAAGACAAACATCAAGAATTGAAGAACTACAAGTACAGCGAAGGATCTTACTCTTCTTCCTCCTCATCGGAGCTGAGCGCGGAGAGATCGAAGTCCGGCTCGCCTCCGGTGCGACGAGGCGGAGGGGTAGGTTCCCTTGTCCGCTTGGCGGGAGCAGTGGCGGTGGACCGGGAAGACGCCGCTCCAGTTGCCGCAGCGGCGTGAGGTGCTCCCGCGGCAACAGTGCTTGCCGCGGTCGAGCGCGTCGCACGGTGCGGCGGCTGTCGACCCGTCTGCCGCCCCGCTACGTCCCCGGCCTTGCGGAGACGCCTTCTTGGTGGAGCTGGGGGCTCCGCTTGCGGCGAGCTGGCTGAAGGTGGAGATGAGGAGGAGCCGATCTGCAACGGGTCGCCCGCGCCCTCGGAGGGCTCGCTCGACTCAGATTCAGGCCCGACAAGCTCTTCCTCGCCGACAAGCTCCTCTCGCTCGGCAAGGCTTGCCACCTCTGCTGCCTCTGCCTCCTCCACAGTGAACCCGAACTCGCCCGCGGCAGCTGCTGCTGCCGCCTCTCCCAGCCTAGTGGTGATGCGCTGCATCTCCGCATCGGTGGTGTCGTGGGTGAGGCTCTTCTGCTCGTCGGGGCGGACCGGCACTTCAACCAGGCTGTCGAAGAACTCCTGCACGACTTCGTCTGCGGGCTCTTGCCAAGTTGGAACAATCTCGTGCGAGTCGCACAGCGACATCATTGCACGGATGCGGTCGAGCGAGGAATTGTTGCACAACGGAACGACACTCCTCGGCAACATGAAGGGATGTTGGGGATCGCGCTTGAACAGCTCCAGAAGCATCGCGTCCAGCTCCAAGACAGTGAAGTTGAAGTTGAGACCCCGGGCGCAGCCTCATGATATCCGCCGAGTTCTGGAACTCCCAAGCGGGTCTCCTCCTCTCCTGAAGGGGGGAGCGGCAGAGATTTCTGAGACTGGAGTAGCAACCGGCGAAGATGGGCGAACTGCCCCTGTTTCCCCTGCTTATAAAGAGGGAGGGGGCGGACGTTTCGCCCTTCCGAATAAAGAAACCACCCACGATCTCTCCCACGACGCCGCACTCGACGCGTGCCATTGGGGAGGGCGTGGTGGATGCGGAGTACGATTCGGCGTAACCCAGGCCGCGTGTGCCCGTGCCCTGTTTTGGGCCTGGCCCAACAGCGCTCGACACCGTGTGTGGCCCAGGCCCGGGGGCTCCTGTCGGTGTACTAGAGTAGGGGTACCCTAGTATCCCGAACTTGTGCACGGGCAGTTGCGGCACCCCGCGGCAAGGCTTGCCGGGCGACCGCCAAGGTCCTCCGTGGTTCCCTTGGAGCCATTCAAGAACAAAGTATTCAAGCCAAGGAGACAAGGCCCCGGCAAGAGGAGCTTGCCGGGAAGGCCAACCAAGGCATCTCAAGGAACTTGCCGCGACGCGCCACGCGTCCCAGCAAGGCCTGGTGAGCGACAAGCTTCCGGGCGCGACAGGACAACGACCGCGGCAAGGCGCTTGCCGTGGCAAGTAACCACCCTGTACCCGTGCTCCAGCACATCCACCAACGTGTCGCCCTGGGGCTTTTCCAGGCGCACGTGGCAGGAGGCTGTGCAGCCAGCGGTGCGCCGTGGCATGCGACGCTGACAAGATCACCATCATGGTGAACAGTGGCACCCCTGACGGTCCCTTTCCGCACTGTTTGGGCGACACAGACAGGCATTTAATGCCTTTGTCCCCTGCCGTCAGGGTTAGGTAGGATACACTGTACGGGTAGTTGTACCAACCGCAACTCCTTTTACGTTTTTACCCTCGTCTACGTTGCCACCTGTCGGTGACCCCTTGAGCATATAAAAGGAGGCCCACGCGCAACGTAGAAGGGGTTCGAAGGTTCGGAAGCCAGAGAACACTCAGGCTCGGTCTCGTTAGCAGTTCATGTGTACAGTAGCACTCGAGCGCTCCCGAGCAAGAACTCAATACAATCAGACAAGCAGCAGTAGGAGTGTTATCTCTCCGGAGAGCTCCGAAGCTGGGTAAACTGCTCGTGTGTTTCGCCTCGATCTGCTCTTCGTGCGATCTCTGCCCCCCGCCGAACCAAAAGGGGCTCGGTCCGCCGGTCCCATAGGTGTTCGTGGATCAGTTTCCCCGACACTATCCTTCAGGATCAAAAGATTCTCCAGTCCGCGAATGATGCTCCGGAGGAAGGTGATGTGCTCTTCACGAAGAATATTTTCACGAGTGAGATATTTATTTTGCACATGAACTGTTTCAATGATCCAAGAGGCTTCAATCTCAGTGGGGGTAAGATGAGCATTGTAAGGTTTAAGGATATCTTCTCTTCCTCCTCGGCAGGAAGTGCTTGCTCGATCACCTGCGTTTGATCTCCGGTAGACTCCATGCCCTTGTCCTCCTTGGAGGCTCCAACGGGCTCTTCCCTCTTCAGCTCGATCTTCATCAACCAAGCATCCTCTTGCACATTGTTAGAGGAGGAAGAAGACATGATGCCTGGCTTAACATATCTGACAGAAAACAGCAAGAAAAGAAAACATGAGATTTCTCTGTGATATGGAGGTCAATAGGTTCGGAGGGTATATAAATATTTTTTATCTTGGGAAACAGAGTCTAGAAGGTACCCGAGGTGGGCACAACCCACCTGGGCGCGCCTGGCATGCCAGGCGCGCCCTAGTGTCTTGTGCCCACCAGGGTCACCTTCCTGATAGTTTCTTATTTTCCTAATTTTCTAAATATTCCAAAACAGACAAAAATATTTTTGCGGATTTTCTGAGTTCGTTACTTACCGTATCACGTACCTCCTCTTTTTCACGATTCTGGAGTGTTCTGGAAGGTTTCTTTTATGTGTTCTTCCGGTGTCATAGTTTGGATCATATTACTTTCAACATTAATGGGCGTACCTGAGATATATTGTTTTATTCATTGCCCATTAACAACCTTCGGGTTAGTACCTTCGGCATTATTTATCTTGATAGCTCCAGAACGATAAACCTCCTCGATAACATACGGTCCTTCCCATTTGGAGAGGAGTTTTCCTGCAAAGAATCTGAAACGAGAGTTGTACAAAAGAACATATTCTCCAACTTTGAACTCATGCTTTTGGATTCTTTTGTCATGCCATCTTTTAACTTTTTCTTTGAATAACTTTGCATTTTCATAAGCTTGGGTTCTCCATTGATCTAGTGAGCTGATATCAAATAACCTCTTTTCACCAGCATGTTTGAAATCATAGTTGAGTTCTATAATTGCCCAATATGCTTTATGTTCTAACTCAAGAGGCAAATTACAAGCTTTTCCATAAACCATTTTATAAGGAGACATACCCATAGGATTTTTACATGCTGTCCTATAAGCCCAAAGTGCATCATCTAATATCTTAGACCAATTCTTCCGGGACCTATTGACAGTCTTTTATAAAATGAATTTTATTTCTATATTGCTAAGTTCAGCTTGACCACTAGACTGAGGATGATAGGGTGATGCAATTCTATGGTTAACATCATACTTGGCAAGCATTTTACAGAAAGCACCATGAATAAAGTGTGAACCACCATCTGTCAATAAATATCTAGGGACTCTAAACCTTGGGAAAATAACTACCTTAAGCATTTTAATAGAGTTGTTGTGATCGGCACTACTAGTTGGAATAGCTTCTACCCACTTAGTAACATAATCAACAGCAACCAAAATATGAGTATACCCATTAGAGGAAGGAAAAGGTCCCATGAAATCAAATCCCCAAACATCAAATTGTTCAACAACAGGTGAATAATTCAAAGGCATTTCTTGACGCTTACCGATATTAGCTATTCTTTGACATTCAACACAAGATAATACAAACTTACGGGCATCCTTGGAGAGAGTAGGCCAATAAAACCTAGACTGTAATACCTTATGAGCAGTTCTGTCTCCCGCATGATGTCCTCCATAAGCTTCGGAGTGACATTTCTGTAGGATTTGTTCCTGTTCATGCTCAGGTACACAACGTCTAATAATAACATCTACTCCTTCTTTATAAAGATGTGGGTCATCCCAAAAGTAACGTCTTAAATCACAGAAGAAGTTTTTCTTTTGTTGGTATGTAAAAGTAGGTGGTATGTATTTAGCAACAATATAGTTAGCATAGTCAGCATACCAAGGTGTACTATTAGAAACATTTATTGCAGCTAACTGTTCATCAGGAAAGCTATCATTAATAGGTTGTGGGTCATCGAGAATATTTTCAAGCATAGACAAGTTATCAGCTACGGGGTTCTGCGCTCCTTTTCTATCAGTGATATGCAAATCAAATTCTTGTAGTAGAAGAACCCACCTAATGAGTCAAGGTTTAGTATCTTTCTTTTCCATAAGGTATTTTATAGCAGTATGATCGGTGTGAACAATCACTTTGGAATCAACAATGTAGGATCTAAATTTATCACAAGAAAACACCACTGCTAAGAATTCTTTTTTAGTGGTAGCATAATTTCGTTGAGCATTGTCTAAAGTTTTGCTAGCATAGTGGATAACATTTAGTTTCTTATCAACTCTTTGTCCTAGAACAACACCAACACCATAATCACTAGCATCACACATAATTTCAAAAGGCAAGTTCCAATCTGGTGGTTGTACAATAGGTGCAGAAATTAAGGCTCTCTTGAGTGTTTTAAAGGCTTCTAAACAATCATCATCAAAAACAAAAGGAATATCCTTTTGCAAAAGATTTGTAAGAGGCGTAGAAATTTTAGAGAAGTCCTTAATGAACCTCCTATAAAAACCGGCATGACCAAGGAAACCTCTTATACCTTTAATGTCCTTGGGACATGGCATCTTTTCAATAGCATCAACTTTAGCTTTATCAACTTCAATACCTCTTTCAGAAATTTTATGCCCCAAGACAATGCCTTCATTAACCATAAAGTGGCACTTCTCCCAATTCAAGACAAGATTAGTACCTTCACATCTCTGCAAAACTCGATCAAGATTGCTTAAACAACCATCAAAAGACTTCCCATAAACAGAAAAGTCATCCATGAAAACCTTAACAATCTTTTCACAAAAATCAGAGAATATAACAATCATACATCTTTGAAAGGTAGAAGGTGCATTACATAGACTAAAAGCCATACGTCTATAAGCATAAGTTCCAAAAGGACAAGTAAAAGTGGTCTTTTCTTGATCAGGTTGAGAAACAGGTATTTGTGAAAAACCAGAATATCCATCAAGTAAGCAAAAATGTGTGTGCTTAGATAATCTTTCTATCATTTGATCAATAAAGGGGAGAGGGTAATGATCTTTTCTAGTTGCTTTGTTTAATTTTCTAAAATCAATTACCATTCTATAGCCTGTGACAATTCTTTGTGGAATAAGTTCATTCTTATGATTAGGAACAACAGTAATACCTCCCTTCTTAGGGACACAATGGATAGGACTTACCCATCTACTATCAGCTATAGGATAGATTATACCTGCTTCCAGAAGTTTCAATATTTCTATTCTTACCATTTCTTTTATCTTCGGATTTAACTGACATTGGTGATCAACAACGGGTTTAGCATCGGGTTCCATATTAATCTTGTGCTGGCATAGAGTGGGACTAATGCTCTTAAGATCATCAAGAGTATATCCAATAGCAGCTCGGTGCTTCCTTAGAGCTTTCAATAATCTTTCCTCTTCATATTTTGAAAGGTTAGAACTAATAATAACAAGACATATCTTTTTCTCATCATGATAAGCATATTTCAAAGTGTCTGGCAATTGTTTTAATTCGAACACAAGATCACCTTTAGGTGGAGGAGGAACTCCTAGAGTTCCAATAGGCAGATTGTTTTTAAGCAAATGTTGCTGTTCGAACAAGATTCAATCTATTTCATTTCTTTCACGCATATGCAAATCATTTTTATGGTCTAGCAAATATTGTTCTAAAGGATTAGTAGGAGGTACAGCAATAGAAGCAAGACCAATAATTTCATCCTTACTAGGCAAATATTTCTTATGAGGTTTTCCATTAAACTTAGAAAAATTAAACTCATGAGATTCATTACCAAAGCTGACACCGACAGTTTGTTTCTCACAATCTATTTTAGCATTAACGGTGTTCAAGAAAGGTATACCAAAGATAATGGGACAAAAGTCATCTTGTGGGGAACCGAGAACAAGGAAATCAGTAGGGTATTTTATTTTCCAACACAAGACTTCAACATCTTTAACAATCCCAATTGGTGATATAGTATCTCTATTAGCAAGCTTGATAGTAAGATAAGTGGTTTTTAGCAAGGTAATGTCTGCAAGTGTTGAAATTGTAAGTAATAGAGTATTTTGATAGCAAGATAATGTGTAATGAGCAAGTAATGGTAGTAGTAACAAAAGTGCAGCAAGGTAGCCCAATCCTTTTGAGGCAAAGGACATGCCAAAACGGTCTCTTATGATAAGCAAAGTGTTTTTGAGGGTACACGGGAATTTCATCTAGTCACTTTCATCATGTTGATTCGATTCGTGTTCGCTACTTTGGTAATTTGGTATGTGCGTGGACCGGTGCTTAGGTGTTGTTCTTACTTTAACAAACCTTCTACTTATGATTAACCCCCTCACAAGCATCCGCAACTACGAGAAAAGTATTAAGAATAAATTCTAACCATAGCATTAAACTTTTGGATCCAACCGATCCCTTATGGAATAGCGCATAAACTAGGGCTTAAGTTTCTGTCACTCTCGCAACCCATCATCTAATAACTACTCCACAATGCATTCCCTTAGGCCCACATATGGTGAAGTGTCATGTAGTTTACGTTCACATGACACCACTAAGGGAATCACAACATAGATATCATCAAAATATCGAACACATATCAAGTTCACATGATTACTTGCAACATGATTTCTCTCGTGACCTCAAGAACAAAAGTAACTACTCACAAATGATAATCATGCTCAAGATCAGAGGGGTATTAAATAGCATAATGGATCTGAACATATAATATTCCACCAAATAAACCATACAGTAATCAACTACATGATGTAATCAACACTACTAGTCACCCACAAGCACCAATCTATAGTTCCGGTACAAAGATTGAACACAAGGGATGAACTAGGGTTTGAGAGGAGATGGTGCTGTTGAATATGTTGATGGAGATTTCCCTCCCCAAGATGGGAGAGTTGTTGGTGATGATGATGACGATGGTTTCCCCTCCGAGAGCGAAGTTCCCCTGGCGGAATCGCTCCATTGAAGGGCAAAAGTGCTCCTGCCCAGGTTCCGCCTCGAGATGGTGGCACTTCATCCCGAAAGTCCCTCCCTTATTTTTTCTAGGTCAAAATGACTTATGTACCAGAAGAGGGGCACTGGAGGTGGGCCGAGGTTAGCATAACCCACCAGGGCGCGCCTGGGCTCCCTGGCGTGCCCAGGTGGGTTGTGCCCACCTGGTGGGGCCCCTCTAGTACTTATTGGCTCCAATAATTCTCATTTATTCCATAAAAATCCTCGTGAAGTTTCAGCTCATTTGGAGTTGTGCATAATAGGTAGCCTGACGTAGCTTTTTTAGGCCCACATTTCCAGCTGTCAGAATTCCCCCCTTTGTGTGTACCTTGCATATTTTGAGAGAAAAGGCATTAGAATTACTCCAAAAAAGCTTTATTATGCAATAAAACAACATAAATTATAGTAGGTAAACATGAGGCAAAATATACGTATCAAAATGATATTTCTTTTTCTGATGCTGAGACACAACCTGGTGATGAACATGAACCTAGTGCTAATGTTAATGATGATGTTCATGTTGATGTTCAACTTAGTAATGATAATGATGCGGAGGTAGAACCTGTTGTTGATCTTGATAACCCACAATCTAAGAATCAACGTTATGATAAGAGAGACTTCATTGCTAGGAAACATGGTAAAGAAAGAGAACCATGGGTTCAGAAACCCATGCCCTTTTCTCCTAACCATCCAAGAAAAAGGAGGATGAGGATTTTGAGCTCTTTGTTGAAATTCTTAGACCTGTCTTTTTGCGTATGCGTTTGACTGGTATTCTATAAATGTCTCCTTATGCTAAGTATAAGAAATATATTGTTACAAATAAAAGAAAGATATCGGAGGCCGGAATTTCCACCATGCTTACTAATTATACTTTTAAGGGTGAAATACCAAGGAAACTTGGAGATCCAGGAATAACACTATACCGTGCTCTATTAAAAGAAACTATGATAAAACAGCTATATGTGAACTTGGAGCCGGTGTTAGTGTGATGCCTTTCTCTTTATATCGTAGACTTGAATTGAATAAGTTGACACCTACTGGAATATCTTTGCAAATGGTTGATAAATCAACTGCTATACCCATCGGTATTTGTGAGGATGTACGTGTCGTAGTTGCAAACGTTACTGTCTTAACAGACTTTGTTATTCTTGATATTCCTGAGGACGACAATATGTCGATCATCCTTGGTAGACCTTTTTTGAACACTGCAGGGGCTGTTATTTATTGCAACAAGGGAATGTCACTTTTAATGTTAATGGTAATGAGCATACGGTACACTTTCCAAGGAAACAACCTCAAGTGAATAGTATCAATTCTATTGGAAAAATTTCAACAATCACTATTGGAGGTTTTGAATTCCCTCTTCCTACTAGAAAAAAGAATATGATATTCCTATTGTTGGGGACATGCATATCCCTGTTGAGGTAACCTAGTGTTATTCAAAAATTCTCCTGTTTCATGTCATTCGAAAGAAGTTTGTTAATAAGACTTGATCAACCTTGTTAATGGATTCATTTTGATGGGCATGAGATGGACGAATTTAGAAAACACAACTTTCTATACCCACTTTTTACTTTATGTTATTTAGAATAAATAAAGCAAAAATTGTATTATTCGTCTGTTTTCTGAATTATTCGTGCAATAAAAAATGTCCCAAAAAAAGTTCTCCAAATGCCCTAAAAATTTGGTATGATTTTTTAATGAATATTTAAGAACTTTTGGCACTCAGAACACACCAGGGGGCTGCACCAATGGGCCAAAGGCCTGGGGGCGCGCCCACCCGCCTGGGCGTGCCCTAGTGTCTTGTGGGTCCCACATGGGTCCCCCTCACTTATTCCAGTACCCATCCACTTCATCTTCCTCCAGAAAAAAATCATCTCGTTGCTCAAACCCATGTTCTTGCTCATCTTGCTGCCATTTTTGATCTCCTTGTGCAAAGCTCCATTTGCAAAACTGTTTTGGGTGATTGTTCTTCGGTATGTGACTCCTCCAATGGTCCAATTAGTTTTTGTTCTCGTGCTTTACATATCGCAATTTTTCCCTGCTGTGGTGACCTTGTTCTTGAGCTTGCATGTCAAATTTATATGGTCCCGCTGTGGTGACCTTGTTCCCAAATACTTCATAGAAGATTTTGAACACAAGGATAGTGTCCGGCTCTGCAATATCGGTGGGATGCAATCTCGGTGGCCTTCATCTCCGCCCAGTATGTCTTGACACGAGCAAGAGCCATCTGCGCACCCTCTATGCATGTCGACCTCTTCATTGCGTTGATATGCGGCACCGCACCAAGGAACTGCTGCACCAAGCCAAAATAACTCTTCGGCTCGGGCCTTCTCGGCCACAAAAGACTCACGAAATCCTTCATGGCTAGTCCGGATAACCTATTCAGCTCCGCCCATTCGGCCAAGCGATCGGTTAATGGAAGTGGGCGCTCTGGATTATGGAACTGCGACCAAAAAACCTTTTCCATTTCGTGATCCTTTTGATCTCGGAAGTGTTCGGCCGCGTCCGCGGCACTTGCCGCCAAGTCCAGATAAGCATCCTCCGAACTCCACAGCCGGTCCAACTGAGCACATTTAGGATCCACGAATTTCCTCCGCAGCAGAAAGGGCTTTCCAGCCGCGATATCTCCGGCCTCACGCAGCTCCTCCTTCATAGCTCTCATCGCAGAGCGAGCATCCTTGGCCTCGGTAGTGGCCTTCTTCAGGTCCTCTTGCACCGCTCGATCTTCTTTTTCAAGAAGCTTACAACGGTCGGCAGCATTCTTCAACTTCACGGCCATCTCAGCCACTTCCTTCTTGCTTCGGCAGTGAGCAGCCTGTTCGGCTTTTAGCTCTTCGGCCGCCTTTAAGGCAGCCGCATCACTCTTTCTGGCCTGTTCCTTGGCCCGGGCGAGCTCCGCCCGCAGGTTCTCCATGGCAGTGGCACCATCTGCATCAAGCATACATGTTGTAAGGCACGGGCATCAAGCTCCCCTACCAGGTGTCCACGGAGAAATTGCATACCTTGCGACTCGTCAAGTCGCTTATTGACAAGCGCGATGTCGGCATCCGCCATGTCAAGTTGCCGCTTTAATTCGGCAAATTCCTCAGTCCGGCTAGCCACCGGACCCTTCACCACCTACATAGGAAGGGCGACACATTATACCTGGGATTATGATCCTCGGCGCTCTGTCCTTTTTGACAACACACCGAGCCTCAGGGGCTACTATGTACACAGGGCGCATGTTATATGCAGAACTGTCACAGGGTACATCATTTTGCATACCTCAAAGCATGTCAGTAAACTTCCGACGGCTTCGTGTAATCCGCTTTTAGCGGATGAGATCCTTTCAATCACCGCACCCATTAACGCACGGTGACCTTCTGAGATAGACGCTCGCCCGAGCGGATCCTTCAGCTCCTCTGACCGTACACCAGGTGGTGCCGGACTTCTCCGATGGCCTTTTTCAAAGGCCGAACATGGAGGGCTTTGAGGGGACATGCGACTGCCTTCTGGCCCCGCCGGACTCGGAGAAACCCTCCACGACGACACCTCAGGGTCGCCCGCCTCGCAAGGCGGTACGGCAGGGGGAGGCGTTTCGCTCTCTATCATCTCCGGACGAAGATCCCCCCGAAGATGAGCTCTGCTGAGAAGGGCTGAGATCCGAACTACAAGGTAAAATTGCGGTCATCTCCTAGGGCTGGGATATCCTTTGTTTTAAAATAAACTCCCCTTTTTACTTACGACTCGGTAGAGGGCTGATCCCCTCGGGGGCATAATGCGGCCGAGACATCTCTCGGCGCAGGACCCTCTGGCGAAGATCTCTTTCCCCGCTTTGAGACCAAGGTCTCCGGGTCTTCAGAGGCGTTCTTCTTCTTCCCTTGGATGGAGGGATTCTCGATCCCTCCTCTCCCGACGGCCTCCTTCGCGGAGGCGGTAGCTTCCTTGTTCCCCCCTTCACCCTCTTTTGAAGGCACAACCTCCAGCATCCTGGTTAACATGGGATCTGGCGTGGTCTCAGGGAGGGGGGCCAAACACCTGATTAACTTTGCTTTCGCTATCCACTCCTATTCAAGGAACAACTCTTTTAAAGGGCAAGTTCGTAATAAATACGGGATAGTGCATTCGGATATAGGGCTACTTACTTGAGCATCCGGGCGATTGCAGCTCAGGCCCGTGTCCTCGGTCAAATCCGGACACCTCGCTTGTGATCCGAACAGAAGCTTGTACACCTCCACAGGCGTCACGCCCATGAAATGTTGGAGAGCTCATGGTCCCTTCGGGTTAAATTCCCACAGGCGGAGGGGGCGATGTTTGCAGGGCAGGACGCGACGAATCAGCATGACCTGCGCTACTACAACCAGGGTGATCTCTCTCTCTAGGAGGTCTCGAATGCGGCCCTGCAACAAGGGCACGTCCTTGGACGGCCCCCAGTCAAGTCCTTTATTGACCCATGACGCCAGCCGCGGTGGAGGACCCGAGCGAAAGGCAGGTGGCGCCACCCATTTGGTGCCCCTGGGAACTGTGATATAAAACCACTCTCGTTGCAATAAGCCGAGCTCCTCTTGAAAAGAGCCCTCGGGCCACGGAGCATCAACATTCTTGCTTATAACAGCCCCTCCGCACTCTGCCTGCTGCCCCTTGATCATCTTCGGCTCCACCTTGAAGGTTTTGAGCCACAATCCGAAGTGAGGGGTAATGTGGAGGAGGGCTTCGTATACGACAATGAACGATGAGATGTGGAGGATGGACTCCGGATCCAAGTCGTGAAATTCCAACCCATAATAAAACATGAGCCCCCTCACGAAGGGGTCAGTCGGGAAGCCTAGCCCCCGAAGAAAGTGAGACGCGAACACCATGCTTTCGCCAGGCTTGGGAGTGGGAATAACCTTCCCTTGGGCAGGTAGCCTATGCGAAATTTCGCCAGTTAGATACCTGGAATCTCTTAATTTTAGCACATCTTCCTCCGTAACGGAGGAAGGCATCCACCAGCCTTGCAGGTTGGAGCCAGACATCATCAAAGGTCCGAAGCGCCTGAATCTGGAGCTTTGGGTGTTGGAACTCGAGGCGAGGGGCGGATTCGATTGAGATTGAAAGAAAGGAGCGGGGCCTTGGTCTCTTTATAAAGAGGTTGAATACCAAGAGCCTTTCCCGTGACCGTTCGAGACTCGCCCTCGATAGAGGGGGCGTGCCAATGGACACGATTGGGTTACCCACGCCCATATTGATGAGAATCCCGGAATAAGGGGACATGATCTCTGCTTTGACAAGACGTGCCAAGGAAACTGCCTCGCTAAACGCGCTGAGGTAGGACAATAAAACGATACAAATGAAGGCTTGGCCGCGGCATGATGTCGCGCTATGGAATACATCAGCAGATTAGATTCGTCCAAATGTTATTCTCTCTACGGTGGTATGTGGAACCCGCCTTGCAATGCGGAAGACAATATGCGCACCAGACTCGTCGTCATTGAAGCCTGGTTCAGGGGCTACTGAGGGAGTCCTGGATTAGGGGGGTGTCCGGATAGCCGAACTATCACCTTTGGCCGGACTCCTGGACTATGAAGACACAAGATTGAAGACTTCGTCCCGTGTTCGGAGGGGACTTTCCTTGGTGTGGAAGGAAAGCTTGGCGATACGGATATGTAGATCTCCTACCATTGTAACTGACTCTGTGTAACCCTAACCCTCTTCGGTGCCTATATAAACCGGAGGGTTTTAGTCCGTAGGACGAACAACAATCATACCATAGGCTAGCTTCTAGGGTTTAGCCTCTCTGATCTCGTGGTAGATCTACTCTTGTACTACCCATATCATCAATATTAATCAAGCAGGAGTAGGTTTTACCTCCATCGAGAGGGCCCGAACCTGGGTAAAAACATCGTGTCCCTTGTCTCCTGTTACCATCTGCCTAGACGCATAGTTCGGGACCCCCTACCCGAGATCCGCCGGTTTTGACACCGACACTCGCGATTCGTGAGCCCGATTTAGGAAAACTGAGGGAGGCTCAAGTGTGGCCTTGTGAATGGCCATTGGATGAATTCATGGTTCATGCTGGTTCCAAGGAGGAATTTGATGCATACAAACAAAACACTGACTTTCAAGACTTTGTTACAGATAAGTGCAGGCAATACTATCACCTCACTGAGTCCTCTGTGCGGAGGTTTGAAGTTACATCCAAGCATAGCACGCATTCTGTTTTGTTTGATCTTTATGATAAATCATATACCATGGACCTAGAAAGTTTTAATGATGCATGCAAAATCCCACAATGGGGCATTCATAGTGAGCCTCGCAAAACTGAATATAATGATTTCCTTGCTAGCATCACTGTGGGAGAAACTAGAAATATTACACATGCCACCATAGGGAGCATTCACTTTCCCGCCATACATTTTTTTGCTCTCTTCGTAGGTAGACACATTAATGGTAAACATGATCATAGCCACCTTTGCACATCAGATCTTAGTGTCCTCAAGTGTGCGGTAATGGGTGATAAATGATATAACTTGGGGGCTATCATTGTGATGAGGTTACATCTTAATGCTAAGGATGGAGATTTGTTTGGAGGGATTTATGCCACCCGTTAGCTAATTATGTTGGGGTACCAATAAGGGAGAATGGCATTGAGTTACCAACCACTTTTTTGATTATAATGCTATGGTGCGCTACCAGTTTCTTGAGAGGAAGGAACAGTCCCTCCTGTACCGACTGATCTTTGACAGGCAACGTGCTATCCATATTACCCTTCCTCCTCCTGCCTTCTTTAACTTTCAAGTAAACCAGGGATAGTTTATAACCACAGAGGAGGCGAATGAGTATGAGAGAGAGGTGGAGGCCGCTCGCCTCCACGCTGCAACCCTTCAGGCAGTAGCTGCGGCATGCCAATACAACCCCGACTACAACTTTGGATACCCGCCAGCCCAGCCATGGCCATAGACCAAGTTAGGCTAAAAGCCTAAGCTTGGGGGTGTACGTATTTCTCACTGACATTACATTCATGTTCGCACACTCATTTCAGTTATCGGTGTTCATACTTTTTCATTGAATCATCCATGCTAGTTTATTTTTCTCGTTTTCTTCTTGTGTGTTTAATTTTTTTTGAGAAAATTCAAAAAAAAATTAGTTCTAGCTAATTTTCAGTTTTAATTTTCAGTTTATTTATTATTAGTATTAAAAGAAAACCCCAAAAGATTTCTCGTTCTTCTTTTGCTTGTTGGGAGCTTTCCCGTGTAAATAGTTTTTCTTGTTCTTGTTTTTCTTTGTTCAGAAAAACCAGAACTACAAAAACATTTGAGTGTGTTTCTTTGAAATCCCTTTTCCTTTCTTTGGGTCGTAAGGAGAAGATCACGATGAAAATGTTGAGTGGCTCTCATATGCGTTATTGTTGATCTCACAAAGAGCCCATATTACCTTGTCTTCTCCTTTGAATAAATGTTTGCAGATTCCATCTTAGTCCCATGCACGTGCACTATTATTATTATTCACGCCGTTCGGTCGTGCAAGTGAAAGGCAATAATGACGATATATGATGAAATAATTGAGATGGAGAAAAGCTGGTACGAACTTGACCTATTTTGTTTTTGTAAATATGATTAGTTCATCGTTCTTGATTCAGCCCATTATGAATGAAACATGTTTGCAATGGCAATTAGAGATTATAGTTACTCATGCCATGCTTAATTATCTAGGAGTTTATAATGGTTTACCTTGCGTGCCAACATGCTTTTAAAATGGTTGTGATGTAGTATGCTAGGATGGTATCCTCCTTTGAATGATTTAAGTGGCTTGACTTGGCACATGTTCACACATGTAGTTGAAACAAAAACAACATAGCCTCCATGATATTTATGATCATGGTGATTTATATCCTACTCATGCTTGCACTCAATGTTGGTTAATCTAAATGCATGTTTATGATCGTTGTCACTCTCTAGTTAGTCGTTCCTCAATCTTTTGCTAGCCTTCACTTGTACTAAGCAGGAATAGTGCTTGTGCATCCACTTCCATAAACCCAAAGTTGTTCCATATGAGTCCACCATACCTACCTATATGCGGTATTTACCTGCCGTTCCAAGTAAAATTGCATGTGCCAAACTCTAAATCTTCAAATGATAATATGTTTTGTATGCCTGAATCGCTCATGTAGTGACTAGGGGATGTCAGTATCTTCCATGCTAGGTGGGTTATTCTCACGATGAGTGTTTATTCACTAGTCATTCATGAGAAAGTGGCTGGTAATCGGTATGCCCAGTTCCATGCCCGAAATCAAATCAAAATATAACTTCAAACAAAACTCCCCCAGGACTGTTGTTGGTATGGACGATACCCGTTTTTTCGGACCAGCCGTGGAGTGTACTTGTTGGTGGAGGGGGTGTAAAAACTTTACCATTCTGTTTGGGAACCGCCTACAATGTATTTAGCATGGAAGATAGTAAGATCTCTTGGTTTTTATGTTGACAATGAAAGCATACCGTTCAAAATTATATTCATCTCTGTTTTAAAGCTCGAGCCCCAGCACCTATGCAAATCCCTGCTTCCCTCTGTGAAGGGCCTATCTATTTACTTTTGCTGCGAAGTCATCATCCTCTTATGAAAAACACCAGTTAGAGAGCACCACTATCATTTTTATACTTTGTTATTAATTGATATCAAGTATGAGTGTGACTGGATCTCTTTTACCATTAATTACAGTATCTAGTTAGTCCTTGATCTTCAAGGGTGCTCTGCATTTATGTTTTGCGGTCTCAGAAAGGGCTAGCGAGATGCCATTTTTGTCATATTATATCATGATTGTTTTGAAAAGGTGTTGTCATCCGAGATTCATTATTATTGCTCGCTAGTTGATTATGCCATTGATATGAGTAAATGTGAGAACTGAATGTTATTGTGAATATGGTTAGTTCATATCTTTGCTGAAAACCTGAATGTTGGCTATACATATTTGCAACAACAAGATCAAATAGAGTTTGTAAAAGTTTTTCTTTATCACTTTCAGTTTATCAACTGAATTGCTTGAGGACAAGCAATGGGTTGAGCTTGGGGGAGTCTATACGTCTCCATCGTATCTAATATGTCTCCAACGTATCTAGAGTATTATCTGTTTTGGATGTTTTATATGCATTAATGTGTTATTTCATATTATTTATCGGACTAACCTATTAACCAAGAGCCCAGTGCTAGTTTCAGTTTTTTCCTTGTTTTTGAGCCACGCAGAAAAGGAATACCAAACGGAGTCTAAACGGAATAAAAACGTCGCGATGATTTTTCTTGGACTAGAAGACACCCAGGAGACTTGGAGTGCAAGTCAGAAGATCCATGAGGCGGCCACAAGGATGGAGGGCACACCTAGGGGGGTAGGGTGTGCCCCCTACCTTGTGGGCCCCTCGGTGTCCCCCTGACCTATATCTTCCCCCTATATATTCAGTATATTCCCAAACCACCAAAGGCATCCACGAAAACACTTTTCCACCGCCGCAACCTTCTGTTCCCGTGAGATCCCATCTAGGGGCCTTTTCCGGCATCCTGCCAGAGGTGGATTCAATCACGGAGGGCTTCTACATCAACTCTATTGCCCTTCCGATGAAGCATGAGTAGTTTACACAAAACCACGGGTCCATAGCTAGTAGCTAGATGGCTTCTTCTCTCTCTTTTATTCTCAATACCATGTTTTGCTCGATGTTCTTGGAGACCTATCCGATGTAATCTTCTTTTGCGGTGTGTTTGTCGAGATCAGATGAATTGTGGACTTATGATCTGTTTATGTAGGAATATTATTTGAATCTCCTCTGAATTCTTATATGGATGATTTTATATCTTTGTAGTTCTCTTCGAACTATCAGTTTAGTTTGGCCAACTAGATTAGTTTTTCTTGCAATGGGAGAAGTGCTTAGCTTTGGGTTCAATCATGCAGTGTCCTTTCCCAGTGACAGTAGGGTCGGCAAGGCACGTATCGTATTGTTGCCATCGACGATAAAAAGATGGGGTTTACATCATATTGCTTGAGTTTATTCCTCTACATCATGTTATCTTACTTAAAGAGTTACTCTGTTCTTCATGAACTTAATACTCTAGATGCAGGAAGGAGTCGGTCAATGTGTGGAGTAATAGTAGTAGATGCAGGCAGGAGTCGGTCTACTTGACATGGACGTGATGCCTATATTTCATAATCATTGCCTTGGATATCGTCATAACTTTGCGTTGTTCTATCAATTGCTCGACGGTAATTTGTTCACCCACCGTATTATTTGCTTTCTTGAGAGAAGCCTCTAGTGAAACCTATGGCCCCCGGGTCTATTTTCCATCATATTAGTTTCCAATCTACTATTTTCCATCATATTAGTTTTCGATCTACTATTTTGCAATATTTTACTTTCAGATCTATAAACCAAAAAACCCAAAAATATTTTACCTTTTGTTTATCTATCTCTATTAGATCTTAGTTTTGCAAGTGACCATGAGGGATTGACGTCCCCTTTATCGCGTTGGGTGCAAGTTGTTTGATTGTTTCTGCAGGTATTGGTGGCTTGTGTGTTGTCTCCTACTGGATTGATACCTTGTTTATGTAACTGAGGGAAATGCTTATCTCTACTTTGCTGCATCACCCTTTCCTCTTCAAGGGAAAAACCAATGCAAGCTCAAGAAGTAGCAGGAAGAATTTCTAGCACCGTTGCCGGGGAGATCTACACCAAGTCAAGACATACCAATTACCCATCATAAAACTCTCATCTCTTGCATTACATTATTCACCATTTGCCTCTTGTTTTCCTCTCCCCCACTTCTAAAATGATTTTCAAAAGGTTCGCCCCTTTTCTTCGCCCTTCTTATGTTCATCTCCTTTGTTGCCTTTCGCTCTCCGTGTGTTGGTGTGCTTGCCTGCCTTCATGGCTCAACCAAAGAATGTTGATCCCTACTATAGGAGGTTGGAAGAAATTGAAAATAATGTTAGGAGCTTCATGTCTTTACAATTTGAGAATAATAGTTCCTTTAGAAACGAGCTTAAGGAGTAGAAAAGATTTATGGAATACATGAATAAAGAGCTTGATGATATGTCTAAGGAATTTTATGGTTTGAAATATCAATTTGTTCACCATGAAAATTTAGTAGGCCAAATTTTCGATAAACAAGCTACTTTAGTAAATAAGATGGCTGCTAAACCGGAGTCTAAAAATGATGATGAAGATCTTAAAGTGATTGATGTGACTCCTATTGAATCTTTGTTTTCCAATATAAATATTGATAAAGATGGGACTGGAGATGAGTAAACTTTAGTTAAAAGGCGTCCAAATGATTCGGAGTTTTTAGATCTTAATGCAAAAATTGATAAAAGTGGGATTGAAGAGGTCAAAACTTTAAGTAGCGATGAACCCACTCTTTCGGATTCCAAGGAATTTAATTATGATAATTGTTCTTTAATATATTGTATTTCCTTGTTGCAATCCATGTTGAATTCTCCTCATGTTTATAATCAAAACAAAGCTTTTACTAAACATATCGTTGACGCTATGATGCAATCTTTTGAAGAAAAGCTTGAATTGGAAGTTTTTATCCCTACAAAACTTACAGGTTAATGTTAAAGATTATGAGTGTCATGCTTTGTGTGATTTGGGTGCTAGCGTTTCCACGATTCCAAAAACTTTATGTGATATACAATGTTTCCGTGAATTTGATGATTGTTCCTTAAATTTGCATCTTGCGGGTTCCACTATTAAAAAACCTACGGGATGGATTAATGATGTTCTTATTGTTGCAAATAGGAATTATGTGCCCAAAGATTTCATTATTCTTGATATAGATTGCAATCCTACATGTCCTATTATTCTTGGTAGACCTTTCCTTAGAACAATTGGTGCAATTATTGATTTGAAAGAAGGAAACATTAGATTTCAATTTCCGTTAAGGAAGCGCATGGGACACTTTACTATAAAGAAAATTAAGTTGTCATATGAATCTATTATGAGAGCTACTTATGGATTGCATACGAAAGATGATAATACCTAAATTATTTGTGTGTTTATGCCTAGCTAAGGGCGTTAAACAATAGCGCTTGTTGGGAGGCAACCCAATTTTATTTTTGTTCTTTGATTTTTGTTTTTTTGCAATAAATAATCCATCTAGCCTCTGGTTGGATGTGTTTTTGTGGTTTAATTAGTGTTTGTGCCAAGTAAGACCTTTGGGATGACTTATGGTGATAGTTGTTTTGTTCTTGCTAAAAAATAGAAACTTTTGCACCCAGGAAAATAATTTTCATTTTTTTACAAAAGCGTTCTTTTGATCCGATTCTTCTTGCACAAGATTGTCACACAAACTTCCCAGGTTGTCCTAATTTTTCAGAATTTTTGGAGTTACAGAAGTATCCGAAATTTCCAGATTGCTACAAACTGTTTTCTTTTTGACAGATTCTCTTTTCTTTGTGTTGTTTTCTTATTTTGATGAATCTATGGGTAGTATAGGGGGGTATGAACCATGGAAAAGTTGGAATACAGTAGATATTGCATCAACATAAATAAAGAATGAGTTCATAACAGTACCTAGAGTGGTGATTTATTTTCTTATACTAACGTATCTCATAAGATTTCCTGTTGAGTTTTGTGTTGTGATGTTTTCAAGTTTTGGGTAAGGATTTGATGGACTAGGGAATAAGGAGTGGAAAGAACCTAAGCTTGGGGATGCCCAAGGCACCCCAAGGTAATATTCAAGGACAACCAAGAGCCTAAGTTTGTGGAAGCCCCAGAAGGCATCCCCTCTTTCGTCTTCGTCTATCGGTAACTTTACTTGAGGCTATATTTTTATTCACCACATGATATGTGTTTTTCTTGGAGCGTCTTGTATGATTTGAGTTTTTGATTTTTGGTTTTCCAGAATCATCCTTGTTGTACACACCTTTTGAGTGGGACACACATGAATTGTGATTTATTAGAATACTCTATGTGCTTCACTTATATCTTTTGATCTAGGCAATTTTGCTCTAGTGCTTCACTTATATCTTTTTAGAGCACGACGGTGGCCTTATTTTATAGAAATTGTTGAACTCTCATGCTTCACTTATATTACTTTGAGAGTTTATCTAAACAGCATGGTAATTTTCTTTGGTTATAAATTTTGTCTTAATATGATGGGCATCCAAGAGGGATATAATAAAACTTTCATATAAAAGGCATTTAATACTATGAGAAGTTTGATTCCTTATGATTGTTTTGAGATATGAGGATGGTGATATTAGAGTCATGCTAGTGAGTAATTGTGGATTGTAGAAATACTTGTGTTGAAGTTTGTGATTCCCGTAGCATGCACGTATGGTCAACCGTTATGTGATGAAGTCGGAGCACGATTTATTTATTGATTGTCTTCGTTATGAGTGGAGGTCGGGGACGAGCGATGGTCTTTTCCTACCAATCTGTCCCCCTAGAAGCATGTGCGTAGTACTTTGTTTTGATGACTAATAGATTTTTGCAATAAGTATGTGAGTTCTTTATGACTAATGTTGAGTCCATGGATTATACTCACTCTCACCCTTCCACCATTGCTAGCCTCTCTAGTATAGTGCAACTTTCGCCCGTACCATACACCCACCATATACCTTCCTCAAAATAGCCACCATACCCACCTATTATGGCATTTCCATAGCCACTCCTAGATATATTGCGATGCAACTTTCCACCGTCCCATTTATTATGACATGCTTCATCATTGTCATATTGCTTTGCATGATCGTGTAGTTGACATCATATTTGTGGCAAAGCCATCATTCAAAATTCGTTCATACATGACACTCTTGAGTCATTGCACATCCTGGTACACCGCCGGAGGCATTCATATAGAGTCATATTTTGTTCTAAGTATCAAGTTATAATTTTTGAGTTGTAAGTGAATAAAAGTGTGATGATCGTCATTATTAGAGCATTGTCCGATGTGAGGAAAGGATGATGGAAGCTATGATTCCCTCACAAGTTGGGATGAGTCGCTGGACTTTATGAAAAATAAAAGAGGCCAAAGAAGCCATTGAAAAAAATGAGAGAAAAAGAGAGAAGGGGCAATGTTACTATCCTTTTTCCACACTTGTGCTTCAAAGTGGCACCATGATCTTCATGATAGTGAGTCTCCTATTTTGTCACTTTTGTATACTAGTGGGAATCTTTCATTATAGAACTTGGCCTATATATTCCAATGATGAGCTTCCTCAAATGGCCCTACGTCTTCGTCAGCAAGCGACTTGGATGCACACCCACTTAGTTTCTTTTTGAGCTTTCATAAACTTATAGCTCTAGTGCATCCGTTGCATGGCAATCCCTACTCACTCACATTGATATCTATTGATGGGCATCTCCGTAGCCCGTTCCTAGTCGATGTGAGACTATCTCCTTATTTTTGTCTTCTCCACAACCACCATATTCTATTCCACCTATAGTGCTATGTACACGGCTCACGCTCATGTATTGCGTGGAAGTTGAAAAGGTTTGAGAACATCAAAAGTATGAAACAATTGCTTGTCTTGTCATCGGGGTTGTGCATGATTTGAATACTTTGTGTGATGAAGATGGAGCATAGTCAGACTATATGATTTTGTAGGGATAGCTTTCTTTGGCCATGTTATTTTAAGAAGACATGATTGTTTTATTAGTATGCTTGAAGTATTATGGTTTTTATGTCAATATTAAACTTTTGTTTCGAATCTTATGGGTCTTAACATTCATGCCAAAGTGAAGAAAATTACATGGATAAATATGTTAGGTAGCATTCCATGTCAAAAATTCTGTTTTTATCATTTACCTACTCGAGGACGAGCAGGAATTAAGCTTGGGGATGCTTGATACGTCTCCAACGTATCTATAATTTTTTATTGTTCCATGCTATTGTATTATCTGTTTTGGAAGTTTTATATGCCTTAATATGCTATTTTATATTATTTTTGGGACTAACCTATTAACCTAGAGCCCAGTGCCAGTTTCTGTTTTTCCTTGTTTTTGAGCCTCGCACAAAAGGAATATCAAATGGAGTCCAAATGGAATAAAACCTTTGTGATTATTTTTCTTAGACCAGAAGACACCCAGGAGATTTGTAGTGCAAGCCAGAAGAGCCACGAGGCGTCCATAAGGGTGGAGGGCGCGGCCAGGGGGTAGGGCGCGCCCCCTACCTTGTGGGCCCCTCTGTGACTGCCTGACCTAGATCTTCCTCCTATATATTTACATATATTCCCAAACCACCAGAGGCATCCACGAAAACACTTTTCCATTGCCGCAACCTTTCTGTTCCCGTGAGATCCCATCCAGGGGCCTTTTCCAGCATCCCGCCGGAGGGGGGTTCTGTCACGGAGGGATTCTACACCAACTCTATTGCCCTTCCGATGAAGCGTGAGTAGTTTACCACAAACCTACGGGTCCATAGCTAGTAGCTAGATGGCTTCTTCTCTCTCTTTGATTCTCAATACCATGTTCTCCTTGATGTTCTTAGAGATCTATCTGATGTAATATTATTTTGCGGTGTGTTTGTGGAGATCCGATGAATTGTGGATTTATGATCTGTTTATCTATGAATATTATTTGAATCTTCGAACTATCGGTTTATTTTGGCCAACTAGATTGGTTTTTCTTGCAATGGGAGAAGTGCTTAGCTTTGGATTCAATCTTGCGGTGTCCTTTCCCAGTGACAGTAGGGGAAGCAAGGCACGTATTGTATTGTTGCCATCGAGGATAAAAATATGGGATTTACATCATATTGCTTGAGTTTATTCCTCTATATCATGTCATCTTACTTAAAGTGTTACTCTGTTCTTCATGAACTTAATACTCTAGATGCAGGCAGGAGTCGGTCGATGTGTGGAGTAACAGTAGTAGATGCAGGCAGGAGTCTGTCTATTTGACATGGATGTGGCCTATATTTCATAATCATTGCCTTGGATAACGTCATAACTTTGCACTTTTCTATCAATTGCTCGACAGTAATTTTTCACCCATCGTATTATTTGCTTTCTTGAGAGAAGCCTCTAGTGAAACCTATGGGCCCCGGGTCTATTTCCATCATATTAGTTTCCAATCTAGTATTTTCCATCATATTAGTTTTCGATCTACTATTTTGCAATCTTTTACTTTCAGATCTATAATCCAAAAAACCCAAAAATATTTTACCTTTTGTTTATCTATCTCTATCAGATCTCACTTTTGCAAGTGACCATGAAGGGATTGACAACCCCTTTATCGCGTTGGTGCAAGTTGTTTGATTGTTTGTGCAGGTATTGGTGGCTTGTGCGTTGTCTCCTACTGGATTGATATCTTGGTTCTCTAACTTGGGGAAATACTTATCTCTACTTTGCCGCATCACCCTTTCCTCTTCAAGGAAAAAACCAATGCAAGCTCAAGAAGTAGCAGTATCTACTTTTCCAAACTCTTTTGCCCTTGTTTTGGACTCTAATTTGCATGATTCGAATGGAACTAACCCGGACTGACATTGTTTTCAGCACAATTGCCATGGTGTTATTTTTGTGTAGAAATAAAATTTCTCGGATTAACCTGAAAATTTATGGAGAATATTTTTGGAATATATAAGAAATACTAGCAAAAGAATCAACCAGAGGGGACCCACTAGGAGACCACAAGAGTGGAGGGCGCGCTGGGTCCCCTGGACCTCCTCCGACCCTAACTCCAACTCTATATATTCACATCCTGAGAGAACAAATCAGAGAGAAGGATTCATCGCATTTTTGGCACTGAGAACACACCAGGGGGCTGCACCAGTGGGCCACAAGGCCTGGGGGGGCACCCACCCCCCTTGACGCACCTTGGTGGCTTGTGGTCCCACTTGGGCCCCCCTCACTTATTCCAGTACCCATCAACTTCGTCTCCCTCCAGAAAAAAATTATCCCGTTGCTCAAACCCATGTTCTTGCTCATCTTGATGCCATTTTCGATCTCCTTGTGCAAAGCTCCATTTGCAAAACTGTTTTGGGGGATTGTTCTTCGGTATGACTCCTCTAATGGTCCAATTAGTTGTTGTTCTAGTGCTTTATATATTGCAAATTTTTGCTGCTGTGGTGACCTTGTTCTTGAGCTTGCATGTCAAATTTATATGGTCCCAAGTACTTTTGATGCATGATATAGCCTCTAGGCACATGTGGGAGTAGTTGCTATCAATTTTGTTGAGTTTGGTTCACTTTTATTTTGAGTCACCAAGAATTTCAGAAATTTTTTAGAGGAAGAAAGATGTTTAGGAGAATATACCAAGGTGGTTCCTCGAGCAAGAAAGCCCCTAGGTTCGCAATTCGTGAGCCCGATTTCAAACCACCAAGGGAGGCTCAAGTGCGGCCTTGTGAATGTTCGTTGGATGAATGTTGGGGGTTGGGTGCGACATATGCCAAAGGATGGCTTATCATGGTGGGAGCGAGTAGAATGTCACCGGTGCCTGGAAGCGGGATGAGGCGTAGACACGAATGCCGACGCACTTTACCTAGGTTCGGGGCTCTCCTAGGAGATAACACCCCTAGTCCTGCTCTGCGGGGTCTCCGCATGATACTAAGGCACTATTGAGTACAATGGTGCTCCTCGAGCTGTATGCTAGAGGTAGAAGGAGGCAGGGTTAGCTCTCTTCTTCCTCTAGGTGTGAGGCTAGTTCTAACAGGTTGGGAACCCTTTGCTTGGGTGCCATGGGGGGTTTATATAGGCTTACCCCCCAGGGGTACAATGGTAACTTGGCCGAGTGTAGGACCCGACTGTCAGTGTCTCTGGTCGCCGGCTTCTCCGCCGGCAGCTGGGGCCCGCCGCCTGGTGGGCCCCTCCGACTGGTCCAGTATGGAGCCGACAGGCCGCTTCCGCCGTGGGCGGGTGTGGTTGGTGGCTGATCACTATAGCCGTGATGCTAATGAAGCAGGCTTGGTCAGGGGAGTATAGGTACAGTCCCGCCGCCTGGTGGGAGATCACTGTAGCCACACCACGTCTTGTTTGGTTACTGGTGCACGGGCCCCGAGGGAGGAACGGGCTGCCTGCTGGAAGCCAGCCTCCCTTAGGTCCGACTGGTCTAGCTCCCGCCGTCTTCCGGGCTCTCACTGCCTAGTAGGGCCCGCTGCATGCAGGCCGTACCGATAGGTCATCTTGGGAACAAGGCTCCGCCTATCAGGAGTGACGCCAAGGGGGGAGTGGCAACAGTGTCGCGCCATGCAGAGATCTCCGCCTGTATGGGGCATTGTGGCCAGGCCAAGTCCTGGATTCGGGGGTGAGGGGCTACACTGTAGCCTCACCTTGTCTTGTCCTCTTGATGAAGGGCGCAGACTCTGAGGGCACCGGGGGGATGCCTGCTAGAAGCCGGCCTCTACGGAGGCCGTCTGCTAGGAGTCGGCCCGTCTTGGTGCCGTCTGCTGGTGCTCGGCCGTCTTTTGGCAGCCGGCTGTTGAGCCAGCCGGCCACTAGAAGGCGGCACTTCATTCCAAAGTCTCATGGGGCGAAGCTGGCCCAAAGTCTTGAAAGTGTCAGGGACTCGGGTTAGGCTACCCGTGGCCCATTACTCCGATAGTAGTCCCCGAAGCTGGTGAGGCGTCATGGCTGAGAAGTGGTGAAGCCTCAGCAGTTTGCTTCCTCGCCGTGCTCCGATCGAATGCTTGGTCCGCCTTGTGACGTGCTGGATGCCGGAGCCGGATTTGACGAGGCGGGCTCGCCCGCTGATTTCGAACGCCAAGGCGGGAAACAGATGGTGTGCCTGCTAAGCTTCCCTAGGCCTGCCACCCACCACGAGCACACCACATGGCGCATGTCAGCCTGGCCAGCCTGCCACCCCATGCTCTTGATGGGACGTGACAGTGGGCCAGGGCCGCCACCACCGGGCCTCGGCACGCGAGCGGATCCACTGTGGCCGAGGCGGGTGGTTGCGATTCTCATGGGAGTTATTGCGCAGTAACTCTACGTAGTAATCAGGGGGTCATGGGGTCGTGGGCGCACTTAATCCCACAATCCCACATCCCGCCCCCTCGGCTTCACAGCCCTAGGGCTATAAGCAGGGGGAGGCAAGGGAGCAACGGAGCACGCGCTCCCTCCTCCCCACTCTTTCTTCTTCCTCTCTCTGCTTCTGCTGCTCCGTGTCGTCGTAGCGCCACTGCAACTCGCCGTCGTCGAGCCTCTTCTTCCCACACAGCATCGCTCGGACGCCATGGCGCGCGAGAAGGAGGAGACTGGGACGGCTTGGTGGTGATCAAGGATCACCTCACCTTCCTCCGGGCCACGCGCCGGATGCCCAACGCAGCCTTCGTCAAGGTGCGGGTGCCGCCGCGGGAGGAGATCTTGCCGGCGCCGCAGGGGGGCGAGCGGGTCGTCTTCCGCTCGAATTTCCTCCGTGGCTTCGGCCTTTCGGTGAGCTGGTTCCTCCACTCATTCATGGAGTTCAACCACATCTAGCCGCACCACTTGATGCCCAACACCATGACGCTGCTGTCCACCTTCGTCACGGCGTGCGAGGGCTACCTCGGCATCCTCCCCACCATCGAGCTGTGGGGAGTGTCGGTGTCAAAACCGGCGGATCTCGGGTAGGCGTCTTGAACTGTGCGTCTAGGCGGATGGTAACAGGAGACAAGGGACACGATGCTTTACCCAGGTTCGGGCCCTCTTGATGGAGGTAAAACCCTACGTCCTGCTTGATTAATATTGATGATGTGTGTTACAAGAGTGGATCTACCACGAGATCAAGGAGGCTAAACCCTAGAAGCTAGCCTATGGTATGATTGTTCTTCGTCCTATGGACTAAAGCCATCCGGTTTATATAGACACCGGAGAGGGCTAGGGTTACACAGAGTCGGTTACAATGGTAGGAGATCTACATATCCGTATCCCCAAGCTTGCCTTCCACGCCAAGGAAAGTCCCATCCGGACACGGGACGAAGTCTTCAATCTTGTATCTTCATAGTCTTGGAGTCCGGCCGATGATGATAGTTCGGCTATCCGGACACCCCCTAGTCCGGAACTCCCTCAGTAGCCCCTGAACCAGGCTTCAATGACGACGAGTCCGGCGCGCATGTTGTCTTCGGCATTTCAAGGCGGGTTCTTCCTACGAATAATTTATAGAAGATTGTGAACACCAGGATAGTGTCCGGCTCTGCAAAATAAATTCCACATACCACCGTAGAGAGAATAATATTACACAAGTTCAATCTGCTGACGTATTTTGTGGCATGACGTCACACCACTACCAAGCCTTTACTCAAATTGTTTTTATTGTTCCACGTCAGCGCGTTTAGCGAGGCGGTTTCCTTGGCACGTCTTGTCGAAGCAGAGATCGTGTTCCCCTTATTCCGGTATTCCTATCAATACGGACATGGGTAACCCAACCGCGCCCATTGCCACGCCCCCTCCATCGAAGGCGGGTTCCAAACGGTCATGGGGACGACTCTTGGTATTCTCCCTCTTTATAATGAGACCAAGGCCCGTTCTTTTCCTTCAATCCTCTATCGAATCCGCCCCTCGCCCCGAGTTCCAACACCCAGGGCTCCATATTCGGGTACCTTCGATCTTCGACAATGTCCGGCCCCGACCTACGAGGCCGGTGGATGCCCTCCTCCGTCACGGAAGAGGACGTGCTAAAGCTAAGAGACGCTAGGTACTTAACCTACGAGATTTCGCATAGGCTGCCTGCCCGAGGGCAAGTTATTCCTACTCCCGAGCTTGGCGAGAGCGTCGTGTTCGTGTCTCACCTCCATCGGGGTTTAGGCTTCCCGACGGATCCCTTCGTGAGGGGGCTCATGTTTTACTATGGGCTGGAATTCCATGACTTGGCTCCGGAGTCTATCCTCCACATCTCATCATTCATTGTCGTCTGTGAAGCCTTCCTCCGCACTACCCCTCACTTCGGCTTGTGGCTCAAAACCATCAACGTGGAGCCGAAGGTGATTGAGGGGCGTCAGGCAGAGTGCGGAGGGGCGGTTATAAGTAAGAGGGCCGATGCTCCATGGCCCGAGGGCTCTTTTTAGGAGGAGCTCGGCTTGTGGCAACATGAGTGGTTCTATATCACCGCTCCTAGGGGAAGCAGGCAGAGGTTGCCGCCCGTCTTCCGCTCGGGCCCTCCACAACAGCTGACATCATGGGTCAACAAGGGGTGTGACTGGTGGCCGTCCAAGGATGTTCCCCTGCTGCAGGACCGGATTCGAGGTCTCCAAGAAAGGGAGATCAATCTGGCCGTAGTGGTACAGGTTATGTTGATCCGGCGCCTACTGCCCTGCAAATGTCGCCCCCTCCGCCTGTGGGAATTTAATCCGGAGGGGCCACGAGCTCTTCAACACTTCATGGGTTTGACACCCGCGGAGATGTACAAACTGTTCTTCGGCTCGCAAGAGATGCGTCCGGAATTGACTGGGGATGCTGTCCTAAGCTGCAATCGCCCGGATACTCAAGTAAGTAGCCCTGTGTCCGGACACATCGTCCATTTATTTACTGTGGGTTTTCCTTTTAACCAACTATCCCTTGGACAGGAGTGGATAGCGCAAGCAAAACAGATACGGTGTCCGGCCCCCCTCCCTGAGACCACGCAGGATCCCGTGTTAATCAAAATGTTAGAGGTTGCACATTCGGAGGAGGGCGAAGAAGGGCACAGGGGATCTACCACCTCAGCCACGAAGGCTTTCAGTAAGGGAGGAATCGGGAGTCCCTCCTTCCAGGGGGAGAAGAGGACCGCTTCCGAAGACCCGGAGGTCAAGGCCTCAAAGCGGGGAAAGAAATCTGTACCGGAAGGTCCTGTGCCGGGAAGAGCCCCGGCCGTACTGTCTCCTCGGAGGAATCAACCCTCTAGCGAGCCGTAAGTAAAAAGGGGGAATTTTGTAATAGTGAACATCCCTGTTTAATTTCTAAGGGTAACCGAAGTTTTCACCTTGTAGTTCGGATCTCAGCCCATCTCAGCACAGCTCATCTTTGGGAGACCTTCTTCCGGAGATGATGGAGAGCGAAACGCCTCCATCTGCCGCCCCATCGTGCGGGGCGGATGACCCTGAGGTGTCGTCGCGGAGGGTCTCCCCGAGTCCGGCGGGGCCAGAGAGTTCGGCACCCATTGGAATACGGCCAGTGGAGCTGCAGGATTTTCTTAAGAGGGCGTCCATCTCAGAAGATCACCGCACATTAATGAGTATGGTGATTGAGAGGATCTCGTCCGCCGAAAGCGGGTTGTGTGAGGCCGTCGGAAGTTTGCTGACGGGATTTGAGGTACACAAAAAATGATATACCTTTTGACAGTTTTTGCACATGAAGTGCGGCCTGTATAGATAGTAGCCCCTGAGACTTGGTATGCTGTCGAAAACGGCAGCGTGCCGAGGATCATAATCTCAGTTATAGAATGTCGCCTTTCCTATGCAGGTGGCGGAACATTCGGTGGCCAGCCGGACTGATGGAGTTGCCGAGCTTAAGAGGCAACTCGACGTTGCGGATGCGGACATCTCGCTGGTCAATAAACGACTTGTTGAGTCACAAGGTATGTGGTTGCTCTGCGGTCGCCTAGTAGGGGAGTTGACGCCCATCCCTTACAATTTGTATGCCTGATACAGATAGTGCTGCTGCTGTGGAAGGCCTTCGAGCAGAACTTGCTCGGGCCAAGGAGCAAGCCAGAAAAAGCGAGGCGGCTGCCTCGAAGGCAGCGGAAGAGCTAGAAGCCGGGAAGGCTGCTCACTGCCGAAGCAGGGAGGAGATGGCCTGAATGACCACGAAATTAAAAGTTGCTACCGACCACCTAGAGATTCTCGAAAGAGAACGCCGAGCGGAGCAAGAGGACCTGAAGAAGGTCGACGCTGAAGCCAAGGATGCCCGTAGTGCGATGCGGGCTATGAAGGAGGAACTGCGTCAGGTCAGAGACATTGTGGCTGGAAAGCCCTTTATGCTGTGTATGAAGTTCACGGATCCGAATATGCTCAGCTGGGCCGATTTTACGGTGTGGAGGATCCTTATCTGGACTTGGCGGTGAGTGCGGCGGGCGCAGTCATGCACTTTCGAAGCCAGAAGGATCACGAAATGGAAGAGCTTTTCTGGTCTCAATTCCATAGTCCGGAGCGTCCACTTCCGTTGAGTGATCGGCTGGTTGAGTGGGCTGAGCTGAATAGATTGTCCGGACTTGCCATGACGGATGTAGTCGCTCATCTGTGGCCGAAAGGGCCCAAGCCGAAGAGTTATTTTGGCTTGTTGCAGCAGTTCCTTGGGGCGGTGCCGCGCATTGGGGCGATGAAGCGGTCGGCATGCATAGAAGGTGCACGGATGGCTCTCTCCCATGGTAAGACATACTGGGTGGAGATGGATGCCACCGATGTTGCATCCCGGGGTTCGGACAGAAGCCGATTCCCCACCGAGCACTATTTTGAGGAAGTCCTGCAGGGCGCTCGTTTAATAGAGTCGTAGTGCTCGAAAGATGTTATGCTTGAATGACATGTATGATTTCTGAGATCAAGTTTATAATGCAATAGCTTTTTATACTTGTGCGTTCAAGTATTGAACTATCTCCTGTGCGGCCGTATATGTATGAATAACCTGAAAGTTGCAGTCTTTGGCTTCGGCCCCCACGCACATGGTGCGGGGGTGTTTGCAAAAAGAAAAGCACTTTTTCACACTTAATCCAACGTCTTCGTCCTTTTAGGGAGGTGATAGCATAGCAAACTAGGCAACCGGACTATAATGCTTTATCACTTTCACTTAGCCATAGGAGCTCGAATGTGGGGCTACTATATAGCCCCTAGCGGCACCGCTCTTCTCCGAACTTCGGGGCGCGTATGTGCCTGACCGGGAAGCGGTCCTTCATCAAAGTGGAGGAATTCTAAACATTCCAATGGTCGATCGAGTGGTTGACCAGTCTCTCGCTATATCATGACAGTCAGTTTTCGGCTTTCTCTACTGAGGTGCTCACCCGGCCGAACCGGGGCACAATCGCAGTAGTTCTCCTGGTGCTGCGTTAGCCAATGATACGGAACGTAAGGCAGCAAAACACAGGAGCCGGGCAAACCCAACATTTGACCAAAGACATGATTCGAAGCTGATGCATATAAGGCCTAACTCGAGACGCCGAACACTCCCTGAGGTGTTCGGTCTTTATGATATTGGGCAGAACAATGCCCTAAGCCCCTAGTGTCCAGGTATAGGCGGGAACTTATGACGCGGCCGATGCCAAAACGCCAGCCTCCTCCTCGGCTATGGTTGGAAACCGGGGGATGTGTATCAACAAGAGACAGTAAGAAAGGTTTACGCAGGGTCTTAATCTGAAAAGAATCCTTGCAACGGGTCCCTGCTGCACGTCTGCGCCTGTGTCTCCGTTGTGCTGTATCCTGGACGGGTGTAGCACGTGCTTCATCTGTAAAAGAGAAGGAATTAGTTTCCAAGAAATATCATGCTGAAGTTGTATTAAAATAGAATAAAGGAAGAAAGTTGAGCTTTATTGGCTCTCATCATTTATACACGCGACCCCTTATAAAGGGGATATGCGGCTGGGAAGCCCCTTGCCGGACTCGCCTAACCATGTCCGAGGTCTGAATGACCTGTTTTTAGGGGCTTTGACCCGCAAGGTCTGATTAGTGTGTGGCTATCGAAGCAGTCTCACGTTCTCCGTGGTCGAGGAACACTCGGAGTTACTTTTTAATGAAATTATGCCATGTTGACCGGGCATTCTTAAGCGTAAAAAACGCGTAATGTGGTATTGCATTAGGGCTGGCGATAGCTGCGCGCCCCAGTAGTGCTTAAGGGCTACTGTTTGAATGGGGCGATGGAGAGTGAGCTTTTCGCGATGGAGGTTGTCGGATGAACCGAACACAACCTCTAGTTGTACAGAGCCTGTATAATTGGCTTAAAGGCCTGGCGTCACTCCTTTGAAGGAAGTGCTGCTACGGCGAATTTTGGTAGGGTCTATCCCCATTCTGCGGGCGGTGTCCTGGTATTGCAGGTGCCGCGCTGTCTTTTCGTGTTATCACATGAAGTGAGTTCACTGTTTTGACTTCTAGTGGAAAAGTCTTCTGTTTTCCGGAGTGCTGCTTTTGGGTTTCGTCACTTTCGCTTGGTGTGTCGAGCCCCTTGTGTTCGGCGTTAAGTCGGCCGGACTGTTTGAAGACCCAACAATCTCTGTGGGTATGGTTTGCAGGCTTCCCGGAGGTACCATGTATTTGACATAGTCTATCCAGAATCTTATTTAGGTTGGATAGCTCGTCACTGTTGTCCTTGAGGGACGGTGTTTTGTTGTTCGGCCGAGAGCTTTTGAATCCGGCGTTGACCGCCGTACTATTCGGGCCATTTTCCCTATTTCGGCGCTGATCTTTTCTGCGTCGTGATTTCCCATTTCCATCCCTGACTTCGTATGTACTCGGGTCGCTGGTGCTGCATCTAGCCAGCCAGCTGTCTTCCCCCGCGCAAAAGCGGGTCATGAGGCTTGTTAGTGCGGCCATTGTTCTTGGTTTTTCCTGGCCGAGGTGTCTGGCAAGCCATTCGTCTCGGACGTTGTGTTTAAAGGCTGCTAAGGCTTCAGCGTCCGGATAGTCTACTATTTGGTTCTTTTTAGTGAGGAACCTGTTCTAGAATTTGCGTGCTGACTCTCCGGGCTGTTGAGTTATGTGGCTTAAATCGTCTGCATCCGGAGGGCGGACATAGGTCCCCTGAAAATTTGCGCGAAACGCATCCTCAAGCTCTTCCCAACTTCCAATGGTATTTTCTGGGAGGCTTTTAAGCCAATGCCGAGCTGGCCCTTTGAGCTTGAGGGGTAGGTATTTTATGGCATGGAGATCGTCTCCTCTCGCCATATGTATGTGTAGGATGTAATCCTCAATCCAGACTCCGGGGTCTATTGTTCCGTCATATGCTTCTATGTTTACGGGTTTGAATCCCGCTGGAAATCCATGATCCAGTCCCTCGTCGGTGAAACATAGTGGGTGTGCGGCGCCCCTGTATTTGGGTGTGCCGTTGTCTTCAAATGCTCGGCGGGTTATGTTGCTTCCTGGAGTCTTCTTTTTTGGCCCATAAATAGATCTGACTGGGTCGTCCTTTTTCCGAGGATCTTTATGCTGATCGTGTGTCGGCTTGTGTGCGGCGCCCCTTGTTGCTCTTGGCCTGTCATCTGGTCGTCTATCCGGCCAGGCGGCTTCTTTCTTTTTTGACTGCGGGGGCTCTAAGGCCTCCTCGTCAAATCCGGGCAACAACTTGCGCTTCGGGTAGCTCTTTGTCTGGTGACTAGCGCCATGTTTATCTGCGCTATTGAGTACTTTGCTCCATCTCATTATGAGTGCGTCCTCCGCTGTTTTGAGCTTCCGCTTTTTCTTCTTCAAACTTCTTGCAGTGGCGACGAGCCTTTTCTGAAGATTCGTATGCTCTGGTGATGTGAGATCATCTTTGTCGGGGATGGGTTGCTTGTCTAGTTCATGTCCGGCTGGCTGCTTGTTGACATGTGCATCGTCCACTGCTTCGCCCTTCTCTAGGGCCGGGTCCGTATGGGTGCCATTTTTATCGAGGCCGGTCTTCGGGCGGCGCTTGCGTCGCCGTTTTGGTTGTTTGTTGGGGCAGTTATCCTTCGCCACGTCCCGTTTTTCCTCATTATCGCTTCCTTTTGGTGTATCCACCATGTATACGTCGTGAGTTGGGGTGGCTTTCCCGTGCCTGATAGGTGCTAGTTCTTGGTCGTCTTCGGCATCGTCGTCCATACCGTCGATGTCTTCGGAGTCATAGTTTAGCATGTCGGTTAGATCGTCGACAGTGGCTATTAATTGGGTGGTGGGTGGGCTTTGAATTTCTTCTTCGTCCGCATCCCAACCGTCCTGGCTGCAGTCCGGCCAGGGCTCTCCTGATAACGAGAGATACTTTAGCGAACTCAAGATGTCGCCGAAAGGTGAGCGTTGAAAGACATCCGCTGCGGTGAACTCCATGATCGGTGCCCAATCGGATTCGATCGGAGGGGGTGCGGGAGGTTCGGAGTCCGGCGAGGAGTCCGGCACCTCGGAGTCACGAGCTTTATGAGGGACAAAGTCAGTCTTTGGCTCTATCACCGCAGAGGTTGCAGCCCCCGAGGCGGTGTCTAGCCATCCGTCCTCGATCTGCGCAGCCGGCTCCGAATTGAAGATCGGAGCGGGTTCGAGTGCGGCCTCCAGGGTACTGTCCGGCTGCAAAGCTAAATCATGCTCGCCGTGACAGTGCGACACGCTCGGCTGTGGCTCGAATCAGTCGGGGATCAAGTCCCCGCGGATGTCGGCCGTGAAGTTCAAACTTCCAAATCTGACCTGACGGCCAGGGGCTTAGCTTTCGATCTGCTCCATACGGCCAAGCGAATTGGCCCGTAGTGCGAAGCCGCCGAATACGAAGATCTGTCCGAGGAGAAAGGTCTCACCGTGGACTGCGTCATTGATGATGGTCGGAGAAGCCATCGAGCCTATCGGTGACGACATAGAGGAACTCTCAATGAAAGCACCAATGTCGGTGTCAAAACCGGCGGATCTCGGGTAGGGGGTCCCAAACTGTGCGTCTAGGCGGATGGTAACAGGAGACAAGGGACACGATGTTTTACCTAGGTTCGGGCCCTCTTGATGGAGGTAAAACCCTACGTCCTGCTTGATTAATATTGATGATGTGTGTTACAAGAGTGGATCTACCACGAGATCAAGGAGGCTAAACCCTAGAAGCTAGCCTATGGTATGATTGTTCTTCGTCCTATGGACTAAAGCCATCCGGTTTATATAGACACCGGAGAGGGCTAGGGTTACACAGAGTCGGTTACAATGGTAGGAGATCTACATATCCGTATCGCCAAGCTTGCCTTCCATGCCAAGGAAAGTCCCATCCGGACACAGGACGAAGTCTTCAATCTTGTATCTTCATAGTCTTGGAGTCCGGCCGATGATGATAGTTCGGCTATCCGGACACCCCCTAGTCCGGAACTCCCTCAGGGAGCTTTCTTCTACGCCAAACTGGGCACCTCCGCCAAAGAGACGGCGGCCGAGTGCAGCGCCTTCGTCACCATGCGCCGGCCATCGAAGAAGAATGCCTTCCCGGTCATCAAGCTGTCACAGTCGGTGAAACTGTGGCAGCAATCATACTTTTACATGGAGAATGTCGACCCGGCGGTCGACTTCATCAATCTGCCGCCCTACGAGGCTGGCCCCCCTATTGTCCTCGGCCCAACTGGGGCTACAAGCCAAAGCCCGTGTCGGCCGACATGGCAGCCGCCATCAACTGGCTCCGGTTGCTAACGGAAGAGGAGGGTCTCGTGGCGTCCAACCTGTTGATCGCCTTCGTCGAGCGCAGAGTTCTCCCACTTCAAGGCCGTCCTCATCTGATCTGTCGGATGACCGGGCACCGTGACCCGAGTCGGATGTGCACAAAGGACATGCTGACTAGCGAGGTGGCCCGGATGGTGAACGAGATCTCCGACCTCAAGGTGTCGAACGAGTCCTGGCGGTTCAGCAAGCCGCCATACTCCCGCGACAACCCGCCGCCTGCCGTAAGTCTCGTAGCTTTCCCCTTTTCAGCTCTTGCCTTAGTCTTGGTCTTGGTGTGAATTGTCCTTCTTTGGAGCACAGATCTACACGTCTTCGGCGATGGCCGCCATCATGGGGCCGACTGGTAACTACCAGCCGGACAGGGAGGTGAGCGACGAGGACGACCCCAACTTGGGGGCGACCGCCTTGGAGGACGACACCGTAAGCGGCGGCGGCGGAGCAGGCGGCTCTGAGGAAGGGGGCAGCATGGAGACCTTGCCTGATGACGACGACGAGGAGGACGAGCCGCGCCCTGCGCGGGGCGCCGTTAATATAGGCGCGGGCCCTTCCCCCGGGCCATCTGCTCGGGGCGGCAAGCGCAAGCGGAAACAGGGCGCTGCCCTGTTTGGCAGCGTGCCGAAGAAGCCCAAGAACCCGGCCGCCGCGACCAGGAGGAAGGAGGCCGCGGCAAAGGTGGCCAAGTTCCAGAGGCAGCCGAAGGCGCCGCTCATGGTGTCAGTGTAAGTATTTCTCTTATGTTTTCCCTTTCTTGCCGATCTGGCCTAAAAATTTTCTTTGCCTTGCTTTCTTATCTCAGGCCCCCGCTCACCCTCAACAAGTTGGCCGCCGCCTCTATCATCAGGTCGATGGAGACCTCCCCCACCACCTGGCGAATCAATCCAGCCACCGACCTCCGGGAGGCGCAGGAGCAAAACGCACGGGAGGTGCGTGAGGAGCAGGAAGCCGCCCGCCTGGAGAAGGCAGAGGCTGACAAGGCAGGGGTGTCCGCGCTGAAGAAGCTGGCGGAGGCGGAGGCTGATGCCGCGGTGGAGGAGCAGCTCGCGGAGGCCGCGCACCGTCGGGAGCCGCTGCTCGTGGCTCCCCTCAATTCCGTGCCTCCTTTGCCAGAGTTCGTGGTGACGACTAGGGGAGCCGGCGACGAGCAGGCAGTCATGGAGAGGGAGGGCGGCGACGTTGCCATGCCGGACATTGTTGTGCCACCACCACCGCCGACCGGCGGAGCGCAAGACAGGCAGCCGGCCACCCCGACGGCACCACCAGCCAGGAACGAGGTGGCGACGGGCCCAACTCCTGAGGTCCGTACACCCGTGCGTCATCGTCTCGCGAAGGCGGTCTCGGCACCGCGACCGCTGGAGGCTGGCGCCGCGAGCTCGATGGTCCCAGACACCGAGGCGACCAGCGCCGCACCCTCTGGCTGGGTGCGCGGAGGCGGGACGGGAGCCTTGAACCAGGCGGCCCTTGACATCCAGGCCAAGCTCCGGGCTGAAGCCGACGCCCTCAAGCGGTGCAACGAGGCGTTACTGAACTCGCGAGCAGCCACCCGAGGATGCTTCTCTCTTCTTTATTTTTGATCTTTTTATTTCTTGGTGGGGGCGCGCCAGGCGCACCCACTGGGTGTAGTCCCCAAGTTTTGGGTCGGCTGTTGAGCAGGCGGCCCAAAACTTTAACTTTTGAGCACTAAGTGCTAACTCCGTCTGGCATCCCTATTGCAGGATTACCACAACCTTCGCGCGGCCACTTTCAACTCTGGAGTCCGAGAGCTGGACAAGCAGACCGCCAACTTGTCTGAGAGTCGGAGTAAGTCTTGGCTTTCTTTCTCCGCGGGGGGCACGCTGGCGCACGCACGGGCTGTAGTCCCCGAGATTCGGGCCGACTGCTGAGCAGTCGGGCCGGATCTCCCGAGCAACTGTATTTCTTTGGTTGATCATTGATAACTTCTTTCTCTGCGGGGGCGTGATAGCGCACGCGCGGGCTATAGTCCCCGAGATTCAGGCCGACTGCTGAGCAGTCGGGCCGGATCTCCCCGGCAACTACGTCCCTTTCTTGTTGATTGTTTGATGTCATTTATTCTTCTCTCTTTGCAGAAGCCAATGCCGCCTTCCAGTAGCAGCTGGGCAAAGCCAACACCATGCTGCACGTCAAGGAGGCAGAGTGCAGCAAGCTGGCCGAGGAGCGCGACTAACTGGTCATGCAGCTGGTGGAGCAGACGAAGCGTCTCAAGATGGCTCAGAAGGAGGCGGAGACGAAGGAGATCGACCTCCTTGCTGAGTTTGAGATCGAGCGCTCCTCTTGGGCCGTCATGGAGGCACAGCTGACTGCTGGCTTCGGCAGCATCGAGGATATGCTCGACGGTAAGCTTCTTCCTTTTCTTTCTTTGAGTCGCCGGCCTCTATTTAGGCCGACTGCTGGCTTCTAACCTCTGGTTTCCTTGCCCTTCACCCAACAGACTTCTCCTAGGCCACTCCGTCGCTGCGAACCAGGCCATCAAGGCTTATCGCCAGGAACGGAGGGCAGAAGGCGTGCAGATTGCCGCCACCGCCACCCGGACCCTTAACGAGCAGCTTCTCATCATCCAGGCCCGCCTTTGGCCGGCTCACCAGATGCTGCGCCGTCTTCAACGTGTCGGGGGCCAGGCAATCTCCGCCCTTTGGCCAGGCGTGCCGGCTCCGCGCACTCCCAGTCGGACTGCCGACTGGCTGGAGGTGGCGGCCGGTCACCTGGAGGCTTGGAAGGGCGCCTCAGCCCGGGCTGGAGCGCGCCGGGCTCTGGAATTCATCAAGGCATGGTACCTTGGGCTAGATCTAGCCCATCTAACCATGTTTTGGCTGGAGGCGCAGGACGAGCTGGTGGCGATGGAGGGCGACCTTGTCAAGCAAGCTGCAATGATCGCCAACTACACCGACACCAGCGTCTTCGTCCTGGAGCTAGTTGATGACGGCGCCGAGGCACCACTCAAGTGGTTTGGGCTAAATCCGGAGGACAGCAAGGACTCGGCCGAGGTGATTGATTCCAGCGACGAAGGGGAGGAGGCGGAGGACGAGGAAAGCGAGGAGGACGCGCCGGAGGTCGGAGCGGATAGCCAGCCTCATCCTGACTGCGCCTCGAGCAATGATCCACGCTCGAGCGTGCCGACTACTGCTGGAGGCGACCAGGCGGAGACCGACCAGCCGTTCGCTCCACCAACCGGCACTGTCGACTCTGCTGTTCAGCCATCCGCTGCTCCAACCGGCGCCGTCGATTCCATCGTCTAGCCGGAACCTTCTGCTGCTCCAACTGGCGCCGCCGACTCCATTGTCCAGCCGGAACCCACTACTGCTCCAACCGCCGCCGCCGACTCCACCGTCCAGCCGGAACCCACTGATGCTCCTTAGGCTGTTGCCTTTACTTTTCTGCTTATCGGTCTCGACAAATTTTGGTTAAATTTGCACAATTCCACCCACGAGGTGTATTTCAAACTATGTTGAATGCTGGCCAATGGGCCTTTTGCTATGTAAATATCCTTCGTTGCAAATTATGCTTTGTTTGCCGAATTCTAACTTTTCTTGCTTTATGCTCCTTGCTTTCTTCCATTGCTGCCCTCCCTTGGCTACCCTCTTGCCAGCCAAACAGCCGCTCTGCAGACTGCGGCTAGGTTGAGTACTTATCTATTTACGGGAGCGAAAGTACTTAGCCGTTTGGAGTGTTGGCAAGGTAAGTAGAAGCCGGCCGGCCGGCTGCTCGGCTGCCGGTCGGAGAGGCGGGATGCCGGCCCCGGCTATGTGCGCATTTTTTTCCTTAGCCATTTTTCGTGTGGGCACTGCTTAGCAACTCCTATCCACCGTATAGTCGCTCTACGAGCTGCGGCTTCTGACAGGAGAAGTTTTTTAGTGCCGACACACTACTTGTAAGACTGCGGGAAATGGCACATAGCAGAAGGCGGCGAGCCTCTGGGCCGACTGGTCGAACCCGGTGCCAGGCGGAATAATAAAACAACACATTCAATAGGCATAACACTTATCATATAGATAAAAGAGGGTAGTCCCTGAGCTCTTCTCGGGGAACCCAAAGTCTTCGTACTTAATACAAAAGGTAGCGTGATACATACTGCTTTTAACTATAAAATCTTCAGAGGAGATTTGCGTTCCATGGCCTCTCTGTCTCCTTGCCTGAGTCATCTCTTTTGCGTGCTCTAGGCTTCTGAGCATTGATTAGATAATAGGAACCGTTACCAAGCACCTTGCTGACGATGAAAGGGCCTTCCCAAGGTGCTGAGAGCTTGTGTTGGCCGGCTGTTCGCTGTATCAGCCGGAGCACAAGGTCTCCCTCTTGAAAGGATCTTGGCTTGACCTTGCGATTGTAGTATCGGCACAGACTCTGCTGGTAGATGGCGGACCGGCTGAGTGCCAACAGCCGGCCCTCTTCCAGCAGATCGACATCGTCTTCTCGTGCCTCTTTAGCCTCCGCCTCGGTGTACATGGTGACTTGTGGGGAGTCAGATTCTATGTCCGTCGGGATGACGGCTTTGGCACCGTAGATGAGAAAGAAGGGCGTGAAGCCGGTTGACTTGTTCGGATTTGTGCGCAGGCTCCAGAGGACGGCCGACAGCTCATCGAGCTAGCAGCCGGCTGAACGCTCTAGAGGCTCGAGCAGTCGGGGCTTGATGCCAGACAAAATGAGGCTATTTGCTCGCTCCACTTGCTCGTTTGACTGTGGATGGGCAACGAACGCTAAGTCCAGTCGGATTCCCTGCGTCGCACAGAAACGAGCCAAGGCTCCTTTGGCAAAGTTTGTGCCGTTGTCGGTAATGATGCTGTGTGGTATGCCATACTCAGTGGTGATGTCGGCGATGAAAGTCATGATAGTCGTCCCATTCAGCTTCTTAATTGGCTTTGCTTCTATCCACTTGGTGAACTTGTCCACATCGACAAGCAAATGAGTCATGCCGCCTCGAGCCGTCTTGAATGGCCCTACCATGTCCAGCCCCCAGACGGCAAAGGGCCAAGCGATGGGGATTGTCTTGAGCGCAGAAGCTGGCAAGTGTGGCTTGGAGCGGAACTTCTGGCCCCCTTTACACTTCTGGACCAACTCCTTGGCATCTTCTAGAGCAGTCGGCCAGAAGAAACCATGGCGGAAAGCTTTGGCAACAAGTGATCTTGAAGCCGTGTGGTGACCGCATTCGCCTTGGTGGATATCCTTGAGGATTGCTTGGCCTTGGTCCGGCTCCACGTAGCGCTGGTACACACTTGTGACACTGCGCTGCACCAGTTCTTTGTTGACGACGGTGTATGCTGCTGCCCGTCGTTGCACCTGTCGGGCTAGGATCTCATCAGTCGACAGCTCTTTGTTCACCAGAAAGTTGAGGATGGGTTGAGCCCATGAAAGTGCTGCTATTTCTTCGATTGCCACGACTGCAACTTGTATAAGGGCGGTAGGGTTGGGGGCGGCGGGTTAGAGTTGGCTGTCGCCTGTTGAGTTGAAGAAGTCACCGGGCTGACTGCTGCAGTCCCCGAGCCGGGTTCTGAAGTCCCCGGGCTGGGTGCGACTGCTATAGTCCCCGGGCCGCCTGCCAAAGTCCCTGCACCGGCTTCTGGGGCCCTCAAGTCGGATCCGACTGCTTCAGGAGGGGTCGGCACGAAGATGGAGTCTGATTCCGGGGATTGCTTAACAGACGGCTTGAGGAGGCGTTGTAGAGCGACGCCGGCTGGTATTGCTTGCTGGGTGGAGCCGATCCGTGGCAAGGCTTCTGCTTGGTCGTTGTCATTTCTTGGCACATGGAGAAACTCGCACCCATCAAAGTATCTGTTGAGTTGCTGCACGAGGAAGTGGTAGCTTGCCATATTTGCATCCTTGGCATCCTAGTCGCCTGACGATTACTGGACCACCAAGTCGGAGTCACCATAGCATAGGATCCGGTGAATGCCGAGTTCCTTGGCAAGCCGGAGCCCATGTATGAGTGCTTTGTATTCAGCTACGTTGTTGGAGGCGGCAAAGTGGATTTGCAGCACATATCTGAACTTGTCGCCTTTGGGAGAGGTGAGGACGATGTCGGCTCCCAGACCGGTGCGCATCTTTAAACCATCAAAGTGCATCTGCCAATGGGTGGAATCTGGCGCTGGCGGCAGGGACTGGGTCTTGGCCCAGTCGACGAGGAAGTCGGCTAACGTTTGTGACTTGATGGTGGTGCGAGGCTGGTAGTAGATGGTGTAGGGGGCTAGATCTATGGCCCATTTGTCCACTCGGCCTGAAGCATCTGGGCTTCCAATGATATCAGCAAGCGGAGCGGTGCAGACAACAGTAATTGGGTGCTCTTGAAAGTAAGGCTTCAGCTTCATGGCGGCAAAGTGCACACCATAGCACATCTTCTGATAGTGGGGGTAGTTCTGCTTGGAGGCGGACAACACTTCACTCAGTTAATACACCGGCCTCTAGACCGACAAAGCTCTGCCCTCCTCCCTGCGTTCCACCACTATGACTGTGCTGACCACTCGACTGGTGGCAGCGATGTAGAGGAGCATGGGCTCTTTATCAGTCGGAGCTGCCAGGATAGGCGGGGTGGTCAACATCTTCTTGAGTTGGAGAAAAGTTTCATCCGCCTTGTCGTTCCACTCGAAAAAGTGCTCTTCTTCATGAGCTGGTACATGGGAAGAGCCTTCTCTTCCAGCCGACTGATGAAACGGCTAATAGATGCAGGCAGCGGGTGAACTTCTGCACGTCCAGCAGTCGGGTGGGCACCTCCATCTTCTCGATGGCCTTGATCTTTACAAGGTTGCACTCTATGCCGCGCTCTGAAACCAAAAAGCCAAGAAGCTGGTCGGCTGGTACTCCAAAGACACATTTCTCCTGGTTGAGCTTGCTTCAAAATCGGCGCAAGTTCTCAAATGTCTCCTTGAGGTCTTCCAGCAGCATGTCATGCTTCTCCGTCTTCACCACCACATCATCCACGTAAACGTGGGCGTTTCTGCTGAGTTGCTTGAGGAGACACTTTTGCATGCAACACTGAAACATGGCGCCGGCATTTTGCAAGCCGAACGTCATGGTCAGGTAGCAGAAGGCTCCGAATGGCGTGATGAAGACAGTCTTCAGCCTATCGGCCGGGTTCAACTTGATTTGATGGTACTCTGAGTATGCATCCAAAAAAGTCAATAGCTCACATCCGGCTGTGGAGTCTATCACTTGGTTAATTCTCGGCAAGGCAAAGGGATCTTTGGGGCAAGCTTTGTTGATGCTGGTATAATCAATACACATGCGCCACTGCTTATTCTCTTTCAGCACAAGAACTGGGTTAGCCAACCATTCTGGAAAGAATACTTCCATGATAAAGCCGGCTGCTAGAAGCCAGGCTATTTCTTCTCCAACGACTCTTCTCTTTTCTTCTAACAGGCGGCGCAAGGGTTGCCTGACCGGCTTGGCTTCAGGTCGGACATGTAACTTGTGCTCGGCGAAATCCGTCAGAATACCCGGCATGTCTTTGGGAGACCATGCAAAGATGTCCCGATTCTCACAGAGGAAATAGACGAGCTCGCTTTCCTATTAACTCTCAAGGTTTGCACCTATGACAGCGTGCCTCTCCGGGTGCTCCGGGTCAAAGGGTATCTTCTTTGTTCCCTTCGCCGGCTTGAACGAGCCCTCAACTTCCGACTCCTTGGGGGTGGGTGACATTTCCGGCTGCTTGCCTGCCATCGCGACAACCCGGTCAAGGAGCCGCTTTTCAACTGCGATCACTAGGGACTCGGCCAGCCGGCTGCTGTCTGCAGCACAGGCAGACGACTTCTTGTAGTCTCCGACTACGGTCAGGATTCCCTTGGTAGTTGGCATCTTCATCTTGAGGTAAGCATAGTGGGGGACTGCCATGAACTTGGCCAGAGCAGGCCGACTAAGTAGCGCATGGTAGGGGTTCTCAAGGTCCACCACCTCAAACCAGACTGGCTCTCGGCGGAAGTGATTTTTGTCTCCGAAAAGAACAACAATCTGGGTCTTGCTGATTGGTGAGCAGGAAAGGCCAGGGACTATGCCATGGAATACAGTCCGACTAGGGTGAAGCTACTTCTGCTTGATTCCCAACTTCTCCATCGTGTCGCGGTACAGGATGTTGATGTTGCTGCCGCCATCTATCAGGACTCGGGAGAAACGAGCTGCCCGCCTCTCTGTTGTGAAGGTGGCATCTAGGACCAAGGTATAAGAACCAGGGGAGGGCATCACCTACGGGTGGTCAGCCCTGCTCCAACTGATGGGCTTCTCAGACCAGTGCATGAACTCTGGGGTATCTGATGCCACTGCATGTACTTCTTGTTGTTGCTGCCGTCTGCTACACCTGTCGTCGGCCATGCTGGTGAACATGATGTAGGCTCCGTGCTCCTCTGGATACTCGTCTTGTATGGCACCGACTGGCCGAACCGCTGGCTGCTGGAGTGGTGTGGTTGGACGGCTTCGCACCACTATGGAACTTGTAGGGTGCATCAAGGGTATGCTGTAACGAGAAGGCGGGTAACCAATTGGGCTTGCCGCCCTTCTAACGCTTGGGCGGAGGCTGCTCTTCCGGCTGCTGGTCCTCAACTATCGCCACTTGCCGGCTGGTGGAAGTCGGATGCGTGGCCTTGCTCTTGTTGTCAGTTGGTTGCTGGCGCCTACTGGTGTCACCAGCCGGAGTCCGAGGAGCCTGAGGGGCTACCTTGCCGGATGCATCGACTAGGATCTCCGCCTTCATGGAGGAGTCGGCCGTGGCGTGTTTGTCAGCGATGATCAGCAGTTCGTCGAGAGTTGCAGGCTCATCACCGAGAAGTCGGTGCTTGAGGAGGGTGCCCTCTCGGCACCCGGCGGTGAAGTATTCGACGGCCTGCACCTCGTGCACGCCTTCGCAGGAGCTGCGCAGCTCGGCCCAGCGCGTGAGATAGTCGGGAGTTGATTCATTGGGCCCTTGGACGCACAAGGAGAGCTGGCGGGCCTTGGGAGGCCGCTTGTACGTGCTGGTGAAGTTGCGGATGAAGGCTTCAGTGAAATCAACCAAGCTGTTGATGCTGCGGGGCTTCAGGCTATTAAGCCATGTCTGGGCTGTGCCTTGAAGCATGAGCAGGACATACTTCACGGCAACACGCTTGTTGCCGTTTGCTATGCTGACGGCCGTGGAGTAGTCGACTAGCCAATCCTCGGCTTCATGGAGCTGGTGTATTTGGGCGTATCTCTTGGGAGCGTGAACCCTTTAGGGAAGGGGTCATCTCGGATTCGCGGGCCGAAATAGGGCGGACCCAACGCATCTTCTTCTTCTAGCGCCAGGGATCGGTTGAGGTGGTCGATCCGGTGGCGGGCGTCGTTTTCTCTGACTCCTTCTCGGCGGCCAAGGCGGTCGCCGAGTGTCAGGTGCGTGACAGGCGGTGGAGTGGGATGCCTTTCTCCACGAGGTGGAGGGGGAGGAGGGTCGCCTCGCCGCTCCACAGCTCGGGGGAGGCCGTCTACGTCACGCTCGATGGAGAGGTGAGTCTGACTGCGGCTGGTAGCCGGCTCATTGCCTCTTCTACCATGGACACCACCAGTCGGCGTCCGGGATGTTGCGCCATGATCCTGGTGAGGGGGCGGTTCGTTGTTCCGCCGAATGGGCGCTTCAGCGCGGCAGCCGGCTTCATGCTGCTTGGCGGCCGCATCGAGGAGCTGCTGGACGCGCTCCGTCATGTGGCGACGCTCGTCACCCTCGTACTTGTCTAGCTCATCCGTCACCGCCTGGGCGGCTTGGATGTTCTCCACAGGCGTGGCGTAGACGGGATGATCCGTGTCGAACATGCTGGCGATGGTCGTGCCACGCTGCCGGATCGAGCCGATGCGGCTAGGCCCCTCAGGAGTCGGCGTGCCGCCAACAGCTCGGTCCATCTCGCGCCGGTTGGCTTCCGAAAGGCGTCGCATGCTGGCCACTCGGTTGGCGCTTTCGACGAGATGGACGCGGCGCGCTTCCAGCGTCTCAGTGTCTGCGTCTTCCGGGATGGGCGCTGACAAGTCTCGCAGCGCCGCATCGAGTGGGTCTCGAACGCCTCCGTCCGGGTGCTCGCCAATGTTAATGACAAGAAGCTCCGTGACGGTGCTCCCATCGGTGTACTCGCGGGGAGGCGGCTCGTCGTAGACCACCACGTTGGTGGGGAACGTGTCAAGCGACACCATGTCGGAGTCGACAATCATCGGGTCGGTGGAGCCAACAGACTCCTAGTCCACACCAGGCTCGCTGGTGACATGGAGCTGGTCGAGGAGGCTGACGAGGTGGCTCTCGGGGCAGTTGGTGCCCGCGTCGGACGCGGGCTCGTCGGAGAGGTGGATCTCTCCAACAAGGTTGGTGAGGCAGCTCTCCGCGCAAGCGATCTCCGTGCCATGCAGCGCGTCGAGGCTGACACCGTCGAGCGTGTTGGACTGGCTGCACTCGCCAGGAAGGAACAAGGTTCCCGTCTAGAACAGGTCTCTAGATGATGGTGCACCTCGCCCCACGGTGGGCGCCAAATGTCGGGGGTTGAATGCGACATATGCCAAAGGATGGCTTATCATGGTAGGTTGGAGTAGAACGTTACCGGTGCCTAGAAGCGGGATGAGGTGTAGACACGAACGCCGACGCACTGTATCTAGGTTCGGGGCTCTCCTAGGAGATAATACCCCTAGTCCTGCTCTGCGGGGTCTCCGCATGATCACTAAGGCACTAGTGAGTACAATGGTGCTCCTCGAGTTGTATGCTAGAGGTAGAAGGAGGTAGGGCTAGCTCTCTTCTTCCTGTAGGTGTGAGGCTAGTTCTAACAGGTTGGGAACCCTTTGCTTGGGTGCCATGGGGGGTTTATATAGGCTTACCCCCCAGGGGTACAATGGTAACTTGGCCGGGTGTAGGACCCGAGTGTCAGCATCTCTGGTCGCTGGCTTCTCCGCCGGCAGCTGGGGCCCGCCGCCTGGTGGGCCCCTCCGACTGGTCCGGTACGGAGCCGACAGGCCGCTTCCGTCGTGGGCGGGTCTGGTTGGTGGTTGATCAATGTAGCCATGATGCTAATGGCGCAGGCTTGGTCAGGGGAGTATAGCTACAGTCCCGCCGCCTGGTGGGAGATCACTGTAGCCACACCACGTCTTGTCTGGTTAATGGTGCACAGGCCCCAAGGGAGGAATGGGCCGCTTGCCAGAAGCCGGCCTCCCTTAGGTCCGGCTGGTCTGGCTCCTGCCGTCTTCCGGGATCTCACTGCCTGGTAGGGCCCGCCGCCTGCAGGCCATACTGACAGGTCGTCGTGGGAACAGGGATCCGCCTGTCAGGAGTGACGTCAAGGGGGGAGTGGCAACAGTGTCGCGCCGTGCGGAGATCTCTGCCTGTACGGGGCACTGTTGCCAGGCCAAGTCCTGGATTCGGGGGTGAGGGGCTACACTGTAGCCTCACCCTGTCTTGTCCTCTTGATGAAGGGCGCAGACTCTGAGGGCACCGGGTGGCTACCTCCTAGAAGCCGACCTCTATGGAGGCCATCTGCTAGGAGTCGGCCCGTCTTGGTGTCCTATGCTGGTGCTCGGTCGTCTTCGGGCAGCTGGCCGTTGAGCTAGCCGGCCACCAGAAGGCGGCGCTTCATTTTGAAGTCTCGTGGGGCGAAGTTGGCCCAGAGTCTTGAAATGCTCAGGGACTCGGGTTAGGCTACCCGTGGCCCATTACTCCGACAATGAATTCATGGTTCATGCTGGTTTTAAGGAGGAATTTGATGCGTACATACAAAACACTGACTTTCAAGACTTCGTTACATATAAGTGCAGGCAATACTATCACCTCACCATGTCCTTTGTGCGGAGGTTTGAATTTACATCCAAGCATAACACGCATTCTGTTTTGTTTGATCTTTATGATAAATCATATACCATGGACCTAGAAAGTTTTAATGATGCATGCAAAATCCCAGAATGGGGCATTCATAGTGAGCCTCGCAGAACTGAATATAATGATTTCCTTGCTAGCATCACTGTGGGAGAAACTAGAAATATTACACAAGCACCATAGGGAGCATTCACTTTCCTGCCATACATTATTTTGTTCTCTTCATAGGTAGATGCATTAATGGTAAGCATGATCATAGCCACCTTTGCGCATCAGATCTTAGTGTCCTCAAGTGTGCGGTAAGGTGTGATAAACGATATAACTTGGGGGGATATTATTGCGACGAGGTTACATGTTAAAGCTAAGGATGGAGATTTCTTTGGTGGGATTTATGCCACCCGTTTAGCTAATTGTCTTGGGGTACCCAAAAGGAGAATGACATTGAGTTACCAAACACTTTTCTTGATTATAATGCTATGGTGCGCTACCAGTTTCTTGAGAGGAACGAACAGTCCCTCTTGTACCTACTCATGTTTGACAAGCAACGTGTCGTCCATATTACCCTTCGTGCTCCTACCTTCTTTAACTTTTAGGTAAAACGGAGATATTTTATAACCAAAGAGGAGGCGAATGACTATGAGAGAGAGGTGGAGGCTGATCTCCTCCATGCTACATCCCTTTAGGCAGTAGCTGCCGCATCCCAGTACGACCCCGACTACAACTTTGGATACCCGCTGTCGGTGTCAAAACCGACAGATCTCGGGTAGGGGGTCCCAAACTGTGCGTCTAAGGATCTAAGGTAATAGGAGGCAGGGGACACGATGTTTACCCAGGTTCGGGCCCTCTTAATGGAGGTAATACCCTACTTCCTCCTTGATTGACTTTGATGAGTATACGGGTTACAACTTACAAGAGTTGATCTACCTCATGATCGTAATGGCTAAACCTTAGATGTCTAGCCTGTTTGATTATGATTGCCTCTACGGACTAAACCCTTCGGTTTATATAGACACCGGAGGGACCTAGGGTTGTACAAAGTCGGTTTATAGAGAAAGGAAGATACATGATCCAAACGCCAAGCTTGCCATCCACGCAAAGGAGAGGCCCATCTGGACATGAGGAAAGGTCTTTGATCTTGTATCTTCACGGCCCATTAGTCCAGACCACATCACATAGCCTGGACGCCCGAGGACCCCCTAGTTTAGGACTCCCTCAGTAGCCCCTGAACCAGGCTTGAATGACGATGTATCCGGTGTGCAGATTGTCTTCGGCATTGCAAGGCGGTTCCTTCTTGGAATACTCCAAAGCAATCTTCCGCACATAAGAGCTGTATTCGGCCCTACTTAACACTTAAAACCCTAAGCTGTAAAGGCAACAATACTTAGAACAAAGTAAGTGACGTCCACTGGGAACTTTTTCGGCGAGGCGTTATGTCCTGGCCTTGTTATTATTTTGAAATGTTTTTCAGCCCCCACTTCACGTTTCGTGGCACGGCCATTGACACGTCTTGTCAAAGCAGAGATCGTGTCCCCTTATCACGGGATTCTCATCAATGCGGGTTTTGGAAATACAACCGTGCCGTTCGTATGCCTCCTTGGGAATAGGCGAGGTTTAAGGTTTATGAGGGGGTGCTTGATATTCACTACCTTTATAAGAGGACAAGGACCCATCTATTCCCCTCACGCCTTCTTCTTCCTCTGCCCTTCCATCCTCGAGCTCCAGCACCCAAGTTCTAATCTTTCCCTTCGCCCAACTTCTCCGGCTATGGCTGGGTCCGGTTCCTAGGGCAAGTGGATGGCCTCCTCCGTAATGGAGAAGGACATCAAGGATCTACGCGAGGCGAGGTACTTGACGGCAGAGATTACACATAGGCTTCCTACCCTGGGGCAGGTCATCCCCACCCAAGAGCCTGGCGAGAGGGTGGTATTTATCTCCCACTTCCTCCGAGGACTTGGGTTCACCCTCCATCCCTTTGTCTGAGGTCTCATGTTTTACTACGGGCTGGATTTCCACGATATGGCCCCGAATTCCTTCCTCCACATCTCGGCGTTCATCGTCATGTGTGAGGCATTTCTCCGCATCCCCCCACACTTCGGCTTGTGGCTCAAGGTTTTCAATGTGAAGTCGAAGGCGGTCGACGGCGAACACGCTAAGTGCGGCGGCGCCATGATGAGCAAGCTCAACCATGTTACCTGGCCAAATGGAAAATTCATGGATACTGTCAAGGTATGGCAGCAGGAGTGGTTCTACATCGTCGAACCCCATGGCACAAAGTGGGCGGCCACTCCTACTTTCAGATCCGAACCTCCTCGCGGCTCGCGTCCTGGACCAACAAGGGTCTATACTGGGGATCCCTAACGAAGTATTGATGCTGCAAAAGTGTATGAAGAGTGTGATAGAAAAGGACATCACCCTTGCTGATGTGATTCAGGTGATGCTTATCCGTCGAGCTCTTCCCTGCCAACGACAGCCTCTCAAAATGTGGGAGTTTAATCCGGAAGGGCCACGGACCCTGCAGTGGTTCTTTGGCATGACACACAAAGGGATCTGGAAGCTGCTCTTCAAGAAGCAGAAGACATGGCCAAGGACGTCTGATGACACCGGCCTCGGCTGCAACAATCCAGCATCCCCAGTAAGTATCATATTTCCGAACATCACTTAGCTCGTCAATCTTAGGGAGGGGTAGTGAAAATTCCATCCCCTGAATAGGGCTGGATAAAGAAGGCAGAGTGGATCAAATGTCCGGCCCCGCTCCCTGAAAACCTAGATAAGCCTCTGTTGATGAGGATGCTGGTCCCGACGCCCTACCAGGCACTGCTGAAGAAGGACAAGAAGAAGAAGAGCAAGGAGGCCGATAGTGGCCTCCATCACGAAGATACTTCGTGCGCTATGTCCGGAGGGACCAAGTCTCCTTCCTCTCATGAGGGAGACGAAGACAAGGACGAGGATGAGGAGGAGGAAGAAGAGAACCCTCCTTTCAAAGGGGAAAAGAGGGCGGCATCCATAGATCCGGAGGAGGGGGCGTCTAAGAGGGGAAAGATATCCCTCTCGGATGACTCGGATTTGGACACCGAAGCTATCCCCAAGAACCGCCCCCGAGCCAAGCCCCTTGCCGAATCGTAAGTACCTTAGGATGCCTGACATACATCCAATCTTTTTTAAATTGTAAGAATAATATCAAATCATGTGTTTCAGTCCGGCCCGCATTATCCCTCAAGAATCATCATCATCGGGGGATCTTCCGTCGGAGATGATGGAGAGCGAGACGCCTCCACAAGCTTCCCCACCTCCTAGGGGGGACGACACCGAGGTGTCGTCCCAAAGGGTCTCTCCGGGCTTCGAAGAAGTGAGGGAGAGGACCAAGACAGCGCCAGAGGATAACGCCTTGGCTGCCAAGAACATGAAGGGCGCAACCCTCATGGAGATCGGCGAAAGGGGTCTTGGATCATCCGACCCCCGGCCGGATACTGTTCCGGAGATACAAATGGCTCCGGAGTTGAATCATTAGCCCCCTCCGAGGGAGGGGAAAGCGGCTATTCCAGCGGTGACCTCTACTAACGCGGAGGCGCCGAACATGCTGATGGACGCTCTGCAAAGTGCGTCCGTCTTGGAGGAGCATCGTACCTTGATGGGTATGATGGTTGAGAAGATTCAGTCCGCTAAAAGTGGGCTGAATGAAGCCTTCACGAGCCTACTAACAGGCTTCGAGGTATGCGATGTAATGTCTTTAGCCGCTTTCTGTATGAAAAATATGCTTGTATATAGATAGTAGCCCCTAAGACTTTGTTCGGGCCATGAAGAAGGGTCCATAGAGGATCTATAGACATCACAGGAAATAACATACTTATCTTTTTGGTAAAAAACAGGCTTCATTGTTAGTGGCAACTGCTCAGGCCGCCGAAGTTTCCGAACTGGAGCGGAAACTACATCTAGCTGACGAGGACAATATCCTTATTAACAAGCGGCTCCACGAGGCGCAAGGTATGTTTCAAGTACGCCGTACATGATTATATTAATTTGCAAACGCTAAGTTGAAGCTTATGGGCTGCTGTATGCATAATTGCATATGACGCTGCTGAGGTCGAGACCCTCAGGGCTAACCTGGCCTAGGCGAAGGAGCAGACATGGGTGAGCAATGCGGCCGGTAATAAAGCGGCTGCAAATTTAAAGGCCAAACAGGCTACCCGACGCTAGCTTGAGGAGCGGGTATCCAAAGTGGAGCAAGAGCTCAAGGATGCCACTCGTAGGTGTGAGTTCCTCGAGGAGGAGAATAAAGCTAAGGCGGAAGAACTAGCGAAGGCCCTTCAGGAGGCCCAAGAGGCGAGGTCCGAATCCCGAGCGGCTCGCGAGGAGATCCGACAAGTCGGACAGATAGCGGCTGGTAAGCCCTTTCTTTTATAGTCTAAGTTTGGCGATTAGAGGTATGCCTTGCTTAATCGACTATGGAGTTCTCCAGACGCATTTGTGGATCTCCCGAAGAGTGCCACCGACGCCGCGCAATTCTTCTGAGCATAGGAGGGGTGTGCGACGGAGAAGCTGTTCTGGTCGTAGTTTGCGACACAGGAGCGGTTGGCGTTGTTGAACGACCAAATGGTGCAGTGGGCCAAGCTGCATAAGATGTCCGAAGCAGCCATGAAGGATGTCGTAGTCCAGCTATGGCGAGCCGAACCCATTCCGAGCAGCAATTTTGGCCTAGTGGGGCGACTCGTCGATGCCTTGCCCCGCATTGAGGCAATCAAGCGGTCAGTGTGCATAGAAGGTGGACGGATGGCCTTCGCCAACGTCAATATGCATTGGGCGAAGATGAAGGCCACCGTTATCGTAGTTGAGGGTCCTCCCGGAGGCAAGGACTACCGCACGCCGGAGTGCTACTTAGAAGACATCCTAGAGGGCGCTCGCTTGATAGAGGGTCAATGCTGAACGTACATTATGTTCGAATGAATGTATCCGAATGACCCAGACGTGTTTATTATATATATTAAGGCTTTGCGATATATTTGTGCCATTGTCTGAAAGTTCTTTCCTCCTGTGTGGCTGTTTTTGTATTCCTGAGAGTTTTCCAGTCATCGGCTTCGACCCCCATGTAGATACTACGGGGGTGTTTGGAATGGCACATGAGCGCAATTGACCCAACGTCTTGGTCCGTAAAGGAGGTGTTAGTGCAGCGAAGCAGGCAATCGTACTATATGTCTTTACCACTCTCACTTAGTCATAGGAGTTTGACGATGGGGCTATAAGATAGCCCTTGGTATGTACGCGGCTATCCGGGTGCGGATGCGTTGACCGGAAAAATAGTCCTTCATAGAATATGGAAAAAAATTGCTAAAGATTTAGTAAGTTGCCGAGTGGCTGACAAGATCTCGCCGCATCATGACAGTCAGTTTTCGGTTTTCTCTACTGAGGTGCTTGACCGAACGAACCAGAAACACAATCGCAGTAGTTCTCCGTTTACTACCCTAGCCGAACAAACGGAACATAAGTTAGTAAACACAGGAGCCGGGAAATCCAACTATTGATCAAACACATGATTCGAAGCCGATGCATATAATGCCAAGTTCGGGAAGTCGAAGTGTGATATAAAGCTGTCGGATTTAGGGATCCGCAAACCCTTGAGAGGTTCGAACTTTGGGGTGCGTGCGAAGATCTCAACTTTCTCAACTTTCCTAAGCCTAGCGCGTCGAGCTCAAAGAGACACAAAGACACATCGATTTATACTGGTTCGGGTCACCGTTGTGGTGTAATACCCTAATCCAGTGTGGTGTGGTGGATTGCCTCGAAGGGCTATGGATGAACTGGTACAGAGGATGAACAAGCCTCAGGAGGTGAGGTGTTCTTGAGTTGGTGTGGTGGATGCTAGCTCTACTTGCTCTTATCTCTCGTCTTCTCCTTCCGTTCTCCCGCCCCCCTTTCTATGGTGGTGGCTAGTCCTATTTATAATGGCCTTGGTCCTCTTCTCAAATATGAGCAGGAAGGGATTCCACAACGGCCGGATTTGAAAGGGGACAAGTAGTACAGTGTATCCTGACAAAAGTAGTCTTCGCCTGCAAAAAGCCTCTGGTCGTGACGCTGCGGTTGGCTCATTGATGACCTCCGTCCTACTGTCCTGGCGGTCTTGGTCTCGTTGCACCAGAATGGAAACTTTTGGCTGATTCCTCGGGACTCCACGCCTGTTGCTTGCCTCCTTTGCACCAAAGAGGAAACCTGCGCTCTGCACCCACCTGGCGCCCGCCTGGCCTTGGTCATCATGGCTCACATCAGCTGAGCCTCGTGAGGTAACCTGCATAGAACTCCACACTCCTCAAGAGCCCTCCTGAGGAGGCCAATTCCTTCGAGGGTCTTGGCATTGTCCACCTCACGAGCCTTGGCCCCTCGCGAGGGTCTTGCGGTGTTGGTGTCAAAGCGGGGACGTACCAGGCCGTCGATGAGGCCATGTGGTGGGCCGCAGGCAGGCAGGGCTAGATACCCCCGAATCCAGGACGCCGACACTAGCCCCCGGGCCCAAGGCACTTTCGGACTTGGCTTCCAGGAGAAGCCAAAGGGCAAGGGTGGAGCGCCGCGGGACCTATCAGCCTGCAGCCTTGAAGACATGTGGCGGTTGATGGGACGTGGGCGTCTCCACTTCCCCATGCCGCCTTGATATCCGGTAGACCCAGCAACCTCCCGTTGTCAGTGTAGCTCGCCCTTCACAAATTGCCGTGCTTGGCTCTTGTTTCCTCCTTCCCAATCTTGCAGCCGCGTCCGTAGATCCGGTGCCGACGCCTTGCCCTCTCTTGCTGTTTGCCATGGCCCCCAAGCCGAGGAAGAAGGGGAAGCCGCTCGCCCCGGCCAGTCCTCCGCCGGCCCTGGAGCCAGCCCTTGAGCAGTCGACAGTGATCAACGCAGAGGGGCTGGACAAGGTTCGCCATGCGCTTGCCGCCGATTCAAGTGAGGGGAGGGCGACGGTTGTCCGCCCTGCATCTTGGCGAACTAGGGAGATGAGCGCCACTGACATTCCCATCTATCTCCCCTTTCTTCAATGATGTGATGTCACATTACCAGATCCATCTGCTACATCTAGATCCCCGCTCTGTCATCCTTCTTGCCGTCTTTGCCTTCCTCTATGAGGCCATGGTGGGCATCACTCCTTCCATGGCCTTGTTTCGCCATTTCTTCTTGCTTCGGTTGGTTGACGCCCGCCAACGCTCTGGGTGCGTGACCTTTGAAGCCGTGGCAGCGACCGCTGGTTCGGGGATTGACTTCGAGCTCCTGCCTGTCACGAAGGGATTCCGAAAGCAGTGCCTCCTTATGGACGCCCGCATGTTTAGCCACCTGCTATTGATTCCTTAGTCACCGGCCTCGCCTAGCTCCGGCTGGTGCCATGAGAAGCTCTCTGACCAGCGTATTGCTTTTGTCTGGAAGAGATTGGCAAGGCTCCAAGAACTGGAGGTGACGGCGCCAATGGTGGTGAAAGAATTCGTGAAGCAGCGCATTGCTCCCCTCTAGTGCCATTCTCGCCCGATGTGGGACTTCACAGGCGCCGGAGATCCGATGAGGCTGCAGAAGCCGTCGCTTGCTGCTGATACCTTGGGCATGGTGCTGAAACTTCTGACTGGCAAGTCCGAGCCTGCTGACCTTCCGGGGGGTGGCTGCCTTCTCTATCTGTGCTCGAACAAGGCGGCCTTCGCAGGGCAGATGCCTTTGTTCGACGAGTGGGGGTTGCTTCCCGAGGGCATTGAGGGGCCTCGTGAGAACCCCGTCTTCGTGGCTCCTTTCCTGATCGACCCTGCCGCGTGCGCTCCGAGTGTGGAGGCAGGGGGGCACGCGCCTCCATCAGCCGTCGAGAGCTCCTCCGAATGCCTTGCCCCGCTAGAGGCTCAGGAGTCCGAGGCTTCTGGGGCCCGGGAATGAGCTGTCGCAGAACTGGTGCAACCCCGGGCTCCGGAGGTAGGGGCTTCTGACACCCAGGACGGTGGCTCCAGAGTGGCTGCTGGCGATGAGGAGCCCACCAACGGCCCCTGAGCCATGAGCCAGAAGGTCTCGCCGGGTGCCCCTGCCCTTGGGACCCCCACTCCAGATACTACGTCGAGCGCTCCCCCTCCCGAGGATCGCCCGTTAGGGTCCGGTCGGCGCCGCTTGTGCCTCGAGTCACTCCTGAAGAGGAAGAGGTCCCCTTACCGCAACAAGGGCACACGTGGGCCGCTGAAGCCAATGAGATACGTGGCTGCAGATGAGTAAGTACCTTCGCTCTTGACCTCCTAGTGCACGGCGTTTCCTCATGGCTGAGGTTTTGCAGGGCCTCCATGAAGGAAAAACCTTAGGAGGCAGGAACCCCCAAGGACTCCAGCTTGATGTATGCGCGCATCCGCCAGTGCCCCGAGCCTGTGCAGGGCGTGAGACCAGCTCCATCTAACATGACACCGCGAGGGTGCCCCGGAGCCGGGCCCCATGCTCCATCTCCCCGCGACTCTGCCAGCGAGATGGGGGTTGCACCGGTGATCCTTCCTCTTGTCATTGCCGGTAGGGGGTGCTCCTGGGCAGCCTTCGTGTTCAAGTCGTGGGGCTGCACCTGCCAGCCCCCGGTCGGCAACTGGCGGAGCACCTAGCACCTGCCGAGCGGCTCCGGGGCCGGCGAAGGTCTTGGCGATGAGCTCGCGCTCGCTCGCGGGCGTAGCGCGGTGCGCTTCGAGCTCTTCCATGAAGCGATGTGTGCGATGATCCATCTTGGTGGGGAGCTCGCCAGCGTCGACACCAGGCTTGAGGCAGAGAACCGCCGCCTGGAGGATGAGTGGCAGCGACTGATGGTCGCCATCAACCTTGGGAAGCTTCAGCGTGATGAAGCTGAAGCACGCGTGGCGGCCTTGCTCGCGGCTTCTCGTGAAGCCTGTGCCTATGCCATGGAAGAGGCCGAGGCAGCCAACCGCCGCCGTGAGGCGGTTGAGGACCGGGAGCGAGATCTTCTGTCTTCAAATGCAGCTCTGCAATGTGAAGTCGAGGAGCACCGCGCCCTGCTAGCGTCCACACCATGCGACGTGGCCCTTGCCGAGGCGGGGCTCCTGAGGCGCCATGAAGACTTGATGCTGGAGACCGTGGAGCACAGCTTGGCGCTAGAGAGGCTTGAGGTGAGGGAGCGGCAGGGCGCCGTGGCTGAGGACACCTTCGCCGCTCAACAAGCTCAGGTCCAGGCGGAGGTGGAGGAGAGGGTGGTGAAGGCGCGTGTTGAGCTGGCTAGAAGGCACCGCCTAGACTTGGAGTTGCTTAAGGCTGAGCTTGAGGGCCGGACCTCCGTCCTGAAGACTGAGCTACAGGCTGTGGAGCAGCATGAGAGCGCTGCCTGAGAAACCCTGACTTCCTCCGAATCTGCCCTGAATTCTGCCCGTGCCGAGATACCCTCTCTCCGGAAGCAAGTCGAAGACACCGCCTCCCTCCTAAAGAAGGCTTCGAGCAAAAGTGCCGCCGCTTGACATTGGAATGCGAGCACAGCTCCATGCTCCAAGGCCTGCCCGTCAGAGCCAACAATGCCTTGAGTGCCATTTGTGACGAGAGCGCTCCTCACCTGCACAAGAATGACTATGCCAGCCATCTCGGCTTCTTCACTGATATCGTGACCCGCCTGGAAGATCAGGCCGCAAAAGCCCACCAGCTTGTCGAGGAGAGGAGCTGGGGCCTCCTCGGGCGTGCGCTCTCGTGTATCTTTAGCAACCTCCTGAATCTTGATTCCCACTTTGATTTCAGCACCGTGCTAGTCCCCGTGCCTGCGGCCCCCCAAGACAAGCTTGCCAAGTGGGTGGATGGCCATGTGGACGCCTTGGTGAAGGAGCTGACTCCTGAGGATGACACGGCTATGCTCGTGGCCAAAGAAGCTGGCGCGGGTGTTGATGACGAGGAGGATGGCAGCTACGGCACAAGCAGCACCGATGGGAGCAACAAAAAAGGCACGTCCAGCTAGGCCCATGCTTCTTTTGCTTTAACCTGTATGACGAAAACTTGAATGCATTCTTGTGAGAGCATTTTGAAAAGGGGGTGCCCCTTATGATGTGTGAGATTGCCAAATGCATTTGAAGTACACCCAGAGCGGGGCCCCGCAGGGCTACGGGTCGCAAAGCAGGGTAGTTGCTTATGACTTATCTTGGGTTTCGAGGGTCTTGAGTGGGGCCTGGCGTCACGACTGAGCCTCTTCTCCTGAGGCGAGCCCGCCGTGAACTCGCGAGGTTCTATGCCTCCCGAGGAGCCTGCTGGCCTGCCGTGGAGTACCTCGTGAGGAGCCGACTACCCGACTGTGGCGAGGTGGGTGCACGGGACGACCGCACCCACGAGCCCCCTGGGGTAGCGATCGGCACCAGCGCGTACACCATACCCAGCCCCCGCTCGCGAGGCGCTTGAGGGCAGGGTAGCGGTCACGAGCTTCCAAAAAGAACGGAAGAACTGAAAGCGAGAGAGCGACATGAAACGAGAAAACTCCCCCCCCCCCCATTTTTATAAACGCACGAAAGACAAACTGCTGCAAAAAGTCAGCAAGCAAATACAAAAAGGAGGCAAAAAGCATACGACCGTGTCCAGCGCCTAGCTAGTCTTCAGTCTTCAGTCTTCAGTCTTCTCACCAGCGCGGAGCTAAGTGCTTCCACTGGTTGGGCATAGTCATTGGGGACAGTGTCAATGGCCAGCGCGGAGCATGGTGCTTCCACTAGGACATGGGTGGGAGCCCTCGTGAGGCCCCAGGGCGGCACTCAGGAGACTCTGAGGCATGTACAACCCCACTCATTATTACGTGAGAGTGTCACGAGCGGAGACCTTCACAGGTCGGAGCCTTGCTTCATGTCGCCCGACGAGGACCCCGCCGTGCGCCACCCCTGACCACCATTGGGGAGACCGGAAACTAGGACAAGACCAAGGGGCCAAGGGGACGCTGGTGGCGTCCTCGGCGACCGTGGGCCCCCCACCAAGGAGAAGGGCTCGCCGGCGCCTTCCTCGGCAAGGAACCTACCTCCAGGCAGGACCCTGCTCCATGCAGTGCGAGGAAGGCCCTGCCGCTGGGCTTCCCCGCGCTGCTCCCAACGTCCTTCGTGCTCCTGATGGGGGTTCGCTGTCCCGAGGATCCTGGTGGTTGCTGCGTACTGGTTCACCTGTGATCCATGGTCAGTGTAAGCGTGCGCCTGCGGTGTTAGCTGTACCCAGAGGCTGCCGCCGTTGGAGACATTGGCAGGGCTTGGTGGTGGTTCGAAGGAGAGCTCGGCCTCGTGTATGTCCAGCGCCCAGCGTGTCGTGGGGGATCGGCTAGGGCCCTCTCCCAGCGCATGCCTTGGATCCATCGCAATGGGGACGTAGGCTTCCGGGCTGTTCGCACTAGAGGTGCCGCCCAGCTGCCTAACGTTCCCGCTTTCTTCTGCCGTCCTCTGGTCCTGCTGGCCAGGGGCCGGCACTCTAGCGCAGCACCTGGTGTTGCCGCCTGAAGCAGCCCCGCACCAAGGGGGCACGTTCGGGATGGCGCGGGCTACTCCATGAGGTTGGTCGGCATCGAGAGGCTCTCCAGGGCCCCTAGGAGGGGGCGTGCGGTTGTGTCGGGGATGAGCGCGCACCCCCACCACCGCCTGCAACGTGGGCAGGGTGTAGAACGGCGCCGCCCCCTGCACGCTGCATCCAACAGCTCGGCAACCCGTTCCAGCAGGGCATCGCGGCCGCTTTCTAGCAACCATCATCGCAGGAGCTCAGGGACCACGATGACCGATGAGCGCATGTTTGCTTGTTCCCTGCTCGAGTGTGGAGCGGTTGTTGCAGCGTAGTTTGCAGATCGCGTGGCTGCACGGCTACGGTGCAGAGCCAGTGGAGAAGGTTGTGCCACGCGCCCCCCGCGGCCGGTGGCCCCTGGAGGAACGCGGGCCGTGATCAGGGCAGAGTGGAGGTCTTCTTCGTCGGCGGGCGCTGCCGAGGAGGCCTGGACGACCCAGTGCTCGACGTGCGCTCGCGGGGTGTTGGACATGGCGTTGGTGGAGAGGCGTAGGACTGGTCGACGGAAGAGAATATCCAATGCACCCCTACCTGGCGCGCCAAATGTTGGATTTAGGGATCCGCAAACCCATGAGAGGTTCGAACTTTGGGGTGCGTGCGGAGATCTCAACCTGCCCAGCCTACCTACTCGTGGTCCTCCTAAGCCTAGCGCGTCGAGCTCAAAGAGACACAAAGACACATCAATTTATACTGGTTCGGGCCACCATTGTGGTGTAATACCCTAATCCAGCGTGGTGTGGTGGATTGCCTCGAAGGGCTATGGATGAACTAGTACAGAGGATGAACAAGCGTCAGGAGGTGTGGTGTTCTTGAGCTGGTGTGGTGGATGCTAGCTCTACTTGTTCTTATCTCTCGTCTTCTCCTTCCGTTCTTTGTCCCCCTTTCTATGGTGGTGGCTAGTCCTATTTATAGTGGCCTTGGTCCTCTTCCCAAATATGAGCAGGAAGGGATTCCACAACGGACGGATTTGAAAGGGGACAAGTAGTACAGTCTATCCTGACAAAAGTTGTCTTCGCCTGCGAAAAGCCTCTGGTCGTGACGCTGCGGTGGGCTAGTCAATGACCTCCAGCCAGCTGTCCTGGCGGTCTTGGTCTCGTTGCATTAGAATAGAAACCTTTGGCTGATTCCTCGGGACTCCGCGCCTGTGGCTTGCCTCCTGTGCACCAAAGTGGAAACCTGCGCTCTGTGCCCGCCTGGCGCCCGCCTGACCTTGGTCGTCATGGCTCACATCAGCTGAGCCTCGTGAGGTAACCTGCATAGAACTCTCCGCCCCTCAAGAGCCCTCCCGAGGAGGCTAATTCTGTCAGGGGTCTTGGCGTTGTCCGCCTCACGAGGCTTGGCCCCTCACGAGGGTCTGACGGTGTTGGTGTCGAACCTCGGCCATACCAGGCCGTCGATGAGGCCACGTGGTGGGCCGCAGGCAGGCAGGGCTGGATACCCCCGAATCCAGGACACCGACAAAAGCTATTCGGGCTTTTTGTTTGACGACCCATATGTGGCCACATAGAGCCCCTGGCAATGGGTGTCGAGGTGTGTGAGTGAAACAACTAGGGAAACGGAATACTGTTTTATAAATAAGGTCGATACCGAAAAAATTGTCCTCACTAGAATCTGATTGATACATCAAAACGTGATCTTATAGAGAGCACCATCAGTACTGAAACCATTTTACATGCCGGGGGTCTAAGAATAATGAGAAGAGCTCGATACAGGTCCTTTGAATAAGGTTTGGTCTGAAGAATCCTTTTGACATCCTGCCACACGTCTACGCCGCTTTCGCCTTGGAGAGAGCGGTTCCTTAAGAGGAATGGTCTTCGGCTATCCATACGAGACTGAGCTCGAAAAGGAGTCCTTATAGGTCCGTAGGATATGTAGGTTTGAATGCACCTGTGGTAGAAGAGAAAAAATACTTGTAGAAAAAAGGTGGAGGGTCATATAGGGTCAAACCGTACTATAGACATGTCCGTATTGTGCCTCCATTGATGCCCAAGGTATTTTGAGTGCATAAATATGCACGCGGTACGAACTCCGTGGGTGTGTGCGGCGATCGACGGAGGCGAAATTGCTAGTCGAGCTCTGGAATGACCGAGCTGTCATCATGCAGAACTGACTAGGCTCGTTTAACAATGTCTGGCGGTTTGATAGCCGATGAGGTGTGCGGCTTGATAGGGCCGCTCTGTGCTTCGGCCGTGAGGGCCGCGGTGTGCTCCTCCATACAGAGGGAGCATTTTGTGTTTCCATTGACTGTTATGACGCCACATGGACCGGGCATCTTGAGCTTTAAATAAACATAGTATGGGACCATGTCGAATCGAGCGAAAGCGGTTTGTCCGAGCAGTGCATTATAACCACTTTGGAAGGGGACAATATCGAAGATCAAGTCTTCGCTGGTACTTGTCTGGCAAGCCGAAAATGACTTCCAATGATATTGAGCCTGAGCAATGGGCCTCTACACCAGGTATTACTCCTTTAAAGGTAGTTTTAGTGGGCTTGATTCTTGACGAATCAATACCCATTTTGCGGACAGTGTCCTGGCCACGTGGTGGTCGGCAGGTCCGTCATCAGCGTTACGCGTTGGCAGTATGGGCTCCAGGGCCTCATCGTCGAATTGGGATAGCATCTTGCGCTTCAGGTAACTCTTAGTTGGGCATTCGAGGTCGTACTCATTGGCTACCAGGACAGTAGTCCATCTATCATTGAGTAAGTCCTGATCAGCTTGGAGCTGTTGCTGCTTCTTTTTCAGGCTTCTGGCAGTGGCTATTAGTCGGCCCTTAAAGCGCTCTTGTTCGAGGGGTTCCTCTGGCATGATGAAATCCTCGTCGTCGAGGCTCTCATCCTCTTCGAAGATCGGTAAATAGTTACTATCCTCCGAGCCCTCGTTCCCGACAGGATCATCGGTGTCAACTTGCCCATCCTCCCAATCGTCCTGTTCGGATGTTGGTTCTATAGGGGCTTCTTGATCTTCGGCGTTCTCCGGAATATTATTGTGTTTTTCGCGACGCGATTCCGAGTGACGCCGCTGACGTCGACGCTTTGGTGGTGCCTCCGAAGGCTTGTCCTCCACTGGATGCGTCCCACCATCGCCGTCATCCTCTTTGGGTGTGTCGACCATGTACACGTCATATGTGGAAGTGGTCGTCCAGCGTCCGGTGAACGGCGGGTCCTGGCTTCGCTCATCTCCGACATCGTCATCCATATCGTCGATGTCTCGGAAGCGTAGTCGAGCATGACGGTTAAGTCCTCGATAGTGGCTATGACGTGGATGGTGGGTGGGACGTAAAATTACCTGCTCTTAGCCCCTAGTACGGGTTGGGTGTAGTTCGGCAGTGATTTTTCTGCAACAGTGAGAGATCACATTAGGTCCAAGGCCTCATTTAGGAGCGACGTTTGGACGGGGAAGCGAGAGTCCGTGGAGTTGGGCGGGACAAAAGTTCCCTGGCCATGCTCACATGACGCGGACCTCCAGAGTTAGGAGCTAGTTCCCGAAGGCGAGTCCGGCTTCATGAGGATAGAGGGAGCCTGGCATAGCTCCGGGCCTGCCAGTGGCGCGATCCCCTCCAGTTCTCCGGTGTCAAGCTCTATAGTTGCAGAGGGTCCGACGAGCTCTAAACTCCCGTCTTTGGACATGGTGATTTGCTCCGGATCTAAGAATGGAGCGGTGGTTGGGGCCATGAACCCTTGGAAGATCAATTCTCCTCAGATATCAACGACATAGTTCAGATTTCCAAAACTGATCTGATGACCAGGGGCGTAGCTGTCGATCTGCTCCAGATGGCCAATAGAGTTGGCACGCAGTGCGAAAGCGCCGAATATGAAAATTTGGCGGGGGAAATGTCTCCCTCAAGGCGGTATTGTGGTAGATGATCGATGGAGCCATCGAGCCTTCTAGCCACGGCACAGTGGAACTCTCAATGAAAGCACCAATGTCGGTGTCAAAACCGGCAGATCTCGGGTCGGGGGTCCCGAACTGTGCGTCTAAGGATCAAAGGTAACAGGAGGCACGGGACACGATGTTTACCTAGGTTTGGGCCCTCTTAATGGAGGTAATACCCTACTTCCTGCTTGATTGACTTTGATGAGTATAGGGGTTAAAAGAGTTGATCTACCTCGAGATCATAATGGCTAAACCCTAGATGTCTAGCATGTATGATTGTGATTTCCTCTACGGACTAAACCCTCCGGTTTATATAGACACGGAGGGACATAGGGTTGTACAGAGTCGGTTTACAGAGAAAGGAAGATACATGATCCGAACACCAAGCTTGCCATCCACGCAAAGGTGAGTCCCATCCGGGCACGGCGAAAGGCCTTTGATCTCGTATCTTCACGGCCCATTAGTCCGGCCAATATCACATAACCCGGACTCCCGAGGACCCCTAGTCCAGGAATCCCTCACCCGCCAGGCTAGCCATGGCCATAGACCAACTTAGGCCAAAAGCCTAAGCTCGTGGGAGTACGTATTTCTCACCGACATTACATTCATGTTCGCACACTCATTTCAGTTGTCGGTGTTCATAATTTTTCATTGAATCATCCATGCTAGTTTATTTTCTCATTTTCTTCTTATGTGTTTGAAAAACTTTGAGAAAATTCAACAAAAAAAACTAGTTCTAGGTTCTTTTCAATTTTTATTTTTAGTTTATTTAGTAGTGGTATTTAAAGAAAACCCCAAAACATTTCTCGTTCTTCTTTTGCTTCTTGGGAGCTTTCCCGTGTAAATAGTTTCTCTCATTCTTGTTTTTCCTTTGTTCAGAAAAATCAAAACTCCAAAAACATTTCAGCGTGTTTCTTTGAAATCCCTTTTCCTTTCTTCGGGTCATAATGAGAACACCACAATGAAAATGCTGAGTGGCTCTCATATGCATTATTGTTGATCTAACAAAGAGCCCATATTACCTTGTCTTCTCCTTTGAATAAATGTTTGCATATTCCAGCTTAGTCCCATGCACGTGCACTATTATTATTATTCACGCCGTTCGGTCATGCAAGTGAAAGGCAATAATGATGATATATGATGAAATGATTGAGATGGAGAAAAGCTGGTACGAACTCGACCTATTTTGTTTTTGTAAATATGATTAGTTCACCATTCTTGATTCAGCCCATTATGAATGAAACATGTTTGTAACGACAATTAGAGATTATAGTTACTCATGCTATGCTTAATTAGTTAGGAGTTTATAATGGTTTACTTTGTGTGCCAACATGCTTTTAAAATGGTTGTGATGTAGTATGATAGGATGGTGTCCTCCTTTGAATGATTTAAGTGCCTTGACTTGGCACATGTGCACGCATTTCGGGGATATACCCCGCGGTATGAACCGGCCGAAAATATGACCCGGCCAGGCTTGGCGGTTTACTTGAGACCCGGTTGACACTTGGCGATTCACTAGCGACCCGCCCCGACCAGACGGTTTACAAGCAACCTGCCTAAACATTTTGACTCACTGGTAACCCGGCGGGCGGCGGACGGATGACAAGGCCCAAGGCCCAGAAGGCTGGTTTATGTTAATGGTGGGCCGGTTTAAGAGGAAAGGCATGAGGAATATTTACCTTACAAGGAGTTGAGACCCGGACTTGTATCCGATTTGTATTAGAAGGTAGACTTATGTCTACTACACAACCTTCTTCTTGTAGACGTTGTTGGGCCTCCAAGTACAGAGGTTTGTAGGACAGTAGCAAATTCTCCTCAAGTGGATGACCTAAGGTTTATCAATCCGTGGGAGGCGTAGGATGAACATGGTCTCTCTCAAACAACCTGGCAACCAAATAACAAAGAGTCTCTTGTGTCCCCAACACACCCAATACAATGGTAAATTGTATAGGTGCACTAGTTCGACAAAGAGATGGTGATACAAGTGCAATATGGATGGTAGATATAGGTTTTTGTAATCTGAAAATATAAAAACTGCAAGGTAACTAATGATAAAAGTGAGCGTAAACGGTATTGCAATGATAAGAAACAAGGCCTAGGGTTCATACTTTCACTAGTGGAAGTTCTCTCAACAATAATAACATAGATAGATCATATAACAATCCCTCAACATGCAACAAAGAGTCACTCCAAAGCCAATAATAGCGGAGAACAAATGAAGAGATTATGGTAGGGTACGAAACCACCTCAGAGTTATTCTTTAGGATCAATCTATTCAAGAGTTCGTGCTAGAATAACACCTTAAGACACAAATCAACCAAAATCCTAATGTCACCGAGATACTCCAGTTGTCACCTCAAGTATCCGTGGGCATGATTATACGATATGCATCACACAATCTCTGATTCATCTATTCAACCAACACAAAGTACTTCAAAGAGTGCGCCAAAGTTTCTACCGGAGAGTCAAGATGAAAACGTGTGCCAACCCCTATGCATAGGTTCATGGGTGGAACCCGCAAGTTGATCACCAAAACATACATCAAGTGGCACATGATATCCCATTGTCACCACAGATAAGCACGGCAAGACATACATCAAGTGTTCTCAAATCATTAAAGACTCAATCCGATAAGATAACTTCAAGAGGAAAACTCAATTCATCACAAGAGAGTAGAGGGGGAGAAACATCATAAGATCCAACTATAATAGCAAAGCTCGTGGTACATCAAGATCGTGCCATAGAGGGAACACGCGAGAGAGAGATCAAACACATAGCTACTGGTACATACCCTCAGCCCCAAGGGTGAACTACTCCCTCCTCGTCATGGAGAGCACCGAAATGATGAAGATGGCCACCGGTGATGGATCCCCCCTCTAGCAGGGTGCCAGAACGGGCTCCCGAGAGGTTTTTGGTGGCTACAGAGGCTTGCGGCGGTGGAACTCCCGATCTATCTTCGTGTTCAATGGTTTTAGGGTATATGGGAATATATAGGTGAAAGAAGTCGGTCGAGGGACGCTCGAGGGGCCCACGAGAGTGGAGGGCGCGCCCAGGGGGTGGGCGCGCCACTCTATCTCGTGGCTTCCTCGAAGCTTCCCTGGCTTGCACTTCAAGTTCCCTGGATTGCTTCTGTTCCAAAAATAAGTTTCCCGAAGGTTTCATTCCCTTTGGACTCCGTTTGATATTACTTTTCTTCGAAATACTGAAACAGGCAATAAAACATCAATATGGGTTGGGCCTCCGGTTAATAGGTTAGTCCCAAAAGTAATATAAAAGTGTATAATAAAGCCCGTAATCATTCAAAACAGATAATAATATAGCATGCATGCTTCATAAATTATAGATACGTTGGAGACGTATCATAGACTAGTCCTAATCCTAATAGGACTCCACATGTAACCCGCCCCTCTAACTTATATAAGGAGGGGCAGGGCACCCCAAGAAGGGGGGAAAGAATCTGAAGGGTTAGACACAACTAGGAGAGCCGGTTTACGACGACTCCCTCGTGATGACAATGAGACCTAGCCTCAAACAGCATGTAGGGTTATTACCGGATGATGTTTCCCGGGGCCCGAAGCTATCTAAATCCTTGTCTTGTGTATTGATCCGCCTTGCGTTTCTCGATTCCGACCAACCCCTTCAAGCTACCGCGTAGATGCGTTGGCATCATGACTAAGTCCTCACACTAGGACATCTGCCGTGACAAATCCACGACAGTTGGCGCCCACCGTGGGGTACGCGCACAGTGGTGTTGAGTTCTTGAAGGGAGCCCTTCAGGGATCGAGAAGCTCGCAATTGGATGGATGAGGAAAGAGCCTGCGTGGAGCAATCAGTCAGGATAACCCAGCGTATAAGAGATTAAGATCAAAAGAAATTAGGGTTGGGTCTGTGTACCGCTGTTACGATCTACAATCCATCAAGACCGACAGGAGATCGATTTCGTCTGTGCGTCAGCTCCTGCGATTCGTCAAAATTTGCCGGCTCCCAGTCGGAGGAAGAAGAACACGTAATTGTCATCGTGATCTGCCATGTGGCGGTACTCACGCACGAATCCTACAAGGAGTCCACATGATGTGCTTTGAACAAACCGGTCAATAAAAGGAGCAGCCACTCGAAGGAAAAATTTAAATTCGTTGCCCAACCGCCGTACGGACAGCCGGATAGCGATCGAACAGCCAATTCTGACTTGACGCTGTCCGCGCATGCCACGAGTCCTGAGGCCGGCCTCTGCACCTGCTGTCCTTAGTACAACCACGTGGTGGCAAAGTATTGATCACAGATGCCGTCATGCACGAAACTCAAGCATTACAAGTTATACACCCAGATCATTCTTTTGGTTATCCTACAAAATACAGAAAAGCAGTCATCATGGGATGATCGTGGGACTAGTACTCCTACTAAAATACATTACTAGTTGTTCTCTTCTAGCAGTAGTTGCACGATTTTCCAAACTTAGAATCACGTGAGGGACCAAGGTACTACTTGGCCAAAGTGAATACATGGGTACTAACCAGAATCACATGAGTAGAAGACAATGGATTTATGGGAGCGCTAATTGATGGCTACTAATATGGAGACTGCTGTCAAAAGGTGGGTCAGAGCTGCCCCCGCATGGACCTCTCATCGATCTGCGCGCTTCTGCTGGCGCGCCTCTGCTGTTAAAGCTGCCTTGGCCGGTCGCTGCTGTCCTCCAGTCGCCTCCCGCAAGTCGCCATTGCGGGCACGCCGGCCGGCTCCCATGCTGTGTGCTGTGCCGCTGGCCACCTCTGAGTCGCCGCCTACGGCCGGCTAGCTCTGCGTCCATTGCTTCGCCGCTCATCTACTGAGGCTCGCCTGCGCTAAGCCGCCGCCATGGATTTGCCTCGCGGCACCCTCTTGATCCACTATCACCGACTGGCCTAAGTCGTCGTCTGTTGAGCTGCCACGGATCCTTTTATTCTGTCAGATACAGCAGCTTAAATACTTACGGTTTCCAACACCGCGGCCCTCCGCTACTTCAAGTTGTTGTCACTCTGCATCCCTCCGCGTGGTCGCCTATTCCATAACTGCAGCTACGCCCGTTTATGTCGAGATGGTCCGTTGAAGAGCAAAGCCACCTCTGCCATGTTGAGCCGCTGGGGGCTATATTGAGTCACCGGTCTGTCTGAGCCGTCTCTGTCATGTTGAACGGATCATCCGTCACCCAAACAAATCAGGTGATACCCATTCAAAGTTTTCTTATTAGCACATATTATATTTGTCAAAAGAGCAGTTTATCTTTGCCTTGGTCGACAATATTGTTTATGTAGGACAATTGTTCACTACAAGAGCGATGGTCGTGTCATGGATGTATAGCTTGCGCCATCATTATCACGCGCCAGCATCTGACCGTGTCAAGTGGCTCAACGAACACGCGTGCAAACCGCCGCCTCTGCGGCCCAATTTACATCAACACGACGCAGCTGACCATGCCTGTGATTGACTCGACCGTCCGCACAGGCTTACAACACCGCTGTTGACTCATCTGTCTGCTCCCACAGGCGACTCATCTGTGATTGATTTCAGCTTCACTGTGGTGATCATCAACTCCGTGGTGGATAGTTTCTGGTTTAAACATATCAGGTGAAATCCATCCAGAGTATTTTCATGTTAGATAATAATCTCTTTAAAAGAGCAATTACTCTGGCTTGCGATATTTTTTGGGTGCAGGGCAAATGTTCATTGCAAGAGTGATGGTCATATAAAGGATATCATTCATTAGACCCGCCATAATGATCTATCAATATATGTGCAAGCCACGGCCTCTGTAGTCCGGTCTACATCAACATACGGCCGACTCGCCTGTCCGCGCCGGCTTACAATGTCGCGGCCGACTCTCTCGTTCGCACTGGCTTACAACACCGCGGACAACTCTCCCGTCTGCACTGGCTTACAACACCGTGATTGACTTACCCGTCCGCACCGGTTTACAATGCCGCGGCCGATTCATCTGTCTGAGCCACCTCTAATACTGTGGACGTCTCTACCGTCGATCTATTGCGGCCTGGTCTACATCGACACACCAGGGCCACACATGTCTGCATGAGCGATTTATTAAGTATGAGAAAGTCACTACTTGGGTAGCCCAGTTTTCTTTCAACAAATTGGAGGCAAATTATCATATATTATCAATCGTCGTCTGCAATGGATGGCTCAATGGGCAGGCGTACAAGTCACCGCTACTACAGTTTGGTTAACTTCAAACAGCCAGTTGGAAGGAACCATTGGCCGAGTTGCTGACACAGCTCATACGGGATCATTGATAACCCACTACAGTCACCTCAACCTTATGTGGATTCACATCGCGCTATCAACACCAATGATATACACCTTATGCTATGGTCAAATATGAAGAATCTCAAGCCAACTCTTTGAGTCATCTTAAGACTCGGGGGCTACAATGACATGACTCAGAAATCTTGACCAGTTCCAGCTAATTCAAGAAGCCTGGGTTGTTGGAGGGAATATAACCCGACCCCAGAGGCTACTGCCCTATTGGTGAAAATCTAAAAGGCCGTCAGAAAAATTCTGGCTCACAATGATGCTTCCGGTTTACAATCCGGTTCAAGGGAAGTCCCGTCTAAGAGAACTTGCTGCCATGATGCGTGGTTCAAACATGGGTATCCTGCCGTATTGTCTTATCATATAATTGGTCACTTCAGGGCTTCCTGCTCATTGAGCATAGCTATGACTACCCTCTTGATCCGGCTATCAAGACAATATTGCCATATCATAAGAGCACAACTCTGGTTACCTCGGTAATCCAGCTATCAAGCCCATATCATAAGAGCACAGCTCTAGTTACCTCGGTAATCCGGCTATCAAGCCCATATCATAAGAGCAGATCTCTGGTTACCTCGGTAATCGGGCTATCAAGCCCATATCATAAGAGCACAGCTCTGGTTACCTCGGTAACCCAGCTATCAAGCCCATACTATAAGAGCACAACTCTATTTACCCTGGTAATCCGACTACCAAGCCAGTATTATAATTTCATAAGAGCATGGCTCAGATTACCTTGGCAATCTGACTATCAAGCCAACATTATAACCTCATATGAGCATAGCTCTGACCTACTTGGAGGTTTAATGCCCGGGTTAAGGAGACCAAAGAGGGTCTGTTGCACAGCACAACTGAAACATAGGTATCCGGCCTTGATGGTTCAAAATATATCACTTTGGGGCTCCTTTCTTGGTTTGAAGCGCCAATATACTTTGGATTGCACAATGGGATCATGCGCTTATAAATCATTGGGTATAATATTTAAATCTTTCATAGCCAACATGGCTGGATTTTTATTATGGTTATCAATAACCAATATTATGATTGAGGTTTTCAAAGTCGCTTCAGCGCAATGGCTATTATTTTATCAATGGATATAATTTATTCTACAATGTAAGGAATAGTCCCGAGTCGCTGCAGGCTTACGACCCAGCACTTGGGGGCTATATTATTCAAATTGAGATTATATCAAATATGCAAGTCTCATGTCGCTGCAAGCATGCACCATGACACTTGGGGGCTAATGCAAAGTCATTTTTACTGGCCTTATTGAAGACCTGACTCATCACATTGTAATGAGCCGGCACTTGGGGGCTACCAATTGCTCCATTATATTGATGGTACACAAGTCTTAATCTATTATATTGAAGGGTTCATTGCTTAGAGGACAAGGCTCTTAATCTTGTGGACGTGGATTCAAGCCTCATGGTGGGGTTATATTATATGATGTTATTTTCAAATGAAGTATATATAAAGTCCCAGCTCAGTATTATCTTAATGACCCGGCCCTTGGGGGGCTACACATCACTGTTCAAGTCTACATGATCATATCTACCAAGTCCCTATTCATTATTGCATAATAAGCTGACCCTTGGGGGCTACATTGAAGCTGGCTTATTGACCCAGATTTCTCAAGAAAAGTATCTGGATTTTTTGCATTCACAAAAGTTTGAACATATCTACTAAAGGAGATTTGCTATGAGTTCATGGGCATGTATCAAGAAGGAAATGACAAGGACTTAAAGATGATCAGGTGCCGGTTTACAAGAATTTTTAACCCGGGGTACAACTTGTCAAAGTTGTTCCTGTGTTTGTTTTACAGGATCAGTTTAACATGGATAAATCCAAATTAAACTGGGGGCTAATGTCGGGGATATACCCCGCGGTATGAACCGGCTGGAAATATGACCCGGCCGGGCTTGGCGGTTTACTTGAGTCCCGGTTGACACTTGGCGATTCACTGGCGACCCGCCCTGACCAGACGGTTTACAAGCAACCTGCCTGAACATTATGACTCACTGGTAACCCAGCAGGCGGCGGATGGATGACAAGGCCCAAGGCCCATAATGCCGGTTTATGTTAATAGTGGGCCGGTTTAAGAGGAAAGGCATGAGGAATATTTACCTTACAAGGAGTTGAGACCCGAACTTGTATCCGGTTTGTATTAGAAGGTAGACTAGTCCTAATCCTAATAGGACTCCACATGTAACCCGCCCCTCTAACTTATATAAGGAGGGGCAGGGCACCCCAAGAAGGGGGGAAAGAATCTGAAGGGTTAGACACAACTAGGAGAGCCGGTTTACAGCAACTCCCTCGTGATGATAATGAGATCTAGCCTCAAATAGCATGTAGGGTTATTACCGGATGATGTTTCCCGGTGCCCGAAGCTGTCTAAATCCTTGTCTTGTGTATTGATCTGCCTTGTGTTTCTCGATTTCGACCAACCCCTTCAAGCTACCGCATAGATGTGTTGGCCTCACGACTAAGTCCTCACACTAGGACATCTGCCATGACAAATCCACAACAACGCATGTAGTTGAAACAAAAATAACATAGCCTCCATGATATTTATGATCATGGTGATTTATATCCTACTCATGCTTGCACTCAATGTTGGTTAATCTCAATGCATGTTTATGACCGTTGTCGCTCTCTAGTTGGTCGCTCCTCAATCTTTTGCTAGCCTTCACTTGTACTAAGTGGGAATGCTGCTTGTGCATCCACTTCCATAAACCCAAAGTTGTTCCATATGAGTCCACCATACCTATCTATATGCGGTATTTACCTGCCGTTCCAAGTAAAATTGCATGTGACAAACTCTAAATCTTCAAATGATAATCTGTTTTGTATGCCTGAATTGCTCATGTAGTGACTGGGGGCTGTCAGTATCTTCCATGCTAGGTGGGTTATTCTCACGATGAGTGTTTATTCACTTGTCATTCACGAGAAAGTAGCTGGTAATCGGGATGCCCAGTGCCATGCTCGAAATCAAATCAAAATATAACTTCAAACAAAACTACCCCAGGACTGTTGTTGTATGGATGGTACCCGTTGTTACGGACCAGCCGTGGAGTGTGCTTGTTGGTGGAGGGGGAGTAAAAACTTTACCATTCTGTTTGGGAACCGCCTACAATGTATCTAGCATGGAATATAGTGATATATCTTAGTTGTTATGTTGACAATGAAAGCATACCGCTCAAAATTATATTCATCTCTGTTTTAAAGCTCGAGCCCTGGCACCTCTGCAAATCCCTGCTTCCCTCTATGAAGGGCCTATCTATTTACTTTTACTGCTGAGTAATCATCCTCTTATAAAAAACACCAGTTAGAGAGCACCACTGTCATTTGTATGCTTTGATATTAATTGATATCGAGTATGAGTGGACTGGATCTATTTTACCATGAATTACAATATGTAGTCAGTGCTTGATCTTCAGAAAGGGCTAGCGAGATACCATTTTTTTCATATTATATCATGATCATTTTGAAAAAGTGTTGTCATCCGAGATTCATTATTATTGCTCGCTAGTTGATTATGCCATTGATATGAGTAAATGTGAGCCCTTTATGTTATTTTGAATATGGTTAGTTCATAATCTTTGCTAAAAACCTGAATGTTGGCTATTCATATTTGCAACAACAAGATCAAACACAATTAAGTTTTTCTTTATCACTTTCAGTTTATAAACTAAATTGATTGAGGACAAGCAACGCGTTATGCTTGGGGGAGTTGATACGTCTCCATCGTATCTACTTTTCCAAACTCGTTTGCCCTTGTTTTAGACTCTAATTTGCATGATTTGAATGGAACTAACCTGGACTGATGTTGTTTTCAGCAAAATTTCCATGGTGTTATTTTTGTGAAGAAATAAAAGTTCTCAGATTGACCTGAAAATTTATGAAGAATATTTTTGAAATATATAAAAAATATTGGCGAAAGAATCAACCAGAGGGGACCCACCTGGAGACCACAAGGGTGGAGGGCGCGCCCCCTGCCTTGTGGGTCCTAAGACCTCCTCCAACCCTAACTCCAATTCAATATATTCACATCCAGAGACAAAAAATCAGAGAGAAGGATTCATTTCATTTTATGATACAGAGCCGTCGCCGCCTCCCGTTCTTCATCGGGAGGGCTGATCTGGAGTCTGTTCGAGGCTCCGGAGAGGGGGATTTGTCGCCATCATCATCACCAACCTTCCTCCATCACCAATTTCATGATGCTCACCGCTGTGCATGAGTAATTCCATCGTAGGCTTGCTGGACGGTGAGGGGTTGGATGAGATTTATCATGTAATCGAGTTAGTTTTGTTAGGATTTGATCCCTAGTATCCACTATGTTCTGAGATTTATGTTGCTATGACTTTGCTATGCTTAATGCTTGTCACTAGGGCCCTAGTGCCATGATTGCAGATCTAAACCTATTATGTTTTCATGAATATATTTGTGTTCTTGATTCTATCTTGCAAGTTGTTGACACCTATTACGAGTTATGATCCGCATACCCCAAGGTGACAATAATTGGGATTGTTTCCGGTGATTATCGTAGCTTGAGGAGTTCATGTATTCACTAAGTGCTACTTTGGCCCTGTTCTCTATTAAAAGGAGGCCTTAATATCCCTTACTTTCCATTAGGACCCCGCTGCCACAGGAGGGTAGGACAAAAGATGTCATGCAAGTTCTTTTCCATAAGCATGTATGACTATATACGGAATACATGCCTACATTATATTGATGAATTGGAGCTAGTTCCATGTCACCCTAGGTTATGACTACTACATGATGAATATCATCCAACACAATTATCTTTGCCGATCCATTGCCTACGAGCTTTTCACATATTGATCTTTGCTAAGTTACTTTTTTCGTTGTTGCTGTTACAATCACTACAAAACTGCTACTGTTACTTTTGCCACCGTTACCGTTACTTCCATATTACTTTGCTACTAAATACTTTCCTGTAGATATTAAGTATTTCAGGTGTGGTTGAATTGACAAGTCATCTGCTAATACTTGAGAATATTCTTTCGCTCCCCTTGTGTCGAATCAATAAATTTGGTTGAATACTCTACCCTCGATAACTGTTGCGATCCCCTATACTTGTGGGTTATGAAGAACTTTTTCTAGCGCCATTGCCGGGGAGCATAGCTCTATTCACTGAGTCACTTGGGACTTATATCTGTTGGTCACTATGAGGAATCTCAAAGATACTAGAACCAAATTTTCCCCCTCTACTACGAGGGGAGGTAAGGAACTGCCATCTAGCTCTGCTCTTGATTCACCTTCTGTTTTGAGTAAGCTTGCGACACCTACACCTGCTGTTGATTCTGATATGTCGCATGTTATTGGTGATGCTAATGATGCTTATGATGCTAATACCTTGCTTGATAAAACTGCATCACTGGGTGAATTACTTGATGAACACCTTGCTAGAGTTAGAACTATTGATTATGCTGAAGATAATGATTTTTTTGAAACTGATGAAATTATTGAAAGTGAACACTTTGAGACACCTGTTAGACCTAGCTCTCGTAGATATGAATTGCCTTTTATGCCTGAGGGTTATGTTATGGATGGAGAGGTAGCTAGGGACTTTCTTGCTTGTAAGGATAGAGATGATCTCAAGAAATTATTATGCAAGTGGAAAGAAAATCTTTGAATGCTAGAATGCAATATGATCGTAAGTTTGCTACTTCACATATCTTTGTTACTGATAAGGATTATGAATTCTCTGTCGATCCTGAGTTAATTACTTTGGTTGAATCTGATCCTTTCCATGGTTATCACTACAAAAAAAGACACATCCGTGACATTTTGGGCCGAACGGAAAAAAATTCTGTCATACTTATGACACTTCTATGACGATAATTGTGACAAAACCCGGTATGATCATAGATGTGGTGGGCTCCTACTTCTATGACAAAAAAATCATGACATAAAATGGGTTTTTCTTCCTAGGCGGGCCGAATAGCAGCTGGATGAAATTCTTTGGGTCGTCCATGATGGAAAAAACCACGGTAGAAGCGAGGGCAAGGAAAATATCGGGGTGTTCCCGGTTATGGTGGGTGGTCGGGGCTGAGCGATGCACAGAGGTTTGCGTATTTCTCTCGTACACACACGCGCGTGGGTGCGAGGCGTTGGGCTCTAACTGAACCCAAGCGAGGCGTTCTCCTACTAAAACCGAGCGATTGCACTGCAGGCTACGCGTTACTAAACCCGAGCGATCGATCAATGGCTATTAACTGAACCCGATCGAGCGATTCCTTCGCTACTGCTGCTAACTGAAACCGGTCGATGCTGCCTCAGGATGAACAGTGAGCGTTGTTGGGGGGTGGATGAACAGTTCCCGGGGGTTGGATGAACAGGACCCCGTGGTAGTCGAGGTTGTTGCCGCTGGATGAACAGGACCACGATCGAGCCGGTTGGGGGTGGATGAACAGGACCCCAAGGAGGGCTGGATGAACAGGACCCCGTGGAGGGCTGGTTGAATAGTAGCCGGTGGAGGGCTGGATGAACAGTAGCCCGTAGAGGGGTGATTGAACAGGACCCCGTGAAGAGGGCTGGTTGAACAGTAGCCGGCGGAGGAGCGCGCGGTGGAGGCTGGATGAACCAGAGCCCGTGGATGAATAGTCGCGGGTGGAGCCTGGAGGAGATCGACGGTGGATGAACAGTAGCTAGTGGAGGCTAGAGGAGGTCGACGGTGGAGATGAACAATATCCCGTGGTGTCCCGTTTTGCGGTACGCCACACCCCTCCCGATGAATAGGACCCTCATTTCGACCGTACTGCTCCAACACAAGTCTGTTTCCTCTGTTTTGCGGTACGCCACACCCCTCCCGATGAACAGGACCCCGTTTCGACCGTAGGAGGTCCAACTGAAGTTCGTTTCCTCCATTTTGCGGTACGCTAGACCCCTCCCGATGAACGGGATCCCGTTTCGACCATGGCTGGTCGAACACAAGGTTGTTTCCTCCGTTCTGTGGTACGCCATGCCTCGTTTCCATCGGCTATTCCATCCAAGCCCTCCCGATAAACACGATGACGCATCCCATTCCGACCTAGCCGGTTGGCTCCCCATGAACACGACGACGACGCAGTTTCTCTGTTCCCACCCAGCCATGTACACGAGCCTTGGCCATACGTATGCGCAAGTAGGCATTCGAGACCCCGCCCATATGTACGTACGTGGTCGTATTTACTTTCTTGCACCCTAGCCGTTGTACATATGTGTACATGCTACGTGCGCGCCTCTACTACGACACGTGTGCGTCTACATTGACCAGTATGTACATACACATTCACGACCAGAATGACAACGCTACATACGCTTCAGCCAGGTGGGTCCCAACTGCCTGGCACTTCCTTGCGTGCGAAGATGTAGCTGGTGGGTCCCAGCAGTCAGGGGGGCAAATCGTTTTTCCCATAATATGGATGCACTTCCTTGCGTGCAAAGATGTAGCTGGTGGGTCCCAGCAGTCAGGGGGGAATTTTTTTTCATGAAATACAATGGCCGTCCGGTGGGTCCCTGCTGTCAGGTGGAGGAATAATTATTTTGCGCGTAATAAGGAGCCAACTCCTTGCAGCAGCCGTGGACCGAGTTGTCAGCTTCTCCACATACAGTACTCTTCCTATGGAAGTCATTCCTTGACCACGTTGACCACGCCGCGCCAAGAGCACCAGGGCGGTGAAAGACGGCGAGGCCTAGGAAGGGGATGACGCGGAGCCGGGGAAGACACGACATTGGATGCCCACACGGAGAGGAGTACGAGGGTTCACTGGTTCGGCTGCATGTGAATCTGCCGTCGTCGTAGAATAACAGGGGGTGTGGGTGAGTTGAGGGATGGCCTGGCCAGCGGTGGGAGTAGTAGGGGCGGTGAGGCCTCTGCGGCATCATAGCCGGCCATGGGAGGCAGGAGCACGCGGCACGACCGGCGCTGGTTTGGGCGGCTGGAGCAAGAAGACAAGAGGTTGAAGAAGCACTACGGCCATTGGATGGACATCATACGGTCACTGGAGCTATAATCGTTCATATTGACTAAGTTGACAAAGCCCTCCGTCCCCGTCAACTTAGTTGGTCCACAAGTCAACCTCCCACTATGGTGGGTCCCAGCTAGCAGGGGGTATTCATTTTTTTGTGCGTAATATGGAGGCACTTCCTTGCGTGCGAAGATATAGCTGGTGGGTCCGACCTGTCAGCAGGGGGAACGCATTTTTCACGAAAACAGAGGCCCTTCCGGTGGGTCCCAGCTGTCAGGTGGAGGAATCATTATTTTGCACGTAATAAGGAGGCATTTCCTTGCATGTGGCCATGGACCCAGCTGTCAGCCTCTCCACGCACAGTGCACTTCCGATGGTGTCGTTCGTTGACCATGTTGACCACTCCGCGCCGAGCGTATCCAAGGTGGTGGACGACGGTGAGGCCCTGGACAGCAATGAGCCGAAGATGGGAAGACGTGGGAGTAGAGTCGCAGACGGAGAGGTATACGAGGGTTAACTGGTTCTGATGCGGTGTGGTTCGGCAGTCAATGGAGAAGAATAGGAGGTGTGGAGGGGTGGAGGGATGGCCTAGCCAATGGTGGAGTAGCGATTCTGTAGGATCAAAAGTATGTCTAGAGGGGGGTGATTAGACTACTTGACCAAATAAAAATCTAGCCTTTTCCCAATTTTAGTTCTTGGCAGATTTTAGCAACTTAGCACAAGTCAAGCAATCAACCTACACATGCAATTCTAAGAGTATAGCAGCGGAATGTTAAACAATTTCATATGAAGGTAAAGGGAGGAGTTTGAGGAAGCAAACGCAATGTTGACACGGAGATTTTTTATCCGTGGTTCCGATAGGTGGTGCTATCGTACCTCCATGTTGATGGAGACTTCAACCCATGAAGGGTAACTGCTGCGCGAGTCCACGGAGGGCTCCACCCACGAAGGGTCCACGAAGAAGCAACCTTGTCTATCCCACCATGGCCATCGCCCACGAAGACTTGCCTCACTCGAGTAGATCTTCACGAAGTAGGCGATCTCCTTGCCCTTACAAACTCCTTGGTTCAACTCCACAATCTTGTCGGAGGCTCCCAAGTGACACCTAACCAATCTAGGAGACACCAGTCTCCAAAAGGTAATAGATGGTGTGTTGATGATGAACTCCTTACTCTTGTGCTTCAAATGATAGTCTCCCCAGCACTCAACTCTCTCTCTCATAGGATTGGATTTGGTGGAAAGATGATTTGAGTGGAAAGCAACTTGGGGAAGGCTAGAGATCAAGATTTATGTGGTTGGAATGGAATATCTTGACCTCAACGCAAGTGTAGGTGGTTCTCTCTCAGAAAATGTATGTTGGAAGTGTAGGCATGTTCTGATGGCTCTCTCCACGAATGAAGAGCGGGTGGAGGGGTATATATAGCCTCCACACAAAATCTAACAGTTACACACAATTTACCAAACTAGGTGGGACCGAATCGTGAAACTCGGTCAGACCGATTTAGTTCATAATGTGACCGTTAGGCATTTCGGTGGGACCGACATGTCAACTCGGTGGGACTAATATTGTTAGGGTTAGGGCATAACGTAATCTCGGTGAGACCGATTACACAAACTCAGTGAGACCGATTTTGGTAATAGACAAACAGAGAGTTGGTCAGGCAAACTCGATGGGACCGATTCGCTCATCTCGGTTGGCCCAAAATGTTATGAAAGGGAAACAGAGAGTTTGCATTGCAATCTCGTAGGGACCGATCGCTCATCTCGGTTTGACCGAAATGTTACAAAGGGAAACAGAGAGATTACAATCCCATCTCGTTGAGACCGAGATCCCTATCGGTGAGACCGAAAAGACTAGGGTTTCTGGCAGTGGCTAAGTCAACTGAACTCGGTGGCACCGGATAGAAAGTTTCGTTGGGACCGAGTTTGACTTTTGGTTTGGGACATATGTGGATGTGAGAAAGTTGTTGAGGGTTTTTTGGAGCATATCACTAAGCACTTTGAGCAAGAAACTCATTAAGCAACACCTCACCCCCTCTTGATAGTATTGGCTTTTCCAATGGACTCAATGTGATCTTGGATCACTAAAATGAAAAATGTAGAGTCTTGTGCTTTGAGCTTGAGCCAATCCTTCTGTCCTTAGAATTTTGAGGGGTCCACGTTTCTCATTCATGCCATGCTAGACACTGAGCTTTCCTGAAATATTTATCTGGAAATAGCATTAGCTCAATGAGCTATATGTTGTTAGGAATTACCAAAACCACCCAGGGATAGTTGCACTTTCACCTTCACAGCGAAGCGTGCTAAGCAGATCTGCTAGCAGCAGGAGGCGGGAGCAAGTGGTCCCGGCGGTGCTGGAGGAAGAAGACGAGAGATTGAAGGTGGATGCCGGTCGTTGGATGTAAATCCAACAGCTAACGATGTCAGAATTATTTGTTGACTAAGTTGACAACGACTTGCGTTGGCTTTGACCTATTGGCCCACATTTTGGCCTCCAAAAATATGGCACATATTCATCCCATTTTTTAGAATTTACAGTCTTTTTTTTGCGGGGTAGAATTTACAGTGAATTTGATCTCTTTTCTTAGAATTACAGTCCATTAGCTGGGCTGGGTGAACCGATAATGTAGCGTCCATGCGGCCTTATTTTTTTCCTCAAAAATTACAGGCCATTTGCATTTTCTCGAAATACACGATTTTGCTGGGCTGATTCTAATTATAATGTTGGGTTGGGCGCAACAATGTTATCAAAAAATAAACTAGGGCTGAGCATTTTGTTATAAATATATTTAAATAATAAGTGATTTATTATTATATTGGTCCTTAAATCTTACCAAGCTTTTGTACACAATCACCAGGATTTTCGTTGCCAAAAAAATCTAGGATTTTATTGTTAAGAAATTATTTTTGTAAGTTAATAAGATGTGGGATATTGTTTTATTACATATGTAAGTATCTGTTAAATACATGATGACAATAACAATAATATATAATAACATATAAAATAATTTAAATATATATAATATAGTTAGAAGGGGATACATAAGTTGGACCAGGCGTTCCTATTCTTATATAGAAAAATAGAACAGACCTGTGCGTTTTCTTCAAAAAAAACATAAATTGGGCTGCCGATGTTTCAGGAAAAATTAAACCTCGGATGGGAGGTCCATAGGCCGGTCGATACATGACGGCCCTCAACAAAAATACAAACCGGCATGTCATGGGCTGCGCATGTTAAAAATCAAAGCCTAGACGGGGCAGCCCAAAACCCAGCTGATACTTGCTGCCCCAGTGATAATAAATGATACCTGCCAACTCCCCAGCTTCGTTGTGAATTTATCTCCTATAGTGACTACGTTGAAGCACCTAAAAAATGTAACTGTGTTGACAACCTCATGGGCCCCAACGTCAGTATAGCATTAGGAGGAAGTATTTTTTCTATGAGGCACTTGCTTGCGTACGGCCATAGACCTGGTGGGTCCCGACTGTCCGCCTCCCCACATACAGTCCTCTCTAGATTCCTCGCGTTTGTTCAGCATGTTCACAATGGTAGACAGTGGCGCCGCGGCGAGAGCACAAAGGCACAGGAGGAGATCCGACCACCTGAGGAAGTGCCTTATTAGTAAGGAAAGTACTAAACTAGCCTAGTGGCCAAGTGACACTACCCGACAGCTGTTCTGTCCGGGTTCGATTCCACCTGATGCAGGGAAAATATCTCCAATTTTTTTGCCTCTGCCTTTATTGACATGTGGGTCCCCATTGTCATCTACGCACACCTCGTCCAACACTTGCCAAAACTTTGTCCCTCGTTGTCTCTGTTTTTCGCACACTCGACATTGTGTGCGCATTTTGAAAATAGCATATCTTTTTGACTGTGCATTGTATGAAGATGTGCTATGCATGAATGTTGATCAACATGATCTTAACTGGCTGGTAGTTCCATTTTCAACCATGAATAAAACTTCCAACATGATGTTAACACTGTTTGAAAAGGCCATGTTAATATAAATGCTCTGCTTCTGAAAGTTGCAGTTTCTTATCTGAAACTGAACTTGCAGTTTCTTATCTGAAACTGAAACTTGCAGTTTCTTCTCTCAGAATCACCTTGTCTCTTTTATACTCCTATGAAACTACATTTTTTTTACGTGCTAAAAATTGATCTCTAGAATTCATAAAATACTTCATATGCTCAATACTGCAAATTTGAAATTCAAAAGACATTCATATCTGAAAGTACTCTCAAAATACACAACACAAAACACAATTCACAACCTGCAAATACTGACAACCCTAAGCTCCTCCTGAAAATTCACAACGTGCCCGACTATTGGGCTGGGGGGCAGTCCCGTGCTATTCCTCGGCGGCAGATAGCCTCCCCGTCAGACGATGTGAACAACGAGGGAGAGGATGACAGGGAAGCGTCATCAAGCCAACTGGTTTTCTCCTCTTGCAGTTGGCTTCGGTCGACGAAGACTGCACCGGCTCGCTCTGGCACGACACCCTCACAAACAGCACCCTGTAGATGCTCGATCCTTCAATCTCTGGTGGATGCTCCATCTGGGATCGATACTCCCACCACCACTCCCTCACAATCGGATTCGGTGAATCTGTTTGCTCCATGGCCCAGAGGAGCAACTCTATGTACTCCCGCGCGACTCCCTCCGGGAATATCGCCGCCTTTCCGCTCTATTGAACATATTTGTCCATGGATGTCGCTGTCACCGCTAGTTGGTCCTTGTTGTCAAACCAAGACTGTATCTCCAACATCCTAGCTAGCTTCACAGGGTCGCCGTCTGCGATCCTCATGTATCGGTTGTACTCCTCCATCGATCTACTTCTCCACAACACCTTCACTCGCCGGCGGAGGTTTTTAAATGGAAGAGGAGAGGAGTAGTGCTGGTTTTGGATTATAACGGGAGAGGAGCAACGGTGGTTTTGGATTGGAACAGGAGAGGAGGGGCGGTGGTTTTGAAATGGAAGAGGAGAGGAGCGGCGCTGGATTTAGATTGGAACAGGAGAGGAGCGGCGGTGGTTTAAGAGGAGAAGAGCGGCGCTGGTCTTGGAAGTATTTTTTTGTTTTGCGTATTTTGGATCAAAATTTGACCACGTATTGTATTTGACAAGCAAAATGTGAATGCATGTCACCAAAAATTGTATCGTTTGGTTCGTATCTGAATGTACTTTCAAATTATATTATTTTTGTAATGTATAACATATATTTTATTTGCAAAAATCATGGTCAATTATGACCCCGAATAAAAGGGAGACTAGTTAATGTGGGGTCGCTTTCTTAATTGAAGGGTAAATTGATTTTGATTTTGATCCAATCGTAGAGCCGGCCCTAAAATAGCGGTTCAAGCAAAGAAGTATCGGCTGCTACGTCTTGAGCTTGCGTTGGTTTTCCTTGAAGAGGAAATGGTGATGCATCAAGTAGCATAAGTATTTCCCTCAGTTTTTGAGAACCAAGGTATCAATCCAGTAGGAGGCTCCTCAAAAGTCCCACGCACCTACACAAACAAACAAGAACCTCGCAACCAACACAATAAAGGGGTTGTCAATCCCTTCATGGCCACTTGCGAAAGTGAGATCTGATAGAGATAATATGATAAGATAAATATTTTTGGTACTTTATGATATAGATTGGAAAAGTAAAGATGCAAATAAAAGTAGATTGAAAACTTATATGATAAAAGATAGACCCAGGGGCCATAGGTTTCACTAGTGGCTTCTCTCAAGATCGCATAAGTATTACGGTGGGTGAACAAATTACTGTCGAGCAATTGATAGAAAAGCCCATAGTTATGAGATTATCTAGGCATCATCATGTATATAGGCATCACGTCCGTGACAAGTAGATCGACTCCTGCCCGCATCTACTACTATTACTCCACACATCGGCCGACTCCTGCCTGCATCTAGAGTATTAATTTCATGAAGAACAGAGTAACGCATTAAGAAAGATGACATGATGTAGAGGGATAAACTCATGCAATATGATATAAACCCCATCTTTTTATCCTCGATGGCAACAATACAATACGTGCCTTGCTGCCCCTGTTATCACTGGGAAAGGACACCGCAAGATTGAACCCAAAGCTAAGCACTTCTCCCATTGCAAGAAAGATCAATTTAGTAGGCCAAGCCAAACTGATAATTCGAAGAGACTTGCAAACATAACTTAATCACACATAAAAGAATTCAGAGGAGATTCAAATATTTCTCATAGATAAACTTGATCATAAACCCACAATTCATCGGATCTCAACAAACGCACCACAAAAAGAGTTACATCGAATAGATCTCCAAGAAGATCGAGGAGAACTTTGTATTGAGAATCAAAGAGAGAGAAGAAGCCATCTAGCTAATAACTATGGACCCGAAGGTCTGTGGTAAACTACTCACAACTCATAGGAGAGGCCTTGGAGATGATGTAGAGGCCCTCCATGGTCGATTCCCCCTCTGGCGGAGCACCGGCGAAGGCTCCAAGATGGTATCTCGTGGATACAGAAGGTTGCGGAGGTGGAATTAGGTGTTCGTGGTTTGTTCTGATGGTTTCAGGTACGGGTGTATATATAGGAGGAAGAAGTAGGTCGGTGGACGCTTGAGGGGCCCACGAGGGTTGGGGGCACGCCCAGCCCCAAGGGGCGCGCCGGGCACCCTCGTGGCCACCTTGGTTGTTGCTTGACGTCCACTCCAAGTCTCCAGGTTTGCATTTGTTTCGAAAAGATCCCTCCCGAAGGTTTCATCCCGTTTGGACTCTGTTTGATATTCCTTTTCTTCGAAACAATGAAATAGGCAAAAAAACAGCAATTCGGGTTGGGCCTCCGGTTAGTAGGTTAGTCCCAAAAATGATATAAAAGTGTAAAGTAAAGCCCATAAACATCCAAAACGGGTAATATAATAGCATGGAAAATCAAAAATTATAGATACGTCGGAGACGTATCAAGCATCCCCAAGCTTAATTCCTGCTCGTCCTCGAGTAGGTAAATGAAAAAAACAGAATTTTAGATGTGGTATGCTACCTAGCATAATTCTCAATGTAATTTTCTTTATTGTGGCATGAATGTTCAGATCCAAATGATTCAAAATAAAAGTTTATATTGACATAAGAAATAGTAATACTTCAAGCATACTAATAAAGCAATCATGTCTTCTCAAAATAGCATGGCTGAAGAAAGTTATCCCTACAAAATCATATAGTCTGGTTGTTTCTCTATCTTCATCACACAAATTATTTAATCATGCACAACCCCGATGACAAGCCAAGCAATTGTTTCATACTTTAGTAATCTCAAACTTTTTCAACTTTCACGCAATACATGAGCGTGAGCCATGGACATAGCACTATATGTGGAATAAAATGGTGGTTGTGGTGAAGACAAAAAAGGAGAAGATAGTCTCACATCAACTAGGTATATCAACGGGCTATGGAGATGCCCATTAATAGATATCAATGTGAGTGAGTAGGCATTGCCATGCAACGGATGCACTAGAGCTATAAATGTATGAAAGCTCAACAAAAGAAACTAAGTGGGTATGCATCCAACTTGGTTGCTCACGAAGACCTAGGGAATTTTGAGGAAGCCCATCATTGGAATATACAAGCCAAGTTCTATCATGAAAAATTCCCACTAGTATATGAAAGTGACAACATAGGAGACTCTCTATCATGAAGATCATGGTGCTACTTTGAAGCACAAGTGTGGTAAAAAGGATAGTAGCATTGTCCCTTCTCTCTTTTTCTCTCTTTTTTTTATTTGGCCTTTCTCTTCTTTTTTTGCCCCCCTTTTTTTGTAAAGTCCGAAGTCTCATCTCGACTTGTGGGGGAATGATAATCTCCATCATCCTTTCCTCACTTGGGACAATGCTCTAATAATGAAGATCATCACACTTTTATTTACTTACAACTCAAGATTACAACTTGATACTTAGAACAAGATATGACTCTATATGAATGCCTCCGCCGGTGTACTGGGATATGCAATGAATCAAGAGTGACATGTATGAAAAATTATGAAGGTGGCCTCGCCACAAATACGATGTCAACTACATGATCATGCAAAGAGCAATATGACAATGATGATCCGTGTCATAATAAATGGAACGGTGGAAAGTTGCATGGCAATATATCTCGGAATGGCTATGGAAATGCCATAATAGGTAGGTATGGTGGATGTTTTGAGGAAGGTATATGGTGGGTGTATGGTACCGGTGAAAGTTGCGCGGCACAAGAGAGGCTAGCAATGGTGGAAGGGTGAGAGTGCGTATAACCATGGACTCAACATTAGTCATAAAGAACTCATATACTTATTGCAAAAATCTACAAGCCATTGAAAACAAAGTACTATGCGCATGCTACAGGGGGATAGATTGGTAGGAAAATAACATCGCTCGTCCCCAACTGCCACTCATAAGGAAGACAATCAATAAATAAAATTGTGCCCCAACTTCATCACAAAGCGGTTCACCATACGTGCATGCTACGGGAATCACAAACTTCAACACAAGTATTCTTTAAATTCACAATTACCCAACTAGCATGACTCTAATATCACCACCTCTATATCTCAAAATAATATCAAGCAAAAAATTGATCATAGCATCCAATTCACTTCCTATGATAGTTTTTATTATACCCAACTTGGATGCCCATCATTCTAGGACCAATTTTATAACCATAGCAAATACCATGCTGTTCTAAGAGACTATTAAAATAATATAAGTGAACCATGAGAGATCAACAATTTCTACAAAATTAAGCCACCGTCGTGCTCTAAAAGATATAAGTGAAGCACTAGAGCAAAAATTATCTAGCTCAAAAGATATAAGTGAAGCACATAGAGTATTCTAATAAATTATAAATCAAGTGGGCTTCTCCCAAAAGGTGTGTACAGCAAGTATTATTGTGGTAATCTAAAAGTCAAATACTAATATCATACAAGACGCTCCAAGCAAAACAAATATCATGTGGCGAATAAAACTATAGCTCCAAGTAAAGTTACCGATAGACGAAGACAAAAGAGGGGATGCCTTCCGGGGCATCCCCAAGCTCAGGCTTCTGGTTATCCTTGAATATCCTGGGGTGCCATGGGCATACCCAATCTTAGGCTCATGTCACTCCTTATTCCGTAGTCCATCAAATCTTTACCCAAAACTTGAAAACTTCACAACACAAAACTCAACAGGAAATCTCATAAGCTCCGTTAGTGCAAGAAAGAAAAACCACCACATATGGTACTGTAACAAATTCATTCTCTATTTATATTGGTGTTAAACCTACTGTATTCGAACTTCTCTATGGTTCATACCCACCGATACTAGCCATAGATGCATCAAAATAAGCAAACAACATACGAAAAACAGAATCTGTCAAAAACAGAACAATCTGTAGAAATCTGTAACTTTCGAATACTTATGGAACTCAAAAAATCCTACCAAAATAGGAAGTCCTGGGAAATTTGTCTATTGATCTACAGGAAAACGAATAAACGCAAAATCATGTTTCTGTGAATTACTAAAATTATTTTCGTGCGTGCAAAAGTTGCTGTTTTTTAGAAGAATCAAATTAACTATCACCGTACGTTATCCTATAGGTTCTACTTGGCACAAACACTAATTAAAACATGAAAACACATCTAAACATAAGCTAGATGAAATATTTATTACTAAACAGAAGAAAAAAGCAAGAAACAAAAATAAAATTGGGTTGCCTCCCAACAAGCGCTATCGTTTAACGCCCCTAGCTAGGCATAAAAGCGAGGATAGATCTAAGTAGTGCCATCTTTGGCATTCAATTCATAAGTAGCTCGCATGATAGATTCATAAGGTAATTTAACTTTATTTCTAGGGAAGTTTTCCATGCCTTTCCTTAATGGAAATTTAAATCTAATATTCCCTTCCTTCATATCAATAATTGCACCAATCGTTCTAAGGAAAGGTCTACCAAGAATAATAGGACATGAAAGATTGCAATCTATATCAAGAACGATAAAATCCACGGGCACATAATTCCTATTTGCAACAACAGAAACATCATTGATCCTTCCCATAGGTTTCTTAATGGTGGAATCCTCAAGGTGCAAATTTAAAGAGCAATCATCAAAATCATGGAAACCTAGCACATCACACAAAGTTTTCGGAATCGTGGAAACACTAGCACCCAAATCACATAAAGCATAGCACTCATGATCTTTAATTTTAATATTTATAGTAGGTTCCCACTCATCATAAAGTTTTCTAGGTATAGAAACTTCCAAATTAAGTTTTTCCTCATAAGATTGCATCAAGGCATCAACGATATGTTTAGTAAAAGCTTTATTTTGACTATAAGCATGACGAGAATTCAACACGAATTGCAACAAGGAAATACAATCTATTAAAGAACAATTATCATAATTAAATTCCTTGAAATCCAAGATAGTGGGTTCAATGCTATTTAAAGTCTTGACCTCTCCAATCCCACTTTTACCAAATTTAGCATCAAGATCTAAAAACTCCGAATCATTGGGACGCCTTTTAACTAAAGTTGACTCATCTCCAGTCCCATCATTATTAAGATTTATATTGCAAAACAAGGATTTAATAGGGGACACATCAATAAATTTTAGATCTTCATCGTTATTTTCATGGAAACTAGAAGAGCACGCTTTTACAAAGCAATCTTTCTTAGCACGCAACCTAGCAGTTCTTTCTTTGCACTCATCAATGGAAATTGTAATGGCTTTGAGAGACTCATTGATATCATGCTTACGTGGAGTAGATCTAAGTTTCAAAGAATCAACATCAAGCGAAAGCCTCTCAACGTTCCTAGCCAAATCATCAACTTTAAGCAACTTTTCTTCAAGCAAAGCATTAAAATTCTTTTGAGCGATCATAAATTCTTTAACACTATTCTCAAAATCAGAGGGCATATTATTAAAATTTCCATAAGAGTTGTTGTAGGAATTTCCATAATTATTAGAGGAATTACTAGGGAACGGTCTAGGATTAAAGTTTCCTCTGTAAGCATTGTTACCAAAATTATTCCTACCAACAAAATTCACATCCATAGATTCATTATGATTTTCAATCAAAGTAGACAAAGGCATATCATTGGGATCAATAGGAGCACTCTTAGTAGCAAATAATTTCATAAGTTCATCCATCTTTCCACTCAAAACATTAATTTCTTCTATAACATGCCCTTTTTTACTAGTAGATCTTTCGGTGTGCCATTGAGAATAATTAGCCATAATGTTATCAAGGAGTTTTGTAGCTTCTCCTAAGTTGATTTCCATAAAAGTGCCTCCCGCGGCCGAATCTAAAAGATTTCTAGAAGAAAAATTCAATCCGGCATAAAAATTTTGTGTGATCATCCATAAGTTCAAACCATGGGTAGGGCAATTGCGAATCATTAATTTCATTCTTTCCCAACATTGGGCAACATGCTCATGATCAAGTTGTTTAAAATATCGTTCCTAAGAGAGATGATCTTAGCGGGAGGAAAAAACTTAGAGATAAAAGCATCTTTGCACTTATTCCATGAATCAATACTATTCATAGGCAAAGACAAAAACCAAATTTTAGCACGATCTCTAAGTGAAAATGGAAATAACTTCAGTTTAACAATATCATTATCCGTATCTTTCTTCTTTTGCATCTGACACAAATCAACAAAGTTGATTAGATGGGTAGCGGCATCTTCACTACGAAGGGCGGAGAATTGATCTTTCATAACAAGATTCAGCAAAGCAGCATTGATTTCACAAGACTCAACATCATTAAGAGGAGCCATCGGAGAGCTAAGGAAATCATTATTATTGGTATTAGAAAAGTCACACAATTTGGTATTATCTTGCGCCATCGCGACAAGCAATCCAACACACAAGCAAACAAAAAGGCAAGCGAAAGAGAGAGGAGACTGGGAAAGAGAGGGCGAATAAAATGGCAAGGGTGAAGTGGGGGAAAGGAAAACAAGAGGCAAATGGCAAATAATGTAATGCGAGGGAGATGAGTTTGTGATGGGTACTTGGTATGTCTTGACTTGAGCGAAGACCTCCCCGGCAACGGCGCCAGAAATCCTTCTTGCTATGTCTTGAGCTTGCGTTGGTTTCCTTGAAGAGGAAAGGGTGATGCAGCAAAGTAGCGTAAGTATTTCCCTCAGTTTTTGAGAACCAAGGTATCAATCCAGTAGGAGGCTCCTCAAAAGTCCCACGCACCTACACAAACAAACAAGAACCTCGCAACCAATGCAATAAAGGGGTTATCAATCCCTTCACGGCCACTTGCGAAAGTGAGATCTGATAGAGATAATATGATAAGATAAATATTTTTGGTATTTTTATGATATAGATTGGAAAAGTAAAGATGCAAATAAAAGTAGATTGAAAACTTATATGATAAAAGATAGACCCAGGGGCCATAGGTTTCACTAGTGGCTTCTCTCAAGATCGCATAAGTATTATGGTGGGTGAACAAATTACTGTCGAGCAATTGATAGAAAAGCGCATAGTTATGAGATTATCTAGCATGATAATGTATATATGCATCACGTCTGTGACAAGTAGATCGACTCCTGCCTGCATCTACTACTATTACTCCACACATCGACAAACTCCTGCCTGCATCTAGAGTATTAAGTTCATGAAGAACAGAGTAACGCATTAAGAAAGATGACATGATGTAGAGGGATAAACTCATGCAATATGATAGAAACCCCATCTTTTTATCCTCGATGGCAACAATACAATACATGCCTTGCTGCCCCTGCTATCACTGGGAAACGACACCGCAAGATTGAACCCAAAGCTAAGCACTTCTCCCATTGCAAGAAAGATCAATCTAGTAGGCCAAACCAAACTGATAATTCGAAGAGACTTGCAAAGATAACTTAATCACACATAAAAGAATTCAGAGGAGATTCAAATATTTCTCATAGATAAACTTGATCATAAACCCACAATTCATCGGATCTCGACAAACACACTGCAAAAAGAGTTACATCGAATAGATCTCCAAGAAGATCGAGGAGAACTTTGTATTGAGAATCAAAGAGAGAGAAGAAGCCATCTAGCTAATAACTATGGACCCGAAGGTCTGTGGTAAACTACTCACAACTCATAGGAGAGGCCTTGGAGATGATGTAGAGGCCCTCCGTGGTCGATTCCCCCTCCGGTGGAGCGTCGGCAAAGGCTCCAAGATGGGATCTCGCGGATACAGAAGGTTGCGGCGGTGGAATTATGTTTTCGTGGTATGTTCTGATGGTTTCAGGGTACAGGTGTATATATAGGAGGAAGAAGTAGGTCGGTGGATGCTCGAGGGGCCCACAAGGGTGGGGGGCGCCCACCCCCAGGGGGCGCGCCGGGCACCCTCATGGCTGCCTCGGTTGTTGCTTGACGTCCACTCCAAGTCTCCAAGTTTGCATTTGTTCCGAAAAGATTTCTCCCGAAGGTTTCATCCCATTTGGACTCCGTTTGATATTCCTTCTTCTTCGAAACACTGAAATAGGCAAAAAAAACAGCAATTCGGGCTGGGCCTCCGATTAGTAGGTTAGTCCCAAAAATGATATAAAAGTGTAAAGTAAAGCCCATAAACATCGAAAACGGGTAATATAATAGCATGGAACAATAAAAAATTATAGATACGTTGGAGACGTATCATCGGCCAAGAGGAAGAGGGACAAGGACGAAGTCGAGGACATGGACGAGGACTCCGAGTAAGGTGGCAGTGTCATTGCTCATGGTGGTTCTAATGCAGTGTCTACTGGATTAGTTGCTTAGTTTAACTTCAGGTGTGCTTAGTTTTATTTGAGGGGTGTGTTGTGCTGAGCCTCCAGCAGAACTATGTTATGTTTCTTCTCGTTACTTTAACTCTTCACTACGTACATACTAGTATTTCTTACATTTCATCTTTTAGTTGGTATAGTACTACCACTCGTTTCTTCACATTATATATGTACAATATATATGGCCAACATCATATAGCCAGCAGTTTAGTTGTCAAAGAATTTCATGGTGCTTAGTTTTGTCAAAGAATTTTAGGGTGCTTAGTTTTATTTGTGGGGTGTGTTGTGTTGGACACCATTATTGTGACTCAAATCTCTCTTGCCAGGTTATAATGACATAAATACCGATGGACCAACATGCTAGCTCTCCCTCTATCTCACTATAGTAAAATAAAGTGTGGGGCTTACTTGATCCCAACAACGTTCTTATTTTCCTGTAAAATTATTCGCTTGGTTACTCCTAACAAGCGGGGCCACATTTATCATTGTGAGAATCGGCTTATTTTTTGTCATGTAACATGGTCAACAGGTTTGACGTGAAAATAACAATGTCTAATGGCATTTTTGAGCAAACATCTAACTTAACGATGGCATTTTTGAGCTATCTAATTGCATTTTGAGCAGGCATCTCACAGATTGATGGCATTTTTGAGTAGTTGTAACTTCTAATGGCAAAACTGAGTACTGATACACAACTAGTGGCATAAATAAAAAGAACCCAAGAATTAAATAGGTATGCTAATTTCTTTAATAGAATTTAGCACCCCATTTAAGCACGTACTAGCTTTTTTAATAGTACTATATGCATAGTTTGGCGACGAGCGCTCTCTATATGTACCACCTTTTTTCTTTAATTTCATCTTGTTAGTTTTGCTCCATGGCACAATCCATCAATACTACTACTGTACAAAAGTATACATTTTTTAAAAGGCTAGAGGGCGAGGCAGTCTAGCTTGGTCGGGTTCACGAGAGGCGAGGGCCTTTGTGATTTGATGGCTCATTACTGCTGGAAGGCGGGGCCTTGTGATTTGACTACTCGCATAAATGTGCCGATGACATGAGGAGGAGCAAAGAACCGTGTGGTATACTCAAGTTTTCCACTGGAGTATTACTACGACGGAGGAGCACGAAACACGGCAGCCCAGTGCCATATGGTGATAAAAATGATCTAATTTGCTAGTCATCTCATTGTTAGCATTGTTCTATTCATGCCCCGCAGAGAACGTGACACGTGTGGCGAAACATCCTAAGCAAAAGAAGAAACACATGAGAAAAAGAAGAAGGAAGATTATTGATAACCCACAAGTGTAGGGGATCGCAATAGCTTTCGAGGGTAAAGTATTCAATCCAAATTTATTGATTCGACACAAGGGGAGCCAAAGAATATTCTTGAGTATTAGCAGTTGAGTTGTCAATTCAACCACACTTGGATAACTTAGTATCTGCAGCAAAGTATTTAGTAGCAAAGAAATATGATAATAAAGGTAACAGTGGCAAAAGTAATGTTTTTGGGTTTTGTAGTGATTGTAGCAATAGCAACGGAAAAGTAAATAAGCGAAGCACAAGATGTGAAAAGCTCGTAGGCAATGGATCAGTGATGGATAATTATGTCGGATGCGATTCCTCATGTAATAGCTATAACATAGGGTGACACAGAACTAACTCCAATCCATCAATGTAATGTAGGCATGTATTCCATAAATAGTCATACGTGCTTATGGAAAAGAACTTGCAAGACATCTTTTGTCCTATCCTCTCATGGCAGCGGGGTCCTAGCGAAAACTAAGGGATATTAAGGCCTCCTTTTAATAGAGAACCGGAACAAAGCATTAGCACATAGTGAATACATGAACTCCTCAAACTACGGTCATCACCGAGAAGTATCCCGATTATTGTCACTTCGGGGTTGTCGGATCATAACACATAATAGGTGACTATAGACTTGCAAGATAGGATCAAGAACACACATATATTCATGAAAACATAATAGGTTCAGATCTGAAATCATGGCACTCGGGCCCTAGTGACAAGCATTACGCATAGCAAAGTCATAGAAACATCAATCTCAGAACATAGTGGATACTAGGGATCAAACCCTAACAAAACTAACTTGATTACATGGTAAATCTCATCCAACCCATCACCGTCCAGCAAGCCTATGATGGAATTACTCACGCACGGCGGTGAGCATCATGAAATTGGTTATGGAGGATGGTTGATGATGACGACATCGACGAATCCCCCTATCTGTAGCCGCGAACGGACTCTAGATCAGCCCTCCCGAGAGAGATGAGGGCTTGGCGGCGGCTCCGTATCATAAAACGCGATGAAACTTTCTCGGATTTTTTCTCCGCGAGACGGAATATATGGAGTTGGAGTTGAGGTCGGCGGAGCCTCAGGGGGCCCATGAGACAGGGGCACGCCCAGGGGGGGTGGGCGCGCCCCCCACCCTCGTGGACAGGGTGTGGGCCCCATGGTCTTGATTCTTTCTCCAATATTTTTTGTATTTTCCAAAAAGTGCCTCCGTGGATTTTCAGGACATTTTGAGAACTTTTGTTTTCTACACATAAAACAACATCATGGCAGTTCTGCTAAAAACAGCGTCAGTCCGGGTTAGTTTCATTCAAATCATGCAAGTTAGAGTCCAAAACAAGGGCAAAAGTGTTTGGAAAAGTAGATACGTTGGAGACGTATCAACTCCCCCAAGCTTAACCCTTTGCTTGTCCTCAAGAAATTCAGTTGATAAACTGAAAGTGATAAAGAAAAACTTTTACAAACTCTGTTTGCTCTTGTTGTTGTAAACATGCAAAGCCATCATTCAGGTTTCAACAAGTATTATGAACTAACCATACTCACAATAACACTTAGGTCTCACAATTACTTATATCAATGGCATAATCAGCTAGTGGGCCATAATAATAGAACTCGGATGACAACACTTTCTCAAAACAATCATAACGTGATATAACAAAATGGTATCTCGCTAGCCCTTTCTGAGACCGCAAAACATAAGTGCAGATCACCTTTAAAGATCAAGGACTGACTAAACATTTTAATTCATGGTAAAAGAGATCCAGTCAAGTCATACCCAATATAAACCAATAGTAATGAATGCAAATGACAGTGTGCTCTCCAGCGGGTGCTTTTTAATAAGAAGGTGATGACTCAACATAAAAGTAAATAGATAGGCCCTTCGCAGAGGGAAGCAGGGATTTGTAGAGGTGCCAGAGCTTGATTTTAAAATAGAGATTGAATAACATTTTGAGCGGCATACTTTCACTGTCAACAGAACAACTATGAGATGGTTGTATCTTCCATACTACATGCATTATAGGCAGTTCCCAAACAGAATGGTAAAGGTTTATACTCCCCCAACCACCAACAAGCATCAATCCATGGCTTGCTCGAAACAACGAGTGCCTCCAACTAACAACAGCCCTGGGGAAGTTTTGTTTAATTATATTCATTTGCTTTGAGCTTTTTGGATCATGGGACTGGGCATCCCGGTTACCGACCCTTTCTCGTGAATGAGGAGCGGAGTCCAGTCCTCTTGAGAATAACCCACCTAGCATGGAAGATAAAGGCAGCCCTAGTTGAAACATGAGCTGCTCGAGCATACAAAACAGAATTTCATTTGAAGGTTTGGAGTTTGGCACATACAAATTTACTGGGAACGGTAGGTAGATACCGCATATAGGAAGGTATGGTGGACTCATATGGAATAACTTTGGGGTTTATGGAGTTTGGATGCACAAGCAGTATTCATGCTTAGTACAGGTGAAGGCTAGCAGAAGACTGGGAAGCGACCAACTGAGAGAGCGACAACAGTCATAAACATGTGTTAAAATTAATTCACACCGGGTACAATCATGAGTACGATATAATCTACCATGAACATAAATATCATGAAAACCATGTTGATTTGTTTCAACTACATGCGTGAACATGTGCCAAGTCGAGTCACTCAATTCATTCAAAGGAGGATACCATCCCATCATACCACATCATAATCATTCTAATAGCATGTTGGAATGCAAGGTAAACCATTATAACTCATAGCTAATCAAGCATGGCACAAGCAACTATAATCTCTAAATGTCATTGCAAATATGTTTACTTCATAATAAACTGAATCAGAAACAATGAACTCATCATATTTACAAAAACAAAAGAGGTCGAGTTCATACCAGCTTCTCTCATCTCAATCAGTCCATCATATATCGTCATTATTGCCTTTCACTTGCACGACCGAACAACGGGTATAATAATAATAGTAGTGCACGTGCATTGGACTAAGCTGGAATCTGCAAGCATTCAACTCAAGAGAGAGAAGACAAGGTAATATGGGCTCTAAGTTAAATAAACAATCATGCATATGAGAGCCACTAAACATTTTCAATATGGTCTTCTACTCTTGACCCCCAAAGGAAAGAAAAGAAAATAAAACTATTTACACGGGAAAGCTCCCAACAAGTAAGAAGAAGAACGAGAAATCTTTTTGGGTTTTCATTTTAATTCTACTAAAAGCATGGAAATTAAACAAACTAATTTTTTTGGTTTTTCTTAAGGTTTATCAAACACACAAGAAGAAAACTAGAAGAAGAAATTTAAACTAGCATGGATAATACAATGAAAGAGTGTGTGCACCGACGACTAGAATAGTGTGTGAACATAAATGTAAAGTCGGTGAGAAATACATACTCCCCCAAGCTTAGGCTTTTGTCCTAAGTTGGTCTAATACCAAGGACTGCTGCTACTCTCCCCGGTGTACTGAGAGGTGTAATCAGGATACCACTAGTTGGCCATCTCCGGGTCCCACTGGTAAGATGATGCACGATAAGGGTCCAGTGCAGGTTCCGGCTCAGGCTCAGGTTCTGGAGTGGATGCTTGGCCTCGATGAGTGTACACCGCTTCCGGTGTGACAAGAAAATTATTTGTAGTCAAATCAAACAACAGAGGCGCATGCAAAATAATAGTCTCATTGTGTTTCTTATTAAATCTCAGGTTATACAGGAGCATATTTTCTTTGTTGTCAACAAGGAACTCATGTGCTACCATGCTCTTGTAATCTAAAATGTAAGGAGGCAATTTTGTCTCCTCTTTCTTATGGTGCCTAATAGGTATCTCAAAATGTCTAGCAAGACGTGAAGCTCTCCAAACAAGGCATGGTGAAGAATGATAATATCAGGAATAGTAAAGTTTCCACTATTTCCACGACCAATCAAGCATCTACTAGCAAATATGGCAAAGTAGCGTAAAATAGGAAAGTGTATGCTAGAGATTTTCGCATCGGAACCCTTCTTTGGCTCCTCTACTGCGATAGTGTTAACAAATTCATCCACATCTTTACGATGGGGTTCCTCTAATTTTCCCTGAAAGGGTATCCTACATACCGCGCAAAAATTACGTAAAGACATTTCTCTGCATTCATCATATAAATGAATGATACTGAAGGCGGTGACTTCTTAGGATAATAATAAAAGTTTTGCACGAAAGTATTGGTGAGTAAGAGATACTGATCGATCCGGTCGTGGAGGAAATCGGTGAGGCCTGCATTCTCGATCAAAGAATAAAGATCTTCATGAATTCCAGTTTCTTTCAAGCAATCATCGCAGGGCCATTCACACGACTGTACTTCTGCTATGTGAGGAAGGTTATACTTGGCTTTTTCCTTCTCTTTAGCTTGTTTTTCCTGGGAGCCTTGGCTGGAAGAGCCCCTCAAAAGCCTCCTTAACATTTTCTGAAAATTTCTGAAATTTTAGTAACTTCAAAATAAAAGTGAATAAAACTAAACAAGATTGGTAGCAACTACTCCTACAAGTGCCTAGAGCCTATATCATGCATTAGAATTACTTGGGACCTCATAAATTTAACATGCAAGCTCAAGAACATGGTCACCTATGCAGCAAAAATTTGCAATGAATAAAGCACTAGAACAAAAACTAATTGGACTAATGGAGGAGTCACATACCAAGCAACAATATCCTAAAGCAGTTTTGTGAATGGAGCTTTGAGCAAGGAGATCAAAAATCGCAGCAAAATGAGCTACAACTCGTGCTTGAGCTGGATGGGGATTTTTTGGGGAAGAAGATGGAGTTTGTGGGTGCTGGCATAAGTGGAGGGGGGCCACCAGGGGCCCACGAGACAGGCGGGCGCGCCCAGGGTAGGTGGGCGCGCCCTCCACTCTCGTGGCCTGGTGCTTGCCCCTCCTGAAGTGATTTCAGTGCCTAAAATCCTCAAATATTCCATAAAAAATAATACTAAATTTGCAGGGCATTTGGAGCACTTTTATTTTCGGGATATTGTTTTTAATGCATGGATAATTCAGAAAATAGACGGGTAATACTTTTTTTGCTTTATTTATTCTAAATAATATAAAGTAAAAAAAGAGGGTACAGAAGGTTGTGCCTTCTAGTTTCATCCATCTCATGATCATCAAAATGAATCCACTAACAAGGTTGATCAAGTCTTGTTAACAAACTCATTCCGAATAACATGGAAGCGGAGAAATTTCGAATAACACTAAGTTACCTGAACAGGGATATGAAAATCCCCAACAATAAGAATATCATACTTTTTCTTAACAGTAGGAAGAGGGAATTCAAAACCTCCAATAATGACAGTTGGAACTTTTCCAATAGAATTGATGCTATGAACTTGAGATTGTTTCCTCGGAAAGTGTACCGTATGCTCATTACCATTAACATGAAAAGTGACAGTGCCTTTGTTGCAATCAATAACAGCCCCTGCAGTATTCAAAAAAGGTCTACCAAGGATAATCGACATACTATCATCCTCGGGAATATCAAGAATAACAAAGTCCGTTAAGATAGTGACATTTGCAACCACAACATGCACATCCTCACAAATACCGACAGGTGTGGCAGTTGATTTATCAGTCATTTGCGAATATATTTCAGTAGGTGTCAACTTATTCAATTCAAGTCTAAGATATAAAGAGAAAGGCATAACACTAACACCGGCTCCAAGATCACATAAAGCAGTTCTAACATAATTTCTTTTAATGGAGCATGGTATAGTTGGTACCCTAGGGTCTCCAAGTTTCTTTGGTATTCCACCCTTAAAAGTGTAATTAGCAAGCATGGTGGAAATTTCAGCTTCCGGTATCTTTCTTTTATTTGCAATGCTATCCTTCATATACTTAGCATAAGGATTTACTTTAAGCATATCAACTAAGCACATACGTAAGAAAATAGGTCTAATCATTTCAGCAATGTGCTCAAAATCCTCATCGTCCTTTGTCTTGGATGGTTTAGGAGGAAAGGGCATGGGTTTCTGAACCCATGGTTCTCTTTCTTTACCGTGTCTCCTAGCAACAAAATCTCTCTTATCATATCGTTGATTCTTTGATTGTGGGTTATCAAGATCAACAGCAGGTTCAATCTCTACATCATTGTTTTTGCTAGGTTGAGCATCAACATGAACATTATTATTAACATTATCACTAGGTTCATGTTCATCACCTGACTGTGTTTCAGCATCAGAAATAGAAATATCATTGGGATTCTCATGTGTGTCTACAATAGGTTCACTAGAAGCATGCAAAGTCCTATCGTCTTCCTTTTTCTTCTTTTTGGAAGAACTAGGTGCCTCTAAATTATTTCTCTGAGAATCTTGCTCGATTCTCTTAGGGTGGCCTTCAGGATACAAAGGTTCCTGAGTCATTCTACCAGTTCTAGTAGCCACTCTAACAGCAAAGTCATTTTTATTATTTAATTCATCAAGCAAATCATTTTGAGCTTTAAGTACTTGCTCAGCTTGAGTAGCAACCATAGAAGCATATTTGCTAATGAGTTTGAGTTCACCTTTAACTCTAGCCATATTATCGCTCACGCGTCCTATGTCGAAAGCATTATTCTTTAACTCTGTACCAACATAAGCATTAAAACTTTCTTGTCTAGCCATAAAGTCATCAAATTCATCTAAGCATGGGCTATGAAATTTAGTAGAGGGGATTTCAACTTTATCATATCTATAGAGAGAATTTACCTTTACTACCTGTGTCGAGTTATCAAGACAATGTGGTTCTTTGACAGGCGGTATATTAAGATCATGTATTTCTTCAATAGGAAGTAAATTCTTAACATCTTCAGCTTTAATACCTTTTTCTTTCATTGATTTCTTTGCCTCTTGCATATCTTCAGGACTGAGAAATAAAACACCTCTCTTCTTCGGAGTGGGTTTAGGAATAGGCTCAGGGATTGGCTCAATTGGTTCAGGAATTGCCTCAGGAATTGGCTCAGGAAGAGTCCAATTATTTTCATTAGTCAACATATTATTCAATAGTAATTCAGCTTCATTGACTGTTCTTTCCCTGAAAACACAACCAGCACAACTATCCAAGTAGTCCTTGGAAGCATTGGTTAGTCCATTATAAAAGATATCAAGTATTTCATTTTTCTTGAGAGGATGATTAGGCAAAGCATTTAGTAATCGGAGAAGCCTCCCCCAAGCTTGTGGGAGACTCTCTTCTTTGATTTGCACAAAATTATATATTTCCCGCAAGGCAGCTTGTTTCTTATGAGCAGGGAAATATTTAGCAGAGAAGTAATAAATCATATCCTGGGGACTACGCACACAACCAGGAGCAAGAGAATTAAACCAAGTCTTAGCATCACCCTTTAATGAGAACGGAAATATCTTAAGGATATAGTAATAGCAAGACTTCTCATCATTAGTAAACAGGGTGGCTATATCATTCAACTTGGTAAGATGTGCCACAACAGTTTCAGATTCAAGGCCATAAAAAGGATTAGATTCAACCAAAGTAATTATTTCAGGATCAACAGAGAATTCATAATCCTTATCAGTAACACAGATAGGTGAAGTAGCAAAAGCAGGTTCAGGTTTCATTCTAGCATTTAGAGACTTCTGCTTCCATTTAGCTAATAACATTTTAAGATCATATCTATCATTGCAAGCAAAGATAGCTCTAGCAGCTTCTTCATTCATAACATAACCCTCAGGAACAACAGGCAATTCATAATCATTCGGAGAACTCTCATCATCACTATCATCAATAATAGTATCTTCAATAATTTCATTCTCTCTAGCCCTAGCAAGTTGTTCATCAAGAAATTCACCTAATGGCAAAGTGGTATCACGCACAGAAGTAGTTTCATCATAAGTATCATGCATAGCTGAAGTGGCATCATCAATAACATGCGACATATCAGAATTCATAGCAGTAATAGGTTTAGGTGTCGCAAGCATACTAATAACAGAAGGAGAATCTAGTGCAGAGCTAGATGGCAATTCCTTACCTCCCCTCGTAGTTGAGGGCAAAATCTTGGTTCTTTCGTCTTTCAAGTTCCTCATAGTGATCAACAGATATAAATCCCAAGTGACTCAGAGAATAGAGTTATGCTCCCCGGCAACGGCGCCAGAAATTAGTCTTGATAACCCACAAGTGTAGGGGATCACAACAACTTTCGAGGGTAAAGTATTCAACCCAAATTTATTGATTCGACACAAGGGGAGCCAAAGAATATTCTTGAGTATTAGCAGTTGAGTTGTCAATTCAACCACACCTGGATAACTTAGTATTTAGTAGCAAAGTAATATGATAATAAAGGTAACAGTGGAAAAAGTAATGTTTTTGGGTTTTGTAGTGATTGTAGCAATAGCAACGGAAAAGTAAATAAGCGAAGCACAAGATGTGAAAAGCTCGTAGGCAATGGATCAGTGATGGATAATTATGTCGGATGTGATTCCTCATGTAATAGCTATAACATAGGGTGACACAGAACTAGCTCCAATTCATCAACGTAATGTAGGCATGTATTCCATAAATAGTCATACGTGCTTATGGAAAAGAACTTGCATGACATCTTTTGTCCTACCCTCCCGTGGCAGTGGGGTCCTAGCAAAAACTAAGGGATATTAAGGCCTCCTTTTAATAGAGAACTGGAACAAAGCGTTAGCACATAGTGAATACATGAACTCCTCAAACTACGGTCATCACCGAGAAGTATCCCGATTATTGTCACTTCGGAGTTGTCGGATCATAACACATAATAGGTGACTATAGACTTGCAAGATAGGATCAAGAACACACATATATTCATGAAAGCATAATAGGTTCAGATCTGAAATCATGGCACTCGGGCCCTAGTGACAAGCATTAAGCATAGCAAAGTCATAGCAACATCAATCTCAGAACATAGTGGATACTAGGGATCAAACCCTAACAAAACTAACTTGATTACATGGTAAATCTCATCCAACCCATCACCGTCCAGCAAGCCTACGATGGAATTACTCACGCACGGTGGTGAGCATCATGAAATTGGTGATGGAGGATGGTTGATGATGATGACGGCTATGAATCCCCCTCTCCGGAGCCCCGAACGGACTCTAGATCAACCCTCCCGAGAGAGATTAGGGCTTGGCGGCGGCTCCGTATCGTAAAACGCGATGAAACTTTCTCTTTGAGTTTTTTCTCCGCGAGACAGAATATATGGAGTTGGAGTTGAGGTCGGCGGATCCTCAGGGGGCCCACGAGACAAGGGGCGCACCCAGGCGGGTGGGCGTGCCCCCACCCTCGTGGACAGGGTGTGGGCCCCCTGGTCTTGATTCTTTCTAAAGTATTTTTTATAAAAGTGCCTCCGTGGATTTTTAGGACATTCCGAGAACTTTTGTTTTCTACACATAAAACAACATCATGGCAGTTTTGCTGAAAACAGCATCAGTCCGGGTTAGTTTCATTCAAATCATGCAAGTTAAGAGTCCAAAACAAGGGCAAAAGTGTTTGGAAAAGTAGATACGTTGGAGACGTATCAATTATCACCCCCAAATGATCTAATTCATTGCAGAGTCGTAAATGCTTCTTCATCGCCTCCATGACCTCCATCTCATTGCGCGTCTCCTCTGCCATCTTCTTCATTCTGTCCATGACACGAGATATCTTGACGCGATCCTTCATCATCTGTTCCACAGCCGCATTATGGACCTTGACAGCAGTCGGGTGCTCGATGCGAAGCTTTGCCAACTCCTCCTTATGTTCCATGACGAGGGCTTGCAGCATCTTCATCGCGGAACTACTATTCTCATTCAGCTTCTTCCAGCCGGCGTTCTTCTCCTTCAGCAGGTCGAGTTCGTGGCACAGCTTCTCCTTGTCCCCCTGAAGTTGCAGGATTTTGCCGGTCGCCTTCTTCTCCGAGGCAATGCTCTTCTTCAGCAGCATCACCAAGCCGGTGGTCAACTCCCACTGCTTATTGAGCTCAGCGGGCATGTCATCAAGGCTCTCCTTCAGCAGCTCCACCAAGCCGTGGATGAACTCCTTCTGCTTATTGAGGTGCTTATTGAGCTGATCGGGCATGCCGTCGAGGGATAACGACTCTAGGGCCGCCAGCTCGGCATGTTCGCCTCTGCGGCTAGGGCACTCATGGGAGCCATCGCCTGCCCGTGAGAAACCTTTCGAGGTCTCCGCGTGGCGGCGAGCCCTCTCTTTTTTCCGCATCCTTGGTTGCCACTCCCTTGTTACGAGTAGTTCTCGACCTAGAGCTCTGCACACCGGCCATGACAAGGACGGACGAAGAAGAAGGACTTATGAGGAGGAAAGGTAGATTAATTTTCGGTTAGGTAGTTCCCCTTTTTATAACCTAAGTACTAGCAATAGTACTAATACCTGCATAGTGGGAACACGTTCATGTTTGGTACGTACTAGTAGGTGTGAGCAGGCTTGCACTTAATTGTAGCACTAGTACTTTCGAATGTGATGGGAACAATGTAAAGATTAATTGATGGTTTTGGTTTCGAGGCCCGAAACGGCTCCCGATGAGTTGAGTGGAACATAAATTTCAAGTAGACTACACTGCTCAAATGCGTAAATATTATGTTACTGTCAAAAATTGGCACAAAATATGAAGGAGACCAATGTAAGTACTACTAGCAACCCATGATTTAACAACTCGCATGCGCGCAGTGGAGTAGTAATGTCTTTCTTCCGCCCTCACGTCCACTCAATTTGCACGCGTTGTATTAATTGACCATCAATGAAGTGAAGGACTTTACACGCGTCAAGTTATCACATGGGGTGGATCTTGGTACAGATTGCATCCGCCCATTTACCCACGTGTGCATGCGAGGGAATGAGTGTGTGTGTGGCGTGCATGCACATCTTTGCTTCATGCATGTACCGGCAATGTGGCTCAGAGAGGATGAGTACATTCTTCTGGAACCAGTAGCACGTCACTATGATCAATCCACACAAGGAGGTCACGACAACGCCTCCACATGTGCCACGTGGCATCATGAACTATAAGAGAGACACTGTGTAGCGTGCCATTGGAATTCTAATTTACATGTTTTGCACATACTCGAAGTACTAGTAAGGTACACGTGCATTGCACACATCAAATTTGGCAACCAAATTATGAATAAATACCACACTATAGCACGTAAGCTCTGAGTCATATATGCCTGATGTAGACCTTCGTTTAATTCTTATAGTTCATCTCATTCAAAATCAATTAGTTTTTATAAAAAAGCTAGGGCCTCTTTGATTCTTAGGATTTCCAAAACGCGGGAATAGGAAAAACATGGGATTAGAGTGGAATGTCGTCTTGAATCCTGCAGGATTATACGAGTGTTTGATTGTGCATAGAAAAAACGCATAATTCTTTCAAAGAGGTTTGAGTGGATGCGATGTTTCCTATGAAATCTAGTGCAATTGAATCCTATGGAAAAATTCCTATGGTTTACAATCCTACGAATCAAACAACCAAGATAGGAAATATTCCTAAGGATTAGAATCCTCCAAAATTCCTTTGAGAATCCTTTGAATCAAAGAAGCCCTTAATCTATTTTATGAATCATGGAATTGTGTGTTGTAAAGCATAAACTAAAAACAAATAATGGCAATGCAACTAGAAAAAATGTTTGGGCAGTTATGATACGGAAGATTCTAGAACAAAGGAGAACCACTGTTGTTTTGAGGTATGTGCATTATGCTTAAGTTCAACCATGGAGTCTGCTAGATTGTACATGTGGCAAAATATGGTGGGGGGCTAGAAGATGGTGTGAGGGGCCAAGTGGAGGGAGACTATGAAGGAGTGCACAAGTGTGAGATCGATACTTATAGAGAGGGGGCGAGAACGTGCGCTGTTGCGCGCAGTGGCGGAGCCATGAAAAATAAATGAGCTAGGGGGCCAAGCATTGCTAATCCTTTACGGGGAGGGCCAATTCATCAACTTAAACCATTTTACCAGCAATTGTCTAATGATCACATTCATATTAGCCTCGACATATAGTGATGTTAGGGGGCAGGGCCCATGCTACCCCCTGTCTTCGCCATTGTGCGCGTGTTAGAGAGATGAAGCGGAAGGCATGGATGATGAGAGGGGGACGCTGGATATACATAATTAATGTGGGTGTATTAGCTATATATGTAATCCTATATAGAGAGGTATAGATTGATCGATGTGGACGTGAGAAAGAGGGTCAGACCTCACTAGATATATAGATTGATCAGTTTGTGTGGAAAACTATGAAAGACCTAGCTATCTGCACACACACATAGAGGAACATCGATCGTTGTTCATGCACGTGAGAGATAAAGAATGCCCAATATGATGGAGAGGGCGACGTGTGTGTGTGTGCCTGCATGGGAGACCGGCCTGAAGAAAAGATTGCATGTCTGTGATGGATAATGCCGACTGGTAGTGTGTGTGTGTGCATGCATGCACGAGAGAAAGTCAGTGGTACAATTATAAAGAGAAGACGATTGTGTGGGTGTAAAAGACTAGGTGAGGTCATAATCAATGTAAAGTTGGATTCAAATATTTGAATAAGAGATCATGATGTTTGAAACCCATGCATGCATGAATATAACGGAGATTTATGCGGTGTGGTTTGGAAACAAGCATGTTGTAATGTATACACATTGATCAAGGTTAGACTGATTTGAATTTGAGATAGCGATGGCAGACATCGTTGGGCCACATTGCATCCGTGCATGGACACACTATTCTAATTGGAAATGATGGGTGGCTTTCGCATCACATATCTATATCTATACCCCTATATATATATTATATTTTATATTTTTTATATAGTGTGCGGATAACTTTAACTTTGAAAGATGGTCGTTGGATGACGCCAATCCGATGGTGCAGAGATGGCAAATTTGAGCACTACTGGCCGTTGGATATCATCTAGATTCCACCAGATTTTGCCACATGTACAATCTACAAGACTCCATGGTTGAACTTAAGCATAATGCACAAACCTCAAAACACAAGCACTTCTTCTTTGTTCTAGAATCTTCCGTATCAGAATTGCCCAAATGTTTTTCTACATGATTTGCCATTATTTGTTTTTACTTTATGCCTTACAACGCACAGTTCCATGAATCTTAAAATAGATTAGCTTTCTTATAAAACCAGATGATTTTGAATGAAATGAACTATAAGAATTAAATGAACATCTACATCATGCATATATGACTCAAAGCTTACATGCTATAATGTGGTATTTATTCATAATTTGGTTGCCAAATCTCATGCGTGCAATGCACGTGTACCTTACTAGTCTAAATGGTGTTTGTGTGTGTGTTGTGCATGTTAAACACATTGTACGTAGTATATCATACATGGTTTAGATTCCGAATATGTAGCTAGAGCATACATGTACTATGATTTGAATTCAACACAAAATGGATACATATATTTGAATTTGAGATTGTATGTACATGTAGTTTGTATTTATATATGAATTTACTTCTCCTATATTCATGTCATGTGTTGTGAAGATAATATTTAGATGGTTGTATAACTAACCCGAGTACAATCCCATTCAAACAGGGAAAATGTACTCAAAATTTATTCCATATGCTAGACAACACACATTGTTTTTTTATTGTTGAGGGAAATGCAAATTGTTTTGGTACTGTACACGTTATGTTTGTTGTCCCGATTTTTTTAGTTTTTTTGTATTTGAATGCATTTCTAGTAATATAGTAAAACGGGACATGGCTCTCTCTAGTGATGAGGTTCTAATTGCCTTTTTTTGGTACACATTAAGCTTCTTCTCCCGAAATTTCAAGTCGCGCCATGTTATGCCGAAATTTCAAGCTAGCCTCTCTGTCTATCATGCTGCAAAACTCCCGCCTCTTCAACCCACGCCTTGTTACCCTGAAATATTTAAGATATATATTTGTCTCGTTGTGCTCCAATAAATCCCTCCATCTCAACCCGCGCCTTGCTATTCCATAATTACAATGCGAGTGAAAACTCCCACCTCCTGTGAAATCCCGACATGCGAAATGCCCGTGATACCCCTGAACCGAAAGAACCGCCTCTAATCGGTGGGGGTACTTTTGTAACTTACCCCACATTTCAGACAAGCGCGTCCCTAAGACATGGCTCCCCACTCCCATCCCATCCACCCACCCATTCGTACACCGAGGCCACGAAAACCCGCGAAGCCCCACACCCTCCTCCGTCCGCCACCCAGTCGGAGCCTCTTCCCCGACGATGTCGTCCACAGCAACACCTCGACATCCCTCATCCACAGTACTGGATGAGGATCCGTCGTCAATCTCATCGTCCCGCCGGTTCAGCCACCCCGTCCTCCACCTCCAAGGAGCTGCCTCGATGTTCCCCTCGTCTTTCGTGCCACCTCCATTCCCACACCACCGTCTTCACCTGCAGCACCGGAAGAGCAGCATCATCACCGTTTCCTCGGATGAAGTTGTGGCCTAATTGGCGCCACCAAAGAGGTTGTACACTAATCGCCGCATTTTCTTCTTCATTCGATCTCACGGTGCTGCCGGCGCTCGGTCCCGAGCCGACACAACGCGGCTCCATCCACGGCGGCATCGCTGACCACTTCCTCCACGGTGTCGCTCCCCCGGTGGCGACGTCCACATCAGTAGGAGTTGCTGCTTCTTTAGCTCTCGCTCGCGCTGCTGCTCTGCTCTTGCTCTCGGTCCCATGCCTGGTCTGCTCTTGCTATTACTCTTGCTCTTCCTCGCACTGTTGCTCTTACTCTTGCTTGCGATGCTGCTCCGATTTAGCTACACTTCAGTC
>NC_041387.1:434424714-434534614 GCF_002162155.2 Triticum dicoccoides
AGCCGCAGCAGGGATGGGGGCTCACTGGAGAGGTACCCTGTTGGGGATATTACTACTAGGTGTGAACCGGCCTACCTGGACCGGGTTAACTTCATTAGTAGTATAAAGGTGATTAAGCAGATGAAGGCCCAAGGCCTGTAGTCGGTTTAGAACCTGTAGCCGTAAACCGGCTTGATATGTAAACTTGTATTGTAAGATAGGAATAGAGAGAGACCAACCGGGATATGAATATGAACCGGTGTGGGACTCTATGAACCGACGGGCGTCACCCGTGTATATAAGTGGACGATCCGGCGGCGGTTCAAGGACAGACAACAACAACTCGAGCCTAGGCGAAGCTTGTTTGCTCCCTAGTCATCGTGACCACATCAATTCCATCACAACTAGACGTAGGCTTTTACCTTCATTGAAGGTGCCAAACTAGTGTAAACCTTTGTGTCTTTGCGTCCGCTTTAACCCCTTCAAGTTAACCCGTAGCGTTGGCTCCACGACTAAGTCCCTTCATGAGGACATCTGCCATGACAAAACCACGACAGTTGGCGCCCACCGTGGGGCTATCGCATGACGGTTTGATGATCTTGGAGGGCAAGCTCAAAGGACTTGAAGGCTATGCTGTGGGCCGGATGACCAAGAGTAGTCGCGGCAAGCTCTACATCGACGATGCAGGATGGGGTCCCGAAGCCGGCTCGATCGAGTACGGGTACCGGGTCCCCTTTGGTGGCATACACGTTTTTATCGGCAAGATTGGTGAGCCTGGGCCTGAGCCGGACATCTGCACCAACCTCGTCGAAACGGCTCAGCGTGCGAGATCTACCCAGGTTAAACTGGTCGTGAAGCGTGCCTTCGTGGGAGTCATCCACGGAGGAGAGCATGGGGACGAGTCAGAATACGGTAGCGAGACCGTCGTCTATTCTAGCGACAAGTCCTCGATCGGGGAGACCGAATCATTGTACCAGTTGCAAGACGACCAGATTAGGGGCTGTTCCGATGGTGACAGTATTCCGGACCCCCCCTGAGCAGATCAACCGGGTTGGAATATTCATGGCCGGTACGCAGGCGGCGAATCACTCCTCGACCGCAGCAGCAATGTTCTCCGGATCAGCAGCGGCGGCGGCAGCAGGGGCAGGAGGCCTTGTGCGCCCACCGGTTCAAGTTCTGTCTGACCTGTTTGATGCACTAGCTGTACTTATGGCAGAGGCCAATCCGGCGGATCAGGAGGCCCATGATGCAGAGGTTGCAAAGGTGAGAGAGCAGATCGCACAGGCCAAAGCCGACCTGGCAGCAGAGAAGGACAGGATGGCCGCAGAGCGGGCCGCTTTGGACGCCCAGGCCTATAAGCTCATGCTCGACCAGAACGCATCACAAGAGGTCTTGAAGCGGAAGCACAGATCACGCCTGTTGTTAGGGTTCGACCCTCGAAATCTCTTTCACACTCCGGAGGCTGGAACCAGTAATCCGCCGGGGCACCGGGAGGTAAACCGGGTCGAGGCACCAGGGCCAGGAGCGACAGTCCAACCCCGCCTGATGGAACCTCCTCGGCAGAACATTGTGATTCCTCCATCGGTCCAGACACCTCCGGGTCATTATTCTAATCCTATGGACAATCTTGTCGCAGCTGCTGCGCGATTAGAAGCTATCCCGATCGAAGGAGACTCTCCGCAAGCAATAGAGACGCGCCGGGTTAAGGAACTTCTCCGGACCGCTTTGATTCAGCAGGAGGCATATTCATACAGCCGCGATCGGATTCATTCCACACCTCGTCCAAGCGGGAGCTACAGTAGGCACATGGATGAACCGGCCGTATCAAGCAATGCGTGGAGCCGAGAAGCGGCCTGTGGCAATAACCCGGCAGGTGGTGTTCGCGATGCTCAGGATGTAGTGGACCGGGCCCGGGCACGAAGGGAGGCCGAGTTAGCAGCACAGAACGAGGCGGATCAGCTTACACCGGTTCGTCCTACCACCTCTGCCGGGCCAGGGGTCGCTTCTAGCCTGGGAGTGCCCTATCTAGTCCCCGCTTTACGCAATGTATGCCTGCCCAAAGACTTCAAGGGTCCGCGCAAGGTGCCGAATTACACCGCTGACTTATCTCCAGAAGCGTGGGTAGAGAGTTATGAGATGGCCATGGAGATGCTGGATGTGGATGAGACCGCGTGTGCAAAATACTTCACCATGATGCTTGAAGGCACGGCCCGTACTTGGTTGAAGAGCCTGCCACCTAATTCTATCAGTTCATGAGCCCAGTTGCGGACCCGGTTTATCCAGAAATTCAAAGATACGTGTAAGCAGCCTAAGTCCATAGTAGACTTGGCCGCTTGTGTTCAGGAGGACGGAGAGTCAACAACCCATTGGGTACGCTGCGTTTCGGAAGTTTTGCACTCGTCTGACAGGATCAATGCTGACTCTGCGATTTTAACCCTAGAGGGCAACTGCCGGTTTAAGCCTCTGAAGTTGAAGTTGGGGCGTATGAAGCGGTTCTGTAATGACATGGGAACTCTCATGGCCGCTTTGGTGAAGTATGCTGATTCTGATAGTACCAAGGATCCTGAGACTGACGATGACGAAGCAGGGAAGGGAAAGAAGAACAGCAATTTCAAGGGGCATCAACACAAACCGGCGAGCCATGGGAACGGAGGCAAGCGTAAAGCGGATGGCAGCATGGACTTTGTGGCTAACACTAATGCGCAGGACAAGGGTCAGCGGCGCAAAGGTAAAGCGGCGAATCGTAGTGGAGCTCCAAATCCTAACCCGGATTGCTTAAACTATTTGTTGAATCAGCCTTGTCCGAAACACGGGACGAAGGAAGCGTCGGTGAACCACCTTTGGAAGGATTGTTACATTATGCAGGAGTTTAAAAACTCTAATGCCTTCCGGTATAACCATGGGTCAGGTGGTGGCTCAGGATCCGGTTTCCATGGGCCGAGCCACGACGGAGCTTCCGGTTCAGGTTTTAATCAGGGCGGTCATAACAACCAGAATAATCAGAGCAGTCAAGGGGGTTACAACCAACAACAGCAGCAGCAGCAGTCGGGTTATCAGAGCCATCCAAAACAGTTGAACAATGGGCAGTATCACGTTTTCACAACTAGCTTGGATAAGTGCGACCGGAAACTTCACAAGCGAGCGGTGAACTCTGTTGAACCGGCCGTACCACGTTACTTACGTTGGTCGGAACAGCCTATCGTATGGAGCAGGGAGGATCACCCACCCCGGGTGGACAATCTGGGCCAGTTGGCATTAGTGGTAGACCCTCAGGTGGGAGGTTATAAATTCACCAAGGTGCTCATGGATGGAGGGAGCAGTATTAACATCCTGTACTATGAGACATTCCGCCGCATGGGGCTCACAGACAAAAATCTCAAACCGTCTAATACGGTGTTCCATGGTGTGGTGCCTGGCAAATCAGCATACCCTGTTGGTAAGATAGCCTTGGAGGTGGCTTTTGGGGACGAGCATGATTCCCGATCTGAGACACTAACCTTTGAGGTGGTGAAGATCCGGAGCCCGTATCATGCCTTGTTTGGGCGGCCGGCTTATGCCAAATTCATGGCACGGCCTTGTTATATCTATTTGCAGCTCAAGATGCCAGGTCACAAAGGGACAATAACGGTTCATGGGAGCCGCAAGATTGCTTTGGAATGTGAGGAAGGTGATGCGGCCAGAAGTTGAAGCAGTATTTCCAAGGGCACCCTATCACAGTGGTCAGTTCACCTCCCTTGGGCGATATCATACAGAACCGGGAGGCGACTGGCCGGATTGCCAAGTGGGCTATAGAACTTGGGCCGCACGGATTGAAGTACGTACCCCGGACGGCGGTGAAGTCTCAAGCACTTGTTGATTTCATCAATGATTGGACTGAGTTGCAAGTACCAGAGGAGAGGCCGGATCACACATATTGGACTATCCATTTTGATGGATCCAGGCAATTGGAAGGCTCGGGGGCCGGAGTCGTGTTAACTTCCCCACGAGATGATAAGTTTTGTTACGTTCTCCGCTTAATGTTCCCTTGTACTAATAATGCAACTGAGTATGAAGCCTTGCTCCATGGTCTCCGGATGGCTAAAGAGATGAATCTAAGTTGGGTTAAGTGCTTCGGTGACTCGGACCTCGTAGCTGAACAGGTGTCTGGCACTTGGGATTCTAAAGACCCACCCATGGCTGCATATCGTTGTGAGGTGGATATTGTTGCAGGTCACTTCAAGGGTTATCAGGTGGATCATGTGGATCGTCGAAAAAATGAAGCGGCAGATGCTTTAAGCCGGCTGGGCTCTCAGCGTAAACCGGTCCCGCCTAATGTCTTTCTTGATGTGTTGCACAATCCGTCAGTCAAGCTCCTAGGTGAAGCGGATTTGGCTATTCCTGATCCGGAGGCTCAATTGGTGGCAGCCCTGCATGTTATACCGGATTGGACAGTTCCTTAACTTGCGTACATGAACCGGGGAGAGTTGCCAGAGGAGGAGACTCTAGCCAGGCAGATAGTCCGGCGATCCAAGTCTATGACCATTGTCAATGGCGAATTGCATCATTGCAGTGTATCAGGGGCGTTTCAGCACTGCGTCTCCCCTGAGGAAGGCTGTGAAATTTTACGCGAAATCCATGAAGGGGATTGTGGTCACCACGCCGGTTCAAAGTCTCTGGTGGCTAAGGCGTTTTGTCACGGGTTCTACTGGTTGACAGCTCATGCTGATGCGGAGGACTTGGTTAAACAGTGTGATGGCTGTCAGAAATTTTCAAGACGTGCTCATGTGCCGGCTCAAGAATTGAGGATGATTCCAATTACTTGGCCGTTTGCAACATGGGGGCTAGATATGGTCAGACCTTTTAAAAGGTCCAAGGATAAGAAAACCCACCTTTTGGTGGCAGTTGATAAATTTACCAAGTGGGTTGAAGCGGAGCCTGTTAGTAAGTGTGATGCAGCTACAGCAGTGCAGTTCATTAAAAAGGTGATTTTCCGGTTTGGCTTTCCACACAGCATCATTACTGACAATGGTACCAATTTATCCAAGGGTGCTATGAAGGAATTCTGTGAACGTGAGCACATCCGACTTGACGTATCATTAGTGGCTCACCCCCAGTCCAATGGGCAGGCAGAACGAGCTAATCAAGAGATATTGCGAGGCATCAAACCCCGGCTTATGGTTCCATTGCAAAGAACACCGGGTTGTTGTGTTCAAGAGCTGCCGTCTGTGCTATGGAGTATCAATACTACACCCAAACGATCTACAGGATACACGCCGTTTTTTATGGTCTACGGAGCAGAGGCGGTTCTCCCTAGTGATATCCGGCATGATTCGCCTCGTGTAGCGGCTTATGTTGAAACGGACAATGAGACAGCACGGCAAGATGCTTTGGACTTATTAGATGAGGAGCGTGACATAGCGGCTGCCCGCTCGGCGATTTATCAACAAGATCTTCGTCGCTGTCACAGTCACCAGGTCAGAACCAGAGCTTTTCAAGAAGGAGATTTGGTACTCCGGCTCATCCAAGACCAGACGGATATGCACAAGTTATCCCCACCTTGGGAGGGACCTTTCGTGGTCAGCAAGAATCTGCACAACGGGCCGTACTATCTGATTGATATTCGAGAGCATAAAGACTCACGCACGTCAGAGGAGGAGACCAACAGGCCGTGGAACGTAGCTCATCTTCGGCCTTACTACACTTGAGCCATTGGCTCTATCTATGTACATATTATGACAGTGTATATATTATCGTTGATATAATAAAACCGGAGCCTCAGCGAAAGTGGGGTCTCTGTCTTTTTCCTATCATGTGTGGTTACATGGAGTTGTTCTGTCTTAGAGCGGCCTCCGGTTTACCCCTTGAAATTTGCTTTTCAAAAAAAAGCTTTGTGATATCACTTGGGAGCTTGGTCGTGTCCGAACCAATGCAACACCTCTTGATAGGCGAAAGCCACCAGATCACTTGGGGACATGGTCAAGTATGAACCAGTCACGCCTCTTGATCGGCCTAAGGCCACAGAATCACTTGGGGGCTTGGTCGAACCCGAACCATTGCCACGCCTTTTGATCGGCATAAATGCCACGGTTTCATTTGGGGACCTGGCTGACTTGAACCATCGCACACCTATTGGGGGCTTGGTCTTGTCCGACCATGGTAACACCATCTGATCAGCTCAGTAAAGCATGTTTTTGCAAATGGTTTTATCATTGCCTTTGCTTCTATATTTCTTTTATGACTATTCTTCAATTTTTGTTGTGTTTCCTTTAAACCAACAACACTTTTTACCGGTTCAGCTGACGGAATTCAGTTCATTTTTAATCCGGAGAAATATGCCTAGTTTAACTTTCCTGTTAAAATCATGGAGTAGCAGGGGGGCTTATAATGACCCAGCACGGTTTACATGGTAAGCCAGCATTTTAAAAACACGAGAGTTGTTTTCTCCCCTTTGATGGTAATGGTTTATAAAACCTCCGTTTCAAGCCTGGCTAAGCCAACTTTATGCCCAGCGATGGCAGGTATTTTGTATCGCATATTTGATTATATGTTTTAAATACATTGATATATATATATATATATATATATATATATATATATATATATATATCAAGGTTATAAACCGGTTGGCGGTATAACCGCCACCGCAGTTCAAGATTTTCTGATTGCAGGAAATATAAATTGAGGATTTCAAGCAAAAGCATCAGTACGTATGCACGAAGGCATATTTAAAGTAGAAGTATTGGCTATTCTATTACAAGGCAACGCGGTGCCCAAACAAGATCATTGTTATTTTGGCGGATCATAATAAGGCAGTTGTTTAAACCGGCTTCCGGTTCAAGCCTGCTCATCAAACCGGTCTGATGGTTGTGGGTCGTCCCGCGCCGCTTCAGCTTCCTCATCTCTATCCATTGGCTGGAAATCAACAGTGGTCCAGTCTATTCCCATTAAAGCTTGAAAGACAGCCTCTTCATGGATCAGAGAAGACGGTTCAATATCAGGAGCGTAAGTATGCTTACGGATTGGAGGAACCAGATTCTCCGCTTCAGGAATTGGTGCAGCCACTCGTTTGTTCTGATCATTGTACTGAGCTTGATAACGCGACAAGTCGGCCTCTTCAGCCAATTGACAAGCCAGAGGGCGTACTGCACGGTTTATCGCCCTCAAATCATCTTCATTGAACTCTGAGCCATCTTACTTCAAGCTGGGATAGCCTTGAGCTGCTTCAACAGGATCGAAATCTGGCACCCATGCTTTTGCCTGGATTAAGGCGTTAATGGCTCCGGTTCGAGCAGCAGATTTTTTCAGTTCTTCAATCCGAGCAGGAAGCATTGACAACCTATTCAGAGTATCTTGGATTAAAGTGGGTGCCGGATTGTTATGAGATGGAGTGGTGATGATCCGCTGCGCTCCGGTATACAGCTGTTCAATTAAAGTGTAGGCAGCCTTCAACTTTTTCCGAACATCTGACCCTAAGTGACCAATGCGTGTACCTGCAACAATACAGAAAAGATCACAAACCGGATCTATTATAAGAAGGCCCAAATTGTCAAAGAAACCAAAAGGAGCTTACCAAAGATAGCAGCGGTCATGGAATGTACTTGCCGCTTTACGGTGGTCAGCTCATCTACCACCGGTTTAAGGGCAGCTTCAGCGTTTTCAGCTCTTTTTATTAAAGCGGCCTTTTCAGTGGCCCAATCAGCCCGCTCCTTCTTGAAGCCCTCCTTCAGCTGTTCTGTGATGCTCAAAGCGCTGGTTAATTCCTCCCTAGTTTTGTTGGTTTCGGCTTGTTGGGTTTTCAAAGCTTCCTGCAGATCAGTAATCCGGTCCTCTTTGATCCTCACTTCAGCCTGCATAAAGACAGTGCTTGGCTTTAAGCAAACGGTGCAAGAATTTTAAGTACCAACCACATAACAAGTTATACGATTGATACTTGGGGGCTAATGCACCTTCAATCTTCATCTATTACTAAATCGCAAAGTCCCAAGCTCAATACAGGTATTCAACTTGGCACTTGGGGGCTAATGGCTATTTGCTAAGTTATGTTCTAATGTTAGAATCTTTATTGGAGTCCCGGTTTAACTATACTAAGTTGAACCGGTCCTTGGGGGCTAGGAGGATTAATACGGTGGCAGTAATTAAAGAAAGAAGAAGCACAAGGAAGTTACCTCAAATTTATCTCTCATCATCTTTACCAGGCCAGCTTCACAGTCACGACTAGTATATAATCGGTTCAAGTAACCAGAATGAAGATCTTGGGCACTCAGAGCAGCATACGTTTCCAGATCAACATCCCATTTGCCTTTGTTCATGGCAGAAAAATCTTCTTTGACAGTATGCTTAGCTAAAGCGACAGGATTCCCTGGTTCAGAGCGACCTATGCCGGTAATTACAACATCATCATCCTTGGACTCACCGGTTTGCACTGGCGCTATCGGTTTATCGGCAGGTTTTGAAGGACTGCGGGATCTTTCAATTCCGACGGAGCTGGCAGGCTGGTCAATAGGGACTGAAGTATTGATAGGCCTTTTATCAGTAATAGCATCATCTTGCAAGGGAGGATCATTGGGAATATCTTCAGGAACGAACGCTTCAAGATCTGGTGCTTTATCCTGTTCAGGGGCAGCATCTTCCTCAGCCGCTTTATCCAGGCGGGCTTTCTTGCTTGGTTTAGGTTTAGCCCTGAAAGGGAAACAAGGAGTCAAGGAATAGCATAAATTATAACACAGTATACCGGAAGCATATGTTCAGCCTAGCTTACCCAAGAACCGTTTTTAGTGGTGGCAGCTGAGTGGCCGATGATTCACCAGAGGATGAATGAGAAGTAACTTGATAATCGGAGTCGGACGGATTAAGAGGGTGATGGATGAAACCCGTTTTAGGATAGAAATTAATAAAAAGGTCGGAAACCTCTGAGCAGCGTTTTCGAATCGGACTGTTCAGTAAACCGGCGGAAGTAACTACCTGGCCGCTGTGCTGGGTTGTGCGGCGAGCTTCATGTTGCTGAGTCTTCATAAGAAATTTGGGATCCAAGTAAGCAAGAGGATGAGAAAATTTAACTTTCCGGTTTGCCTGGCGAAATTTTGGCAAAGGCAAAGGATCTGAATCGAAAGAGAGAATAGTTACCTCAGCAACATCAGCATTACTGGCTTCAGCGTCATCCTGACAAGTATCATCATCAATAAGGCGTGTAAAGAGTAAGCCTAGTGAATTGAGTTCTACATCAAGGTGTGAGTTACCCACATCATCATCAACAGCCGGATCAGATGAAGCAGTGGTTTTTCTCTTTTTAGCAGGCTTCTTGACAACCTTGGTCTTGAGCCGGGTTGACCGTTCTGTTTTCTCCGGTTTGTCTTGTGGAAGCTTCTTGCTCCAAAACGGATTATCACCTTGGTTAAGCGGCAATTGATGTCAGACAGAGATAGCAATAACAGATTCAGTAAAAAACGCAATCAGAAAATTACAGCTGGCGGTTTGTTGGTAGCACAGAAAGGGAGCAGGCCGGTTTGAGCGCAGAGGTGTTCCGGTTCGTTCAACAGTTTCTTCACAGCCTCTGTGACTTCATCATCCGAGAGCTGGATGTTGGTGTGTCGAAACGGGTCATCAACGCTACCAGTATACTTGCACATTAAACCGGAGCGTCGGCTGAGAGGCAATATGCTCCATGATATCCAACAGCGTGCGAGGTCTATTCCTGTTAAACCGTTGGCCATGAAGGCTCGGAGTTTGGATAATTGCGGAGCATATTTACTCCTCTCCTTGGCACTTAACCTTTGTGGGAAGGGGTGTGTATTACTGAGCCGCTCCGGACGAAAGCCAGGCAAAGGATTTTCATCATCAGGGGAAGTATCTTTGCAGTAGAACCATGTTGCATTCCACTCCTTGGGGTGGCTGTGTAGTCTGGCATGGGGATAAGTGATTTCTTTCCTTTTCAGAATTGCCATACCGCCCAATTCGGTATTGGGACCATCAGTGAATTCTGTGCGGCGGTTTAAGTGGAAACAATCTCTAAACAATTCAACTGTGGGTTCCTCTTGAAGGTATACCTCACAAAGTACTTGGAAGTGACATAAGTTGGTAACAGAGTTGGGGCTAGTGTCTTGCGGGCGAAGTTGAAAATTGGCTAACACATCCCGGTAAAATTTAGAACCGGGCGGCTTGAAGCCCCGGGCTAAATGGTCTGCAAAAATCACAACCTCTCCCTCTTGAGGTGTGGGAGGACATTCATCACCAGGAACCCTCCAGTGGATAGTATCTTTGATGTCTAAAGTGCCAATCAAAACTAAATCATCCAGTTGAGTTTCTGTGACGCGAGAAGGAACCCAGTTGCACTCATATACTTGTTTGGCCATGATGAGATCTACAAGAAATAAGTGATTCCGGTTCAAGAATGCGCTGGTATGAACAATGTTAAACCGGAGGTAGTACATTTAAGCCAGATTTCTATGAGGTAGCATAATAAGACTGAAGAAGTCTGGCGGTTCAACAAGGGGACTAAGGGTATATACCAGTTTAATAATTTTTCCTATATTAAGTTAAACCGCCTGATCTAAACATTGAAAGCAATTGAGGTTGCGGATGGCTAAGTATGCAGAAACAGGTTTCACAAGGTCCTATTGTAGTAATGGATCTGAAGCAAGTTCAGAAAAACAGAAGATATTCAAAAGATTAAAGCAGAACGGAAGTGAATCAATGGGCAGGTATGTAGATGAGATATATGGACTTGAGCGTGAAACTACAGGTGGATGCTGAAAGGCTACTGCTAATCAGAGCAGGGTTTCACAGATCTATCCAGGAGTCTGGGTACGAGCATGAACAAGTGAGGAACACGGCAAGAACACGAAACCCTAGAACAGATCTATGTTAAGAAGAGCAGAAGGCTTACCAGAATCGAGGAAGACGCGGAAAGCTACCGCAGTGCTCTGGAGCGTTCAGGTTGATGCAGCGGCCCAAGACGGTGCAGAGGTCAATGGCGGCGGCGGAGCTCCGAGGCTGGCGACGCGAGGAAGACGAAGAGAAAGAGACGAAGGGGAGAAAAGGAAATGACCCTTCGGTCCTATTTACAAGGCAAAGGACGTGTGTCAGGCGCGCGAATCCAGGAGCCACAAAATTCGGAAGTGGAGCTGCTGCCTTGGGTATCGCAGATCTATCAATGAAAGAAGGTGTCATAAATGTTAAACTTCGTGATGATGTCATGCCGGTTTACAGCAACCAGAGATGATGACGACATGACGGTTTACCAATTACCAGAAGATGTTGAAGACAAAGATTTTTGTGAAGGATTGACATGAACCAGTTCAAATCAATCTGGGGCCTAATGTTGGGGATATTACTACTAGGCGTGAACCGGCCTACCTGGGCCGGGTTAACTTCATTAGTAGTATAAAGGTGATTAAGCAGATGAAGGCCCAAGGCCTGTAGTCGGTTTAGAACCTGTAGCTGTAAACCGGCTTGATATGTAAACTTGTATTGTAAGATAGGAATAGAGAGAGACCAACCGGGATATGAATATGAACCAGTGTGTGTCGGTGTACTAGATTAGGGGTACCCTATTACCCCGAACTCGTGCACGGGCAGTTGCAGCGCCCCGCGGCAAGGCTTGCCGGGTGACCGCCAGGACCCTCCGTGGTTCCCTTGAAGACCATTCAAGAACAAAGTACTCAAACCAAGGCCCCGGCAAGAGGAGCTTGCCGGGAAGACCAACCAAGGCCCCGACAAGAGGAGCTTGCCGGGAAGGCCAACCAAGGCCCCGACAAGAGGAGCTTGCCAGGAAGGCCAACCAAGGCCCCGGCAAGAGGATCTTGCCGGGAAGAGACAAGACCCCGGCAAGAGGAGCTTGCCGGGAAGGCCACTCAAGGCATACCAAGAAAGCTTGCCACGACGCGCCCTGCGTCCCGGCAAGATCCGGCGAGCGACAAGCTTCCGGACGCGACAAGACGATGGCCGCGGCAAGGAGCTTGCCGCGGGAAACCCCCACTTCGTGCCCGCGCTCCAGCACACCTGCTAACGTGTCGCTCTGGGACTCTCCCAAGCACACGTGGCAGGAGGCCGTGCAGCTAGGGGTACGTGGTGGCAAGCGGAGATGAAGAGAAGCCCATCGTGGCAAACGGTGGCGCTCCAAACAGTCACTTTTTGCACTGTTTAGGAGACTCAGACAGGCATTTAATGCCCTTGTCCCCTGCCGTCAGAGTTAGGTAGGGCGCACTGTATCCACAATAAGTGGTAGCTGCACCTACCGCATCCTTTTCCATTTTTACCCTTCTTGTCTACGTTGCCCCCTGTCGGTGACCCCTTGAGAGCATAAAAGGAGGCCCAAGCGCAACGTAGAAAGGGTTCGGAGGTTCGGCCAGTTCGGCTCATTCAACACCAGGAACACTCTCACGCTCAGTCTGGTAGTGTCCATCGCTCCTGAGCAAGAATCCAATATACACAAACAAGCAGCAGTAGGGTTTTACGCATCCGTGCGGCCCGAAGCTAGGTAAAATCGCCCGCGTGTACCGCCTCGATCCGCTCTTTGTGCGCTCTCCGCCCCCCACCGAACCGAAAGGTGCCCTGTCCCCATAGGTGTTGGTGGAATCAGCATCCCCCCCGACATCTCTGGCGTGCCAGGTAGGGGGCGTCGAGATTGTGCGAATCCGATCCGGCGGGCACACAAGGCTCAGCTGTTCTTCATTATCATGGATCCTAAGGAGCGGGCGAGTAAAAGAACGACGCCAGTGCGGCAACAGAAAAAGCTAAGTCATGCGAGACCTTAGATATTTCCTTTCTGTATAAGGTTATCCGCCTCGGAGATCTTGTTCTTTGTACGGAAAACCTGTGCGCGGAGGAATCAACTCGTAGCTAGTTGCGCCCTTACTCTGTTTCGAGTCCGCTCAACAACTTAAGTGAGCTGCTAGCGCCCTTACTTTGCTTCGAGTCCGCTCAGCAACTTAAGTGAGCCGCTAGCGCCCTTACTTTGTTTCGAGTCCGCTCAACAACTTAAGTGAGCTGCAACTAGTTGCGACAAGATTGCTTGTCGGTAGCGACCCCGCCAGCAGGCTGCTGAAGTTCCGCACTCGGCGCTCGCGGCAAGGGTGCCTGCACCGGCAAGTTTCCCTAGAAAGCGTAGGGTGGACGTACAAAGAGAGGTTGAACAGGAAGATAGCATGCACTATTTATTTGAGATTTCTGCATAGACCTATATGCCGAGGAGCCTTCTCGGGGCTAGTTGCGCTCCATGTTGCCTCGAGTCCGCTCGGCAACTTGTGCGGTTGCGCTAGAACCAAGAAGGTAAACCTTTCCGGGAGGCGTTATTCCCGAATAGCCGCTAAGGGCCCGTTCCCTCAAGCGCTACTGGCTGGATCGTACGCACCGGAAAGCATTCCAGCAGGTATAGGGGATATGCAGCAAAGGTCAAAATCCGCAAGCGAGTTAAGTGCACTTCGGATGCTAATCACTTGTCATGTTTAGATGCAGTCATGGCCCGGGGGCTGGCAACGCCCCTAGGGCCAATCTTTCCGGCAACGATCTTGTCGGGAGCCGGCGTCAAGAACGACGAAGTTCTTCGCCATAAGCCTTTCCGGCAACGATCTTGCTGGGAGCCAGCGTCAAGAACGACGGAGTTCTTCGCCATAAGCCTTTCCGGCAACGATCTTGCCGGGAGCCGGCGTCAAGAACGACGAAGTTCTTCGCCATAAGCCTTTCCGGCAACGATCTTTCCGGGAGCCGGCGTCAAGAACGACGAAGTTCTTCACCATAAGCCTTTCCGGCAACAATCTTGTCGGGAGCCGGCGTCAAGAACGACGAAGTTCTTCGCCATAAGCCTTTCCGGCAACGACCTTGCCGGAAGCCGGCATCGAGAACGTCAAAGTTCTCTGCTGAAGATGAAAGCCTTCCTGGCAACAAGCTTGCCGGAAGCCGGCATCGAGAACGTCAAAGTTCTATGCTGAAGATGAAAGCCTTCCTGGAAACAAGCTTGCCGGAAGCCGGCATAGAGAACATCAAAGTTCTCTGCTGAAGATGAAAGCCTTCCTGGCAACAAGTTTGCCGGAAGCCGGCATCGAGAACGTCAAAGTTCTCTACTGAAGATGAAAGCCTTCCTGGCAACAAGTTTGCCGGAAGCCGGCATCGAGAACGTCAAAGTTCTCTGCTGAAGATGAAAGCCTTCCTGGCAACAAGCTTGCCGGAAGCCGGCATCGAGAACGTCAAAGTTCTCTGCTAAAGATAAAAGCCTTCCTGGCAACAAGCTTGCCGGAAGCCGGCATCGAGAACGTAAAAGTTCTCGGCTGAAGGTAAAAGTCTTCCTGGCAACGAGCTTGCCGGAAGCCGGCATCGAGAACGTCAAAGTTCTCTGCTGAAGATGAAAGCCTTCCTGGCAACAAGTTTGCCGGAAGCCGGCATCGAGAACGTCAAAGTTCTCTGCTGAAGATGAAAGCCTTCCTGGCAACAAGCTTGCCGGAAGCCGGCATCGAGAATGTCAAAGTTCTCTGCTGAAGGTAAAAGTCTTCCTGGCAACGAGCTTGCCGGAAGCCGTCATCGAGAACGTCAAAGTTCTCTGCTGAAGATGAAAGCCTTCCTGGCAACAAGTTTGCCGGAAGCCGACATCGAGAACGTCAAAGTTATCTGCTGAAGATGAAAGCCTTCCTGGCAACAAGCTTGCCGGAAGCCGGCATCGAGAACGTCAAAGTTCTCTGCTGAAGATAAAAGCCTTCCCGGCAAGCCAGTATCGCTGGGGGCTGTGAGTGCCAAGAATCGTCCACGGCAAACCAGAGTTGTCGGGGGCTGCAATATCAGATAAGTCTTTTATCCCTCATCATGCATCCTCTTATGGACTGGGGAATGCGAAACCACGTTTCTTCCCGGAAACTGCCGTGCTCCCTCGACTCTAGGCCCTGGGGCTCGTTCTCGGGGCCAAGTTTGGTCGTAGTCGCAGCAGCAAAGGGATGAAACGAGGAGACCGCACCCACCTCGTTCTTGCCTCCGTCAAAAGCGTGAGAAAGGTCGAGCGACGTGGGAAGGCGGCAGGGTCTGTTGCCGGGAGATGAAATGTCTGTCCGAGGGATACCAAGGATTTGCTCCTTGGAGTGGGTTTAACTCGCGAGACAAATAACCCGGCAAGCATCCCCTTTTCATTAAAAAACATCCCCCTCAGGTACAGTCCATAGAGGATGAAAAACATGAAAGAGAGGATTACAAGTTCTAGATACAGCTAAGGCCCGAAGGCTTACAAATTGAAAAGATAAGATGCCCGTAATCCCTTTCCTGTCCCTCTTTTCAGGAGGTAGGTCAAGGAGGCGAAAAGGGCAAAAGGGGTGCCTAGGCGAGCTACGGGTGCCAGAAGACACCAAGAGAACATCCCGGGGCCGTCCGAAGGCTGGATGGCGACGGCGGCGCTGGAAGCGGGGCTCGAAGACGGGGCGGCAGGGCGTCAGCACGCTATCGAGGGCACCACGCCCTCGTACTCCAGCTTGACGGCCTTGTCGCCTGCCCTCTTCCCCTTCCGCAGCCTCCCTACGCCAGCCGCCCAAGGAGACGACCCCGGGGAGTTCAAGAAGCCGGCGACGCGGATGATGGGGTCGCCGGTGCCGCGCAAAGCAGCGCCCGACACCTAGTCGGACCCGCTACCCCGCCGCCCGCTACCCTCGTCGTCGCTGTCGCTCCCCTCCTCGTCGCTCTCGCTCGAGGAGGAGCCTTCGCTGTCGGAGGAGCTGTCCACGCAGCACTTCGCCCGAGTGCCGAAGCACCCGAAGGCCTTGACGGAGAGGAGATCGCCCTCCATCAACTTAAAATGGAGGGTAAACCCCTCCGTCAAGCTGTGGATGCGGGCGAACGTCTTCCACCCTCGATCAAGATACATCACATTAGGGGCTGGGAATGCAACGCGGACTCGCGTGCCGCTGATCCCACAGCCCCTCATGTGCAGTCTCAGCATCTCGGGCGGGTCCACTTCCATCGCGCGCGCAAACGGAGCTGGAAGCCGGAGGCGACGACGAGGCGCCCGGCGCAGCCTGACGAAGAACTCGCAAGGGCCGTCCCCTATATGGACCGCCGTGGGGGGAGAAGCCGCCGGCGGAGGTGAAGCTGACGCGCCTCCCCGTCCGCCTCTTCCCCGACCGCCTCGACCTTGTCCTCGACCTCGTCCGCGACCTCACCCCCTCCCTCTTCCCCTTATGGCTGGCGCTGCCACCACGGGCGCGGAAGAGGGAGAGATGCGCTGTCTGGCGGCGACCCTCGCCGCCACCGATGAAGGGCCTGGGTTCCCTTTCTCCATGGCAGATGAGAGAAAGGGGAGCAGAAGCTGAAGAAAGGAGAAGATGAGAGAGTGCGGGTTTCTGTGCTCCCATCCCGCTCTTTATAAAGGAGCGAGGTGGGGGCTCGGCCGCCCCGCTCAGCAAATCAAGACACGGGAAGGGCAGGGAGTCGGGGCCAACCCGCTCGCGACGGCCCAGTTTCCCACTCCACCGTCCGTGACCCCAAGCGCATGGGAGCCGCGTGGCGGGGATGCAGAACCAAGGAGATAGATGAGGCGGCCTCGCTTCGCCCCGTGAACGCGGGGAGTGGACGTCCCGAAAACCGCGCACCAGCCCCGTCCAGTAAATGCACCACGCCCCCACACCTACCTCCGTTTAGGGAGGAGGGCGTGAACCGTCCCCATCATCGTGGCCTGACGCATGCTCGGGGGGCTTAGCCCCACGCACGCCACCCACGATCTCACCCACGACGCCGCGTTTGATGCGTGTCGTTCTGGGCGTGCGCGGTGGGAGCGGAGAGATATGCGGTGTGACCTAGGCCACGCATGCCCGTGCACTATTTTGGGCCTGGCCCAACAGCGCTCGGCACCGTGTATGGCCCAGGCCCGGGGGCTCCTGTCGGTGTACTAGAGTAGGGGTACCCTATTACCCCGAACTCGTGCACGGGCAGTTGCAGCGCCCCGCGGCAAGGCTTGCCGGGTGACCGCCAGGACCCTCCGTGGTTCCCTTGAAGACCATTCAAGAACAAAGTACTCAAACCAAGGCCCCGGCAAGAGGAGCTTGCCGGGAAGACCAACCAAGGCCCCGACAAGAGGAGCTTGCCGGGAAGGCCAACCAAGGCCCCGGCAAGAGGAGCTTGCCGGGAAGGCCAACCAAGGCCCCGGCAAGAGGATCTTGCCGGGAAGAGACAAGACCCCGGCAAGAGGAGCTTGCCGGGAAGGCCACTCAAGGCATACCAAGAAAGCTTGCCACGACGCGCCCTGCGTCCCGGCAAGATCCGGCGAGCGACAAGCTTCCGGACGCGACAAGACGACGGCCGCGGCAAGGAGCTTGCCGCGGGAAACCCCCACTTCGTGCCCGCGCTCCAGCACACCTGCTAACGTGTCGCTCTGGGACTCTCCCAAGCACACGTGGCAGGAGGCCGTGCAGCTAGGGGTACGTGGTGGCAAGCGGAGATGAAGAGAAGCCCATCGCGGCAAACGGTGGCGCTCCAAACGGTCACTTTTTGCACTGTTTAGGAGACTCAGACAGGCATTTAATGCCCTTGTCCCCTGCCGTCAGAGTTAGGTAGGGCGCACTGTATCCAAAGTAAGCGGTAGCTGCACCTACCGCATCCTTTTCCATTTTTACCCTTCTTGTCTACGTTGCCCCCTGTCGGTGACCCCTTGAGAGCATAAAAGGAGGCCCAAGCGCAACGTAGAAAGGGTTCGGAGGTTCGGCCAGTTCAGCTCATTCAACACCAGGAACACTCTCACGCTCAGTCTGGCAGCGTCCATCGCTCCTGAGCAAGAATCCAATATACACAAACAAGCAGCAGTAGGGTTTTACGCATCCGTGCGGCCCGAAGCTGGGTAAAATCGCCCGCGTGCACTGCCTCGATCCGCTCTTTGTGCGCTCTCCGCCCCCCACCGAACCAAAAGGGGCCCTGTCCCCATAGGTGTCGGTGGAATCAGCACCCCCCGACAGTGTGGGACTCTATGAACCGACGGGCGTCACCCGTGTATATAAGGGGACGATCCGGCGGCGGTTCAAGGACAGACAACAACAACTCGAGCCTAGGCGAAGCTTGTTTGCTCCCTAGTCATCGTGACCACATCAATTCCATCACAACTAGACGTAGGCTTTTACCTTCATTGAAGGGGCCGAACTAGTATAAAGCTTTGTGTCTTTGCGTCCGCTTTAACCCCTTCAAGTTAACCCGTAGCGATGGCTCCACGACTAAGTACCTTCATGAGGACATCTGCCGTGACAAAACCACGACATACCCCACTATCTATCTTAGGGTTCAAGGTGGGGCGGTGGTCGCCGGTGTTGGTGGGGTGGTGGCGTGGGGATCGCTGGAGAAAAATCTCGGCACGGGGGGCCTAGAGGGATGGCCAGGGCGGCGGCAGACTAGCGGTGGGGAGTGTTTTTGGGGCGGGCGGGGCGGCGCACCGCCGGCCGCGAGAGGCGGGGGGCGGTTGTTTGGGCGGTGGTGGTTGGCGGCTCAGGGGGGTGGAGGTTGAAGATGAACTGCAGGCCCTTGATTTCGTATCCAACGGCTGCAAAATTGACTGACCAGAGATGAAAAAGTTAGTCGACTGACATGTAGCCTCACCTCTAGTGCGTTCAGTTTCGACAATAAAATTCTGTTTTGACAGCAAAATTCAGTTTCGACAGTTAAGTTCAGTTTCAACAGTTAAATTCAGTTTCGACAGTTAAGTTCAGAGATGAGTGGCTGATGTATTTTACATCTAGCACTTTGTCGTTATGTATTTTACGTCATCTATTGGAGATGCTATTAGAATTCCACTCACGTTAATGTTGTCTCTCTTTTCCTGCTTCACCCTCGGTGTCGTACAACTCAACGGAGCGGCTCCAACAACGAAACCCTCCATCACAGCGAAGCAGTACCTCGGGCTCCATCTCCAGACGCCTAAGATCCTCTTCCCCTCCTCCGACAGCCAAGTCAGCCGAAGCATCCTCACCGGCCAACCCAATCGCGCTGAGATCGACATGGCTTCGCCTAAGAGGTTGTACACTTGTTGCATCTCTTTTTTACTCTACATGTTATATATATTGTCCACTGAGCACACGTAGTAACGTGAAATGCGATTATTTTATTCTACTATATGACAAGCAGTGAGGTACCAGGCAACTTAGCTATCCGTGGTGGACTCTGTTGAACACCATCATTATTTATCTCTGCGTGTTTGAGTTGTGCATTTGTCGATGGGCCTGGGAGTTGAGCTAGTAGGGCAGTGGCATGGTTCCAAAGTAATAGAAGTAGCACAAAAACATTTTTTTAGTGTAGGCTTTTCCTTGCTCAAGCCTGCCTACTAGAATCGCCAGTGCTTGAAAGGAAAAGTGAATGAAAAACATAGGAATTGGAAAGTTTCCTATGGTACTACTATTCATGAATTTGGTTCAAAGGAATGGAGCAAAGCAAAACTATAGGATTTTTTCCTTTAGTGTCTCCTTGAAAGAAAAACCATAGGAATTTTAATTTCCACTTGTCCTCCTTTTCAAATTCCTATTCATGAAGCACAAGACTAAGAGATAGTAGCATAATAGCATTATAATTGTACATCTTCTTGTGGTTTGACTTAATCTCACCATGCTTCTTTGCATTTCGTGATCTTCCAATTCTTGTGAATCAAACATCCAGATTAGCAGAAATCATGTGTTCTTAGATTCTCTGTTTTGCACGTGCATTCCTATCCTATTCATGTCTATTTCCTATCCTTCCATTGTTAGAATCCTCAAATTCAAACAAGCCCTTACACAATTACTTCTGTTACAGATATGTGTCAAAGAAAACCTTGTGTGGTTTGTCCTGCTCCTGCGGCGCTGTGTTCCACCCCAGCTCAGCTGCTCCAACGATGGAAGGGTTCACCACAGCAGGGATCCGCTCTCCAGATTGTCTTTCATCGCCTTAGATCTTCTTCCCCGCCGCCGGCAGCCACGACAACTGCATTACCATCATCAACTGAGAAGATGACCTTGAGGACTACATAGGTCCGCAAGAGAGGTCACACTCTTTCGTGTCTGCTTATGTTATCAATCGCTTAATATGATGACATGCTACTTTATCATCCTGTTCGCCTATTAAACTCCTTGTCAGGTCCAAATTAATGTTGAAACTTGAGTTTTTTAAATGGTTGTGGGGTACATATTGGGGCAACAATCAGTACTATCTGTCTACTATCTGGTTAATCTCGGGTGTCTACTATGAGTTTCATGTTGGGTGCAAACAAACATTAAAGAAGCCATTATCTGTATTTTTAACTAAAGCTATTATCTGCCTGCTATCTTTGGTTTTGGGTCTATCCATAGTTTGATACCATCACTCTGGATTTGTGCATGCACTCCTTACATAATCTCACTATGTTTTATTCCTATGCATGTAAGTTATTGTACACAATGGAACTGAACATGTAGAGCAAAAGAGACGAGCCTTGCGTGGCAATAAAATTTCATGCAGACATCGCTCCATGGTGGGTGCAAAGGCAGCCCCCCTCCACCCATTTTGGATCGTAATCAAGAGGAAGATAACTGTTCTGAGGGGGATTCAGAAGGAGAAGACCACTCCTATTTACCCCTTGAGGTCTACGCTCTAACTTGGCATGCTGATGTTGGTAATATCATGCATATGGTGCCTTGCATTGCTTACTGTATACATCAAAGATGTCTTCTGCTTAGTTTAGACATGCTTTGTGTCAATGGCATCTATTTAGTTTCTTTATCGTATATGTGAATCATGCAATGCCATCTTGTTTAGCCAGGCATCATATATGTGAATTTTGCAATGCCACCCTGGTTAACCAGTCATCTTATATGTGAATTATATCATGCCATCATTTTTTTATTACGTGTTAAATTTGTCAACAATTTTAGAACATTCAATTACTCTTCCTGTGCATCACTCATTCGGCACGGTCATGGAAAAATCTGGAGTGAAAACAAGGTCTTCAGAGCAGACAATGCTATCTGACAAAGTGCATGTCTTGCTGGTTACGGATAGCTCCTTAGAGCAGGATTCAAAGACAGATGACCAGTCCTATTCCCCCCCCCAAGGTGCATGCTCTAACTTGGCAGGGTTATGTTGCTCATATCGTGCGTATGGTATCTTGCATTGCTATGTCATTTGCTTAGTTTAGACATGCTTTGTGTGAATGCCACCTGTTTAGTGTCTAACTACCATATATGTGAAATATGCAATGCCATTTTGTTGCAAGACATTATATATGTGAATTATGCAATGCTATCTTGTTGCAAGGCATTATATATGTGAATTATGCAATGCCATGCTGTTTAGCCAAGCGTCATATATGTGAATTACATCATGTTGTCCTTTTTTTGTATTTCTCATTGCATTTATCAATAATGTTTGTATATTCAACTGCTCTTCCTCTGCATCAGCCATTTGAATTGGTGATGGAGAAATCTGGAGTGAAAACAGGGTCTTCAGAGAAGACAATGCTACCTGCTGAAGCAGATATCTTGCTGGAGATAGCTCTTTAGAGGAGGATTCAGAGGCAGATGACCAGTCATATTATCCCCATGAGGTGTATGCTCAAACTTGGCAGGGTTATATTACTCATATCATGCATATGTTGTATTGCAATGCTTAGTTTTTTACATCATATACACAATATTGAATGACATCTCCTTAGTTGACACATCATATATGCGATTGCCCTCTACTCACTTGCTTAGTATATAAATCATATATTTGAATTATATCATGCCATGATGTTTACATAGACAGCATGTATCTGAATTATGGCATGCCAAGCCATTTTCTAAAGACATAATATAGTTATACCATCTCATCATGTTTACATAGTCATCATATTTTTAATTATGTCATTCTATCCGTGAATTATATCATGCCATCATGTTTCGATCTACGGCATGTTTGTGATTTATGGCATGCCAACCACTTTAATAGACACATCGTATAGTTATATCATGTCATCATGTTTACATAGTCATCATATTTTGAAGTATGTTATTCTATCCTGTTTAGTTAGCCATCATACATGTGAAATTGTGTCATGCCATCCTGTTTAATTAGCCATCATATATGTGAAATTATGTCATGTTATTTTGTTTGGTTAGACAACATAAATGTGAATTATTTCATGCCCTGGTTTCTTCCCTACTATCCATTGCACCTGTTTATCTTACAATGTATGTACATTTAATTAATTTTCTTGTTTATCGCTATTTCAATTGGAGGGGGGTATGACAGTATCTGTGGGAGTAAAAACACGGTCTTCAGAAAAGATCGTGCTACCTGTCGATGCAGATAGAACCATGGTTGTACTTGCCCAAGAACCAACCCCACCACACATAACCCAGACTCACGCAGATTGTACCCCTACCCAGTTGGACAGAGAACCAGCTACACCCCTTCTAACCCCAACCCCAGCAGATAGTAACCCAGCTCCAGTTGACACAACACCGTCTCCACCACAGAGCACCCAAACACGAGCAGTTAGTAAGGCAACTGCAGTGCCCAAAGCACGAGGACCACCACTCCGAACCCCAAGTCAACACTTATAGTAGAAGAAGAATTGTTCTTAGGTCAGGTTTCGTAGCTATGGTTCATACTACTTTGCTCTTGCATCACTATATTTACTCATACCAACTAATTTCAAATTTGAAGGATGCGATTGAAAGTCCAATGGCGCAACAGGTATGTTTTAAACCTGTTTCTTTAACGTGTTTGCTGTTGTAACTTGCTCTATGTTGATTTCAGTTTCAATTGAATAAACAGTTATGTTCTCATGCCATGCACATTACAAGTGTTGCTATTGTTGTGTAGTTTCCCACACTATATTATGTCTATGCTGCTTTGTCTTAAATAGATATGATTCAAACTATATCTTTCTTGATTTGGCAACATAAACTAGAATGATATATACCATACAGTGACAATACTACATAGATATATGTTTGTTTCATGTTGTTATCTTGTCCACCTTACTACTGAACTGGTTTACCAAAATGAGTTTCATATACTATATTGTAAACATGTGATTTGTTTGTTTATTTCTCTTTTAGAATGCGGATAAAATATTGGAGAAGAGTACCCCATTATGCAATGGTAAAGGAAGTAATGCAGATAAGGTTCAAGATAATGAGACATCCCTATTGGTCTCCAAGAAAGCTGATAAAAACTATATTAAAGACACTGAGACAACCTCAAAGTCTTGTCTTGATGTAGTGTTCGAGTTACTGGCTACTACAGCTGGCACCAGCTCTTCGAACTCGCTGCCCAAATCAGTTTGGCTTCTTGAGTCTCAACTTCAAGTTGAAATACATCGATCAGATGTTATGCGACAGGAAGCCGAAGGACTGAGGAAGTCCCTGCAGAATTCAGATGCATACTTTCTGGTGCAACAACAAGTGCTAGAGGATTTAAACGTCAAACAAGAGAAAGTTAATAAGCTTGATAAGCATCTTGCCAGCATTATGGGTACCCAGTATATTATTTCTTGAGCTCTTCTGAAGTGGTTTCAGTTCTGGACTTGTTTTGTTGCGGCATTTATTTGCACTGGTTGCCAACTTTGACAACCAGTGTATATGATATGCTTCTTTGTTCCCTACATTTGCACTGGTGATGAACTTTGATGCCCAGTGGATGTAATATGTGTAATAGCCGTGATAGCCTAGCGTAAGTTGCTTGCTTATTTATTTCCTTATTGTCTTGTTCACTTGTTTGCTTGTAGTCAGTGGAGTTCTTTTTCCGCAGTTTGCTAGTGGCCGCAATAACCTATTTTTTAAAACTAGGCCACAATAACCATGGGCTACATATTTACTATAGTTACCATGGGCCTCCTATGGGCCGTAGAAACAATGGGCCTTCTAATGGACGTAGAAATAATGGGCCTTCTACAGGGCGTAGAAACAATGGGCTTTCTACGGGTTGTAGACACAATGGGCCTTCTACGAGCCGTATCATCAATGGACCTTCTACAGGCCGTATGATTGGTTGGCCAAACATGGGCCAATAACATACCGCATTATGTCCATAAACGGGCTAGAGTTGGAATTGTCCGTTCATGGGCCGACCATAATGGGCCGTCATTAATCGGTCGTATTTGATGATGCTATGAAAATGTCCCAACGTATTAACGATCCACAAATGGGCCGACGGTAACCACGAGCTAAATTTGGCCCACAAGCAGAAAATGACAGTAATGGGCCATAAGTAAATGAATGCTGGAAATGAGCCCAAGAATAAATGGGCCCTAAGAAGGCCGAAAGATAACATGGGCTGGAAACGGCCCAACAGAATAATGGGCCGTTAATGGGTATAAAGTGATACACTATTCATTATGGGTCAGTTTCACCACAAGTCGTTAATGGGTATAAAGTGATACACTGTTCATTACGGGCTAGTTTCACCACGGGCCATTAATGGGCCAAGAGTTATAGAGGGCCACATATGGGCTGAAAGACGTCATGGGCCATACATGGGCTAGAAGTTAAAATGGGCTGGAATCATATTGGACGGCCCAGATACGCTATTGGGCCTAATTCGGATAGGTCGTAATGGGCCCTGGGTTAGCGGGCTGTAATGGGCTATATGTGAACAAGCCTTCAACAGGCTTTCCGTGGGTCGGCCCGCCGCCTTTTGACCAAGTCAAATGGGCCGGCTTCACAGGAATGGGCCTCTGTTGGGTCGTGCCACGTGTCGATGTATCATAGGCGCCTTCGGTCCAATGAGTGGATGACATCTATCCCAACGGTGAGCCGACACGTGTTTCCTCCAGTCGATGGTGATTTTACACATGGAAAATCCCCATTGGTCGAGGCTGTTAACGGGTTGTCGGATCCAAAACCAGACCCGATAGCTTAACAGCGTTTCATTACGGTGGATGCCACGTGTCGGTCACCCTTGACGAAAGCACTTCTATGACGCGCGATTTATCGTCATGGAAGTGGACACTTCTGTGATGATAATTTTGGTAATGTCATGGAACACTTCTACGACAACACAGGTATGACTATCTTGATTCTGTCATAAAATCCTCATGGATGTACATGCATGACAGAAAACATGACCTACTGTGACAAACACGTATCATCACGGAAGTGTTTTTTTTTGTAGTGTATGAATCTGAAACTGTTGTGGCACATCTTACTAAATTGAATGATATAGCCACCCTATTAGCTCATGAGAAAAAAATCGTTATTACTATATTCTTAAGTTGTTTCCTTTCTCGTTAAAGGGTGATGCTAAGTTATGATTTAATTCTCTTGCTCCTGGTTGTGTGCGTAGTCCCCAGGATATGATTTACTACTTCTCTGGAAAATATTTCCCTGCTCATAAGAGACAAGCTACTTTGAAGGAAATATTTAACTTTGTGCAAATTGAAGAAGAGAGTCTCCCGCAAGCTTGGGGGAGGCTTCTCCAATTACTTAATGGTTTGCATGATCATCCTCTCAAGAAAAATGAAATACTTGGTATCTTTTATACTGGACTAACTGATGCTTCTAGGGACCACCTAGATAGTTGTGTTGGTTGTGTTTTCAGGGAACGAACTGTTGAGCAAACTGAACTACTATTGAATAATATAATGAGTAATGATAATGATTGGACTCTTCCTAAACCAACTCCTAAGCCAACTCCAAAGAAAAGAGGTATTCTATTTCTCAGTCCTGAAGATATGCAAGAGGCAAAGAAATGTATGAAAGAGAAAGGTATTAAAGTTGATGATATTAAGAATTTACCACCTATTGCAGAAATACATGGTCTTAATGCCCCGACACAGGTAGTAGAGGTAAATTCTCTCTATAGATTTGATGAAGGTGATATCCCTCATAATAAGTCTGCTAGTCAATGCTTGGATGAGTTTGATTATTTTATTGTTAAACAAGAAAATTTCAATGCTTATGTTAGTAGAAAATTGAAATGTAATGATTATATGCTTGACTGCTTGGGTAATTATATGAGTAGAAATGTTAACGATCTTAAGATTATTAGTAAGCATGCTTCCATGGTGAAAACTCAAGTAGAACAAGTTCTCAAAGCTCAGAATGAATTGCTAAATGAGTTAATATTAAGAACAATGATAATGTTGTTAGGGTCATGACTAGAGGAGGTAAAATGACCCATGAACCTTTGTATCCTGAGGGCCATCCTAAGAGAATTGAGCAAGATTCTCAGAGAATTAATACTGATGCCCCTAGTCCTTCAAAAAGGAAAAAAGGAAAGTGATAGGACTTTGCATGCTTATAGTGAACCTGCTATAGACACACCTGAGAATCCAAATGATATTTCTATTTCTGATGCTGAGATATAACCTGGTGATGAATATGAACCTAGTGCTAATGTTAATGATGATGTTCATGTTGATGTTCAACCTAGTAATGATAATGATGCGGAGGTAGAACCTGTTGTTGATCTTGATAACCCACAACCTAAGAATCAACGTTATGATAAGAGAGACTTCATTGCTAGGAACATGGTAAAGAAAGAGAATCATGGGTTCAGAAACCCATGCCCTTTCCTCCTAAACCATCTAAGAAAAAGGATGATGATCATTTTGAGTGCTTTGTTGGAATGCTTAGACTTGTCTTTTTGCGTATGCTTTTAACTGATATTCTGAAAATGTCTCCTTATGCTAAGTATATAAAAGATATTGTTACAAATAAAAGAAAGATAGCAGAAGCTGAAATTTCCACCATGCTTGCTAATTATACTTTTAAGGGTGGAATACCAAGGAAACTTGGAGATCAAGGAATACCAACTATATCATGCTCTATTAAAAGAAACTATGTTAAAACTGCTTTATGTGATCTTGGAGCCGGTGTTTGTGTTATGTCTTTCTCTTTATATCATAGACTTGAATTGAATAAGTTGACACCTACTGGAACCATTTTGCAAATGGCTGATAAATCAGCTATCATACCCATCGGTAATTGTGAGGATGTACCTATCGTAGTTGCAAATGTTACTATCTTAACGGACTTTGTTATTCTTGATATTCCTGAAGACAACAGTATGCCGATCATCCTTTGAAGACCTTTTTTGAATACTGCAGGGGCTGTTATTGATTGCAACAAGGGCAATGTCACTTTTCATGTTAATGGTAATGAGCATACGGTACACTTTCCAAGGAAACAACCTCAAGTGAATAGTATCAATTCTATTGGAAAAATTTCAACAATCACTATTGGAGGTTTTGAATTCCCTCTTCCTGCTGTCAAAAACAAATATGATATTCTTATTGTTGGGGACATGCATATTCATGTTGAGGTAACCTAGTGTTATTCAAAAATTCTCCTGTTTCATCTCATTCGGAAGAAGTTTGTTAATAAGACTTGATCAACCTTGTTAATAGATTCCTTTTGATGGGCATGAGGTGGATGAATTTAGAAAACACAACTTTCTATACCCACTTTTTACTTCCTATTATTTAGAGTAAATAAAGCAAAATTAGTATTATTTGTCTGTTTTCTGAATTATTCGTGCAATAAAAAATGTCCCGAAAATAAAAGTTCTCCAAATGTCCTGAATATTTAGTATGATTTTTATAGAATATTTAAGAAATTTTGGCACTGAGAACACACCAGGGGGCTGCACCAGGGGGCCATAAGGCCTGGGGGCGCCACCCCCCTGACATGCCCTGGTGGCTTGTGGGTCCCACGTGGGTCCCCCTCACTTATTCCAGTACCCATCCACTTCGTCTTCCTCCAGAAAAAAATAATCTTGTTGCTCAAACCCGTGTTCTTGCTCCTCTTGCTGCCATTTTCGATCTCCTTGTGCAAAGCTCCATTTGCAAATTGTTTTGGGGGAGTGTTCTTCGGTATCTAACTCCTCCATTGGTCCAATTAGTTTTTGTTCCAGTGCTTTATATATTGCAATTTTTGCTGTTGTGGTGACCAAAGGTCTTGAGCTTGCATGTCAAAATTATATGGTCTCAAGTAGTTTTGATGCATGATATAGCCTATAGGCACTTGTGGGAGAAGTTGCTACCAATTTTGTTGAGTTTGATTCACTTTTATTTTGAGTCACTAAAAATATCAGAAATTTTTCAGAGGAAGAAAGATGTCACCAAAAAGTTCTCCAAATGCCCTGAAACTCAGTTGGAAATATGCCCTAGAGGCAATAATAAAATATTTATTATTATATTTCCTTGTTCATGATAATTTTCTATTGTTCGTGCTATAGCTGTATTAACCAGAAACCGTAATACATGTGCGAATACATAGACCACAACATGTCCCTAGTGAGACTCCAGTTGACTAGCTCATTGATCAATAGATGGTTATGGTTTCCTAACCATGGACATTGGATGTCATTGATAACAAGATCACATCATTAGGAGAATGATGTGATGGACAAGACCCAATCCTAAGCATAGCACAAGATCGTGTAGTTTGTTTGCTAAAGCTTTTCTAATGTCAAGTATCTTTCCTTAGACCATGATATTGTGCAACTCCCGGATACCGTAGAAATGCTTTGGGTGTATCAAACGTCACAACATAACTGGGTGACCATAAAGGTGCACTACAAGTATCTCCGAAAGTGTCTGTTTGGTTGGCACGAATCGAGACTGGGATTTGTCACTCTATATGGCGGAGAGGTATCTCTAGGCCCACTCGGTAATGCATCATCATAATGAGCTCGATGTGACTAAGGAGTTAGCCACGGGATCATGTGTTACGGAACGAGTAAAGAGACTTGCCGGTGATGAGATTGAACGAGGTACGGGGATACCGATGTTCGAATCTCGGGCAAGTAACATACCGACGGACAAAGGGAATTGTATACGGGATTGATTGAATCCCCGACATCATGGTTCATCCGATGAGATTGTCCTGGAACATGTGGGAACCAATATGGGTATCCAGGTCCCGCTATTGGTTATTGGTCGGAGAGATGTATTGGTCATGTCTGCATGGTTCCCGAACCCATAGGGTCTACACACTTAAGGTTAGGTGACGCTGGAGTTGTAATGGGAAATTGTATGTGGTTACCGAAAGTTGTTCGGAGTCCCGGATGAGATCACGGACGTCAAGGAGTTCCAGAATGGTCTGGAGGTGGAGATTTATATATGGGAAGTCTAGTTTCAGTCGCCGGAAAGGTTTTGGGGGTTAGCGGTATTGTACGGGGACCACCGAAAGGTGTCCGGGGGTCCACCGGGTGGGGCCACCTACCCCGGGGGACCAAGTGGGCTGAATATGGGTGGGAACCAGCCCCCTAGTGGGTTGGTGCACCCCCTCCCAAGGGCCCAAGGCTCCTAGGGTTAGAAACCCTAAGGGGTGGGGGCGCCTTCGACATGCTTGGGTGGCAAGTCTCCCCCCTTTGCCCCCCCCCACTCTAGATGCACCTAAGTGGGTCGGCCCCCTCTCCCCTTCACCCTATAAATAGAGGGGGGTGGGAAGGCAGTCGCACCTCAGCCCCTGGCGCGGCCCTCCCCCTCCTACACCTCCTCCTCCTCCGTTAAGCTTGGCGAAGCTCTGCCGGAGAACCATGAGCTCCACCGCCACGTCGTCATGCTGCCAGAGTTCTCCCTCAACTTCTCCTTCCCCCTTGCTGGATCAAGAAGGAGGAGGCATCCCCGGGTTGTACGTGTGTTGAACGCGGAGGCACCATCCGTTCGGCGCTTGGATTGGATCTTTCGCGATTTGAATCGCCACGAGTACGACTCCATCAACCGCGTTCTTATAACACTTCTAGTTAGCGATCTTCAAGGGTATGAAGATGCACTCCCTCTCTCTCATTGCTAGCATCTCCTAGATTGATCTTGGTGACACGTAGGAATTTTTTTGAATTATTACTACGTTGCCCAACAGTGGCATCATGAGCTAGGTCTATGCGTAGATTATATGCACGAGTAGAACACAAGTAGTTGTGGGTGATGATTTGGTCAATTTGCTTACCGTTACTAGTCCTATCTTGATTCGGCGGCATTGTGGGATGAAGCGGCCCGGACTGACCTTACACGTACGCTTACGTGAGACAGGTTCCACCGACTGACATGCACTTGTTGCATAAGGTGGCTAGCGGGTGTCTGTCTCTCCCACTTTAGTCGGATCGGATTCGATGAAGAGGGTCCTTATGATGGGTAAATAGCAATTGTCATATCACCATTGTGGCTTTTGCGTAGGTAAGAAACGTTCTTGCTAGAAATCCATAGCGGCCACGTAAAACATGCAACAACAATTAGAGGACGTCTAACTTGTTTTTGCAGGGTATGCTATGTGATGAGATATGGCCAAAAGGATGTGATGAACTATATATGTGATGTATGAGATTGTTCATGTTCTTGTAATAGGAATAACGACTTGCATGTCGATGAGTATGACAACCGGCAGGAGCCATAGGAGTTGTCTTAATTTATTTATGACCTGCGAGTCAATATAAGCGCCATGTAATTACTTTATTTTAATGCTAACCGTTATACATAGTAGGAGAAGTAATAGTTGGCGAGACAACTTCATGAAGATCATGGTGTCATGCCGGAGACAATGGTGATCATGTCGCGCCTCCAAGATGGAGATCAAAAGCGCAAGATGATATTGGCCATATCATGTCACTTTATGATTTGCATGTGATGTTTGTCATGTTTACATCTTATTGGCTTAGAATGATAGTAGCATAAATAAGATAATCCCTCACTAAATTTTCAAGAAATGTGTTCCCCCTAACTGTGCACCATTGCGAAGGTTCGTTGTTTCGAAGCACCACGTGATGATTGATACGTCCCCAATGTATCTATTATTTTTGATTGTTCCATGCTATTATATTATCTGTTTTGGATGTTTAATGGGCTTTATTATGCACTTTTATATTATTTTTGGGACTAACCTATTAACCGGAGGCCCAGTGCAAATTGTTATTTTTTTTGCCTATTTTAGTGTTTCGCAGAAAAGGAATATCAAACGGAGTCCAAATGGAATGAAACCTTCGGGAGAACCGTTTTTGGAACAAACGCAATCCAGGAGACTTGGAGTGGACGTCAAGGAAGCGAAGAGGTGGCCACGAGGTAGGAGGGCGCGCCCAGGGGGTAGGCGCGCCCCCCACCCTCGTGGCTCCACCGACCTACTTCTTTCGCCTATATATACTCATATACCCAGAAAACATCGAGGAGCACCACGAAACCCTAGTTCCGCCGCAACAAGCCTCTGTAGCCACCAATAACCAATCGGGACCCTGCTCCGGCACCCTGCCGGAGGGGGGATCCATCACCGGTGGCCATCTTCATCATCCTGGCGCTCTCCATGACGAGGAGGGAGTAGTTCACTCTCGGGGCTGAGGGTATGTACCAGTAGCTATGTGTTTGATCTCTCTCTCTCTCTCTCTCTCTCTCTCTCGTGTTCTTGATATGGCACGATCTTGATGTACTGCGAGCTTTGCTACTATAGTTGGATCTTATGATGTTTCTCCCCCTCTATCTCCTTGTGATGAATTGAGTTTTCCCTTTGAAGTTGTCTTATCGGATTGAGTCTTTAAGGATTTGAGAACACTTGATGTATGTCTTGTGTGGGATGCTCGCGGTGACAATGGGGTATTCTATTGATTCACTTGATGTATGTTTTGGTGATCAACTTGCGGGTTCCGTGACCTTGGGAATATATGCATAGGGGTTGGCACACGTTTTTCGTCTTGACTCTCTGATAGAAACTTTGGGGCACTCTTTGAAGTTCTTTGTGTTGGTTGAATAGATGAATCTGAGATTGTGTGATGCATATCGTATAATCATGCCCACGGATACTTGAGGTGGCAATGGAGTATCTAGGTAACATTAGGGTTTTGGTTGTTTGTGTCTTAAGGTGGTATTCTAGTACGAACTCTAGGATAGATCGAACGGAAAGAATAGCTTCGTGTTATTTTACTACGTACTCTTGAATAGATCGATCAGAAAGAATAACTTTGAGGTGGTTTTGTACCCTACAATAATCTCTTCATTTGTTCTCTGCTATTAGTGACTTTGGAGTGACTCTTTGTTGCATGTTGATGGATTGTTATATGATCTAAGTATGTTATTATTGTTGAGAGAACTTGCACTAGTGAAAGTATGAACCCTAGGCGTTGTTTCGAAGCATTGCAATACCGTTTGGGCTCACTTTTATCATTAGTTACCTTGCTGTTTTTATATTTTCAGATTATAAAAACCTATATTTACCATCCATATTGCACTAGTATCACCATCTCTTCGCCGAACTAGTGCACCTATACAATTTGCCATTGTATTGGGTGTGTTGGGGACACAAGAAACTCTTTGTTATTTGGTTGCAGGGTTGTTTGAGAGAGACCATCTTCATCCTACTCCTCCCACGGATTGATAAACCTTAGGTCATCCACTTGAGGGAAATTTGCTACTGTCCTACAAACCTCTGCACTTGGAGGCCCAACAATGTCTACAAAAGAAGGTTGTGTAGTAGACATCAAGCTCTTTTCTGGCGCCGTTGTCGGGGAGGTGAGTGCTTGAAGGTATATCTTTAGATCTTGCAATTGAATCTTTTAGTTTCTTGTTTTATCACTAGTTTGGTCTATAAAAGAAAACTAAAAAATGCAATTCACGGTGCCTCATATGCTTCATCTTTTTCATATCTTTCATGAAAATAAGGATCCTGATAATTGTGCCAAAATGCTAGTAGAAGAATGCATTAAAATGTTTGGCACTAAATCTTTGAATGATGAGCATGATTGCAATGTTGTTAGTATGAACTCTTTGAATATCCATAGTGCTAATGATGATTGCACTAGTCATGATGAAAATGTCTCTTATAAGCATGTCAACTTTTGTGGAGTGCATAGAGTTTGCAAGTACACACCAAATAGGGAATATAGATTTTGCAAGAGGCATAAGTATTTAGAAACTAAATGGTTGCAAGAAAGGCTAGATGTTTGTGCTGAAAATTTAAAATTTCTTTGCCATCCTTGTGAACTTTGCAATGAACGTGATCATTTAAATCTCCAATGAAAATTGTTTCATGATCGAGTCGTGTCCAAAAATTGTGATGACTTGATTTCCCTTGCACATCATAATGAACTTAGTTTGCTTGTGGGTTATGAAGAAATCAAACGTATAACTAAGGATCTTCCAGAATTTGTCCTTGATAAAGTTCTTGATTTTGATCTAGAGGAAATTTATATGTATTATGCGGTGAATTGCATTGAAAATCCTTATATTGCCAATTACATAAATATAAGAAAACAAATAGAACATGAAGAGAATACTAATGAAAGGGAAGAGACTTCCCAATATCTTCCTATTATTTCTTATGATGAATCAGGTAACGAGGAGGAGCCTTCTATTCAACCAATCTCACTAATAAGGAGCTCTAAAAAGAGGATTAAACCCACACATGTGAAGAAGAAACAGAAAAGACGGAGAAGCAAAGGTAAAAATGTATCTGTCGGATGTTGGGTTCCGGCAGACCCTTAAGGTTTGAACTCTGGGGTGCGCGCGAAGATCTTCCCCCTACCACTCCACATCCGATCGCCACGCGAGAATCTAAGCTAAACGATGAACAACACAAGGGACACAAGATTTATACTGGTTTGGGCCACCGTTGTGGTGTAATACCCTACTCCAGTGTGTGGTGTGGTGGATTGCCTCAGGGGCTGATGATGAACAGTACAAAGGACGAACAGCCTCGCGAGAGGTGTTCTTGAGCTGGTGCGATGAACTGCTTGGGTGAGTTCGATCGCCTATCGATCTAATGAGAACTCGATCAGATGCCTTCTATTGTGGTGGCTAGCTCTATATATAGAGGGCCTGGTCCTCTTCCCAAATATTGAGCGGGAAGGGCGCCAACAACGGCCATTTTGAAGGGGAACATCTAGTACAATTTATCCTGACTAAAGTTGGTCTTCGGCTGCCAAAGGCACTGGCGATGACGCCGTCTTGGGCTCCACGATCACCTCCATCCTGTCGCTCTACTGGTCTTGGTCTCATTGCATTGAAATGGCAACCTTTGCCTAATGCCTCGGTACTCCAGGCCTGTGCTTGCCCCCTTTGCACCAAAGAGGAAACAAGGACATTGCGCGGGCCGGCGCCCGCCTGGTCTCGATCGTCACGGCTTGCGTCACGAGCACCTCGCGAGGTACCCCTGCCTTGATCTCTCTGTCTCCTCGCGAGCCTGCCTGGCGAGGCCATCATAACCCGCAAGTATAGGGGATCGCAACAGTTTTTGAGGGTAGAGTATTCAACCCAAATTTATTGATTCGACACAAGGGGAGCCAAAGAATATTCTCAAGTATTAGCAGCTGAGTTGTCAATTCAACCACACCTGGAAACTTAGTATCTGCAGCAAAGTGTTTAGTAGCAAAGTAATATGATAGTGGTGGTAACGGTAACAAAAGTAAAGACAGCAAAAGTAATGTTTTTGGTATTTTGTAGTGATTGTAACAGTAGCAACGGAAAAGAAAATAAGCGAGAACCAGTATATGGAAAACTCGTACGCACCGGATTAGTGATGGGTAATTATGCCGGATGCGGTTCGTCATGTAACAGTCATAACATAGGGTGACACCGAACTAGCTCCAATTCATCAATGTAATGTAGGCATGTATTCCGAATATAGTCATACGTGCTTATGGAAAAGAACTTGCATGACATCTTTTGTCCTACCCTCCCATGGCAGCGGGGTCCTATTGGAAACTAAGGGATATTAAGGCCTTCTTTTAATAGAGTACTGGAACAAAGCATTAGCACATAGTGAATACATGAACTCCTCAAACTATGGTCATCACCGGGAGTGGTCCCGATTATTGTCACTTCGGGGTTGCCGGATCATAACACATAGTAGGTGACTATAGACTTGCAAGATAGGATCAAGAACACACATATATTCACGAAAGCATAATAGGTTCAGATCTGAAATCATGGCACTCGGGCCCTAGTGACAAGCATTAAGCATAGCAAAGTCATAGCAACATCAATCTCAGAACATAGTGGATACTAGGGATCAAACCCTAACAAGGCTAACTCGATTACATGATAAATCTCATCCAACCCATCACCGTCCAGCAAGCCTACGATGGAATTACTCACGCACGGCGGTGAGCATCATGAAATTGGTGATGGAGGATGGTTGATGATGACGACGGCGACGAATCCCCCTCTCCGGAGCCCCGAACGGACTCCAGATCAGCCCTCCCAAGAGAGATCAGGGCTTGGCGGCGGCTCCGTATCGTAAAACACGATGATTTCTTCTCTCTGATTTTTTCCTCCCCGAAAGCTAATATATGGAGTTGGAGTTGGCGTCGAAGGGTCTCCAGGGGGCCCATGAGGTAGGGGGCGCGCCCAGGGCGAGGGGGCGCGCCCCCCACCCTCGTGGACAGGGTGTGGGCCCCCTGGTCTTCATCTTTGCCGAGGATTTTCTATTATTTATTCTAAGATATTCCGTGGAGTTTCAGGTTATTCCGAGAACTTTTGTTTTCTGCACAAAAACAACATCATGGAAATTCTGCTGAAAACAGCGTCATTCCGGGTTAGTTCCATTCAAATCATACAAGTTAGAGTCCAAAACAAGGGCAAAAGTGTTTGGAAAAGTAGATACGACAGAGACGTATCAACTCCCCCAAGCTTAAAGCCTTGCTTGTCCTCAAGCAATTCAGTTAACAAACTGAAAGAGAAAAAGAAAAAGTTTTACAAACTCTGTTTGCTCTTGTTGTTGTAACCATGTCAAGCCAGCATTCAAGTTTTCAGCAAAGATCATAACTAACCACATTTGCAATAACTCCTAGGTCTCATGTTTACTCATATCAATAACATAATCAGCTAGCAAGCCATAATAATAAATCTCGGATGACAACACTTTCTCAAAACAATCATAATATGATATACCAAGATGGTATCTCGCTAGCCCTTTCTGAGACTGCAAAACATAAATGCAGAGCACCTTCAAAGATCAAGGACTGACTAGACATTGTAATTCATGGTAAAAGAGATCCAATCATAGTCATACCCGATATAAATTAACAGTAATGAATGCAAATGACAGCTGTGCTCTCCAGCTAGTGCTTTTAATAAGAGGGTGATGACTCAACATAAAAGTAAATAGATAGGCCCTTCGCAGAGGGAAGCAGGGATTTGTAGAGGTGCCAGAGCTCGGTTTTGAAATAGAGATAAATTATATTTTGAGCGGCATACTTTCATTGTCAACACAACAACTAAAAGATGATGATATCTTCCATGCTAAACAAATTATAGGTGGTTCCCAAATAGAATGGTAAAGTTTATACTCCCCCTCCTCCACAAGCATCAATCCATGGCTTGCTTGAAACAACGAGTGCCTCCAACATTCAACGGGTCCCAGGGGGAGTTTTGTTTGCAATTATTTTGATTTAGTTTGCATAAAGCATGGGACCGGGCATCCCGGTGACCAGCCATTTTCTCGTCAATGAGGAGCGGAGTCCACTCCTCTTGAGAATAACCCGCCTAACACGGAAGATAAGGGCAGCCCTAGTTGATATATGAGTTATTCGAGCATGCAAAACAGAATGTTTATTTGAAGGTTTAGAGTTTGGCACATACAAATTTACTTGGAACGGCAGGTAGATACCACATATAGGAAGGTATAGTGGACTCATATGGAATAAGTTTGGGTTTTAAGGGATTGGATGCACAAACAGTATTCCCGCTTAGTACAAGTGAAGGCTAGCAAAAGACTTGGAAGCGACCAACTAGAGAGCGACAACAGTCATGAACATGCATTAAAATTAATAAACATTGAATACAAGCATGAGTAGGATATAATCCACCATGAACATAAATATCGTGAAGGCTATGTTGATTTGTTTCAACTACATGCATGAACATGTGCCAAGTCAAGTCACTCAAATCATTCAAAGGAGGATACCACCCCATCATACCACATCACAACCATTTTAATAGCATGTTGGCACGCAAGGTAAACCATTATAACTCATAGCTAATCAAGCATGATACGAGCAACTATGATCTCTAATTGTCATTGCAAACATGTTTATTCATAATAAGCTGAATCAAGAATGATGAACTCATCATATTTACAAAAACAAGAGAGGTCGATTTCATACCAGCTTTTCCATCTCAGTCAGTCCATCATATATCATCATAATTGCCTTCCACTTGCACGACCGAACGGTGTGAATAATAATAAGAGTGCACGTGCATTGGACTAAGCTGGAATCTATGAGCATTCAATAAATAGGAGAAGACAAGGCAATATGGGCTCTTGGTTAAATCTACAATGATGCATATAAGAGCCACTTCAACAATTTAATCATGGTCTTCTCCTACTGACCCCCAAACAAAAGAAAGGAAATAAAAACTATTTACACGGGAAAGCTCCCAACAAGCAAAAGAAGAACGGGAAATATTTTTGGGTTTTCCTTTTAATTACTACAGCAAAGAAATAAACTACTACTAATTTTTTTTCTTAAGGTTTATCAAACACACAAGAAGAAAGCAGGAAAAAGATAATAAACTAGCATGGATATTACAGTGAAAGAGTATGAGCACCGACATCTAGAAATGAGTGTGTGTGAACATGAATGTAATGTCGGTGAGAAATACGTACTCCCCCAAGCTTAGGCTTTTGGCCTAAGTTGGTCTATTGCCAGGGATAGCCTGGCGGATACCCGTAGGTGTAGCTGGGGTCGTACTGCGATGCAGAAGACTCTGACTGCCACTGGCTGGCAACCACCTCTGGATCCCAAGAATAAACAGACTGTCGTGGAGGCTCATCTTGTGGCTCCAGTTCCGGGGCTGGTGCAGGATTCCGATAGGCTCGAACGGCCGCCCACGGAACGATGTGAGGACCTGCAGACAAGTTAAACAAAGAGGGAGCAGGCAAGTAATAGTCTCAGGATGATGTTTATCAAAGTACAATTTATATTTGAGCTCCCCTTCACGACTCTTAACAAGAAAGTCATGCGCTAGCATACTCTTATAATCTAAATAAGCACGGGGCAATGATGTTTCCTCTTTCACCTCATGCCTAATAGGTATTTCAAAATATTCAGCTAGGCGTGAAGCATAAATGCCTCCAAAGATGGGCCCCTTAGTACGGTTCAGACTTAACCGTCTAGCAACAATTCCACCCATACTAACAGAGTTATTGCGGTATAAACCATGGAACAAAATGCTAATATCAGGAACACTAAGGTTTCCATAGTTCCCGCGACCAATCAAGCAATGACTAGCAAATAAGGCAAAGTAGCGTAAAACAGGAAAATGTATGCTAGTAAACATTGCATCAGAAACCTTCCTGGTTTCTCCCACAGTCATAGCATTAATAAAAGCTTCTACTTCGTTACGGTGTGGTTCATCCAAGGTGCCCTCAAAGGGTATTTTGTAAACCTCGCAAAATTTAGCTAATGGCATCTCCTTAACAACGTCATATAAATGAAACTCTACTGATGGAGGTGATTTCTTAGGGAAAAAGTAGATGTTTTGCACAAAGGTATTTGTGAGTAAGAGATACTGATGACGTTGGTCGCGGAGGAAGTCGGTGAGGCCAGCATTCTCAATCAATAAATCGAAATCCTCATAAATCTCGGCTCTCCTCAAGAAGTCATCGGAAGGCCATTCACACGGCCGGACCTCCGTGGTGCGAGGCAAATTAAATTTGGGATTCTACTCTTCTTCCTTTTGTTTTTCCTTCGAGCTTCAGCTCGATGAGCCCCTCAAAAGTCTCTTCATTATTTCTGAAACAATCTGAAATTTTTAGTAACTTCAAATAAAAGTGAACCAACTTCAATAAAATTGATAGAAACTACTCCCACAAGTGCCTAGAGCCTATATCAAGCATTAGAACTACTTGGAACCATATGAATTTGACATGCAAGCTCAAGAACATGGTCACCTATGCAGCATAAATTTGCAATGAATAGAGCACTAGAACAAAAACTAATTGGACCAATGGAGGAGTCACATACCAAGGAACGATCTCCCTAAGCAGTTTTGCGAGAGGTGCTTTGAGCAAGGAGATCGAAAATCACAGCAACAGGGGCTGGAACTCGTGCTTGAGTTGGTTTTTCGTGTTTGTGTGAGGCAGAGGAAGAAGATGGCTGCAGGGATAAGTGGAGGAGGGCCACCATGGGCCCACGAGGCAGGGGGGCGCGCCCAGGGGGGTAGGGCGCGCCCTCCACCCTCGTGGCCAGGTGGCAGCTCCCCTCGCGGTAATTTTTGCATAGTAAATCCTCAAATATTCCTGAAAAAATCATATTAAATTGGCATGGCATTCTGAGGACTTTTATTTTCGGGATATTTTTATATTGCACGGATGGATCAGGAAACAGACAGAAAAAATACTATTTTACTTTATTTCTACTAAATAACAGAAAATATAAAGAGGGTATAGCAGGTTGTGCTTCTAGTTTCATCCATCTCATGTTTATCAAAAAGAATCCACTAACAAGGTTGATCAAGTCTTGTTAACAAACTCATTCTAATTAACATGGAACCGGAGAAATTTCGAATAACACTATGTTACCTCAACGGGGATATGGACATCCCCAATAATAAGTATATCATATTTCTTCTTGACAGTAGGGAGAGGAAATTCAAAACCTCCAAATATAATCGATGGAATTTTTCCAATAGAGTTGATACTATAAACTTGAGGTTGTTTCCTCGGAAAGTGTACCGTATGCTCGTTACCATTAACATGAAAAGTGACATTGCCTTTGTTGCAATCAATAATAGCCCCTGCAGTATTAAGGAAAGGTCTTCCAAGAATAATAGACATACTACCATCCTCGGGATTATCAAGAATAACAAAGTCTGTTAAAATAGTAACTTCTGCAACCACAACAGGCACATCCTCACAAATACCGACAGGTATAGCAGTTGATTTATCAGCCATTTGCAAAGATATTTCAGTAGGTGTCAACTTATTCAAGTCAAGTCTACGATATAAAGAGAGAGGTATAACACTAACACCGGCTCCAAGATCACATAAAGCAGTTTTAACATAATTTCTCTTAATGGAGCATGGTATAGTAGGTACTCCGGGATCTCCAAGTTTCTTTGGTATTCCACCCTTAAAAGTATAATTAGCAAGCATGGTGGAAATTTCAGCTTCCGATATCTTTCTTTTATTTGTAATGATATCCTTCATATACTTAGCATAAGGATTTGTTTTGAGCACATCAGTTAATCGCATACACAAAAAGATAGGTCTAATCATTTGAGCAAAGCGCTCAAAATCCTCATCATCCTTTTTCTTGGATGGTTTCGGAGGAAAAGGCATGGGTTTCTGAACCCATGGTTCCCTTTCTTTACCATGTTTCCTAGCAACGAAGTCTCTTTTATCATAACGTTGATTCTTTGATTGTGGGTTATCAAGATCAACAGCAGGTTCAACTTCTGCATCATTATCATTACTAGGTTGAGCATCATCATGAACATCATCATTAACATTTTCACTAGGTTCATGTTCATTACCAGATTGTGTTTCAGCATCAGACATAGAGATATCATTTGGATTCTCAGGTGGTTCAGCAATAGGTTCACTAGAAGTTTGCAAAGTCCTATCATTTTTCTTTTTCTTCCTTTTAGAAGAACTAGGTACATCAATATTATTCCTCTGAGAATCTTACTCGATTCTCTTAGGGTGGCCTTCAGGATACAAAGGTTCATGAGTCATTCTACCAGTTCTAGTAGCTACTTTAACAGCATAATCATTTTTCTTACTATTTATTTCATCAAGCACTTCTTTTTGAGCTTTAAGTACTTGTTCTACTTGAGTGGTAACCATAGAAGCATGTTTGCTAACAAGTTTAAGTTCACCTCTAATATTAGCCATATAACCACCCAAGCGTTTAATCATATAAGCATCTTGTTTTAATTGCCTACCAAAATAAGCATTAAAGTCATCTTGCCTAAACATAAAGTTATCAAACTCATCCAAGCACTGACTAGCAATTTTAGTAGGAGGGACTTCAGCTTTATCATATCTATAGAGAGAATTTACCTTTACTACCTGTGTCGGGATATCGGGATCAGGAGGTTCTTCAGTGAATAAAGAATTGAGATCATATACTTCTTCAACAGGCGGTAAATTAAGACCGTGTATTTCTTCAATAGGAGGTAAATTCTTAACATCTTCAGCTTTAATACCTTTTTCTTTCATAGATTTCATTGCCTCTTGCATATCTTTGGGACTGAGAAATAGAACACCCCTCTTCTTCGGAGTTGGTTTAGGAATAGGCTCAGTAATTGGCTCTGGAGCTGGATCAGGAGGTGCCCAATTATTTTCATTTGTCAACATATTATTTAATAGAATTTCAGCTTCATCCGGTGTTCTTTCCCTGGAAAGAGAACCAGCACAACTATCCAGGTAATCTCTGGAAGCATCGGTTAGTCCATTATTAAAGATATCAAGTATTTCAGGTTTCTTAAGAGGATGATCAGGCAAAGCATTAAGTAACTTGATAAGCCTCCCCCAAGCTTGTGGGAGACTCTCTTCTTTAATTTGCACGAAGTTGTCTATTCCCCTCAAGGCAACTTGTTTCTTATGAGCAGGGAAATATTTAGTAGAGAAGTAATAAATCATATCCTGGGGACTACGCACACAACCAGGATCAAGAGAATTAAACCATATCTTAGCATCACCCTTTAATGAGAATGGAAATATTTTGAGTATATATAAGTAGCGTGATCTCTCATCATTAGTAAACAGGGCAGCTATATCATTTAACTTAGTAAGATGTGCCACAACAGTTTCGGATTCATAGCCATAAAAAGGATCAGATTCAACCAAAGTAATTATATCTGGATCAGCAGAAAATTCATAATAATCCTTATCGGGAACACAGATAGGTGAAGTAGCAAAAGCAGGGTCAGGTCTCATTCTATCTCTAAGAGATTCTTTACTCCATTTAACTAGCAGCCTCTTAAGTCCATATCTATCTTTACAAGCAAAAATAGCTGCAGAAGATTCCGCATCAAAAAGATAACCCTCAGGAATAGCAGGCATATTTTCATCATCACTTTCATCATCGTATTCAGATTCAATAATTTCTCTTTCTTTAGACCTAGAAATTTGCTCATCTAGAAATTCACCAAGGGGCACAGTAGTATCAAGCACAGAAGTAGTTTCATCATAATTATCATGCATAGCAGAAGTGGCATCATCAATAACATGCAACATATCAGAACGAATAGCAGAAGCAGGTTTAGGTGTCGCTAGCTTACTCATAACAGAAGGTGAATCAAGTGCAGAGCTAGATGGCAGTTCCTTACCTCCCCTCGTAGTTGAGGGATAAATTGATGTCTTAGCGTCTTTCAAGTTCTTCATAGTGTCCAGCAGATATAAATCCCAAGTGACTCAAGGAATAGAGCTATGCTCCCCGGCAATGGCGCCATAAAAAAGTCTTGATAACCCACAAGTATAGGGGATCGCAACAGTTTTCGATGGTAGAGTATTCAACCCAAATTTATTGATTCGACACAAGGGGAGCCAAAGAATATTCTCAAGTATTAGCAGCTGAGTTGTCAATTCAACCACACCTAGAAACTTAGTATATGCAGCAAAGTGTTTAGTAGCAAAGTAATATGATAGTGGTGGTAACGGTAACAAAAGTAAAGACAGCAAAAGTAATGTTTTTGGTATTTTGTAGTGATTGTAACAGTAGCAACGGAAAAGTAAATAAGCGAGAACCAGTATATGGAAAACTCATAGGCACCGGATTAGTGATGGATAATTATGCCGGATGTGGTTCATCATGTAACAGTCATAACATAGGGTGACACAGAACTAGCTCCAATTCATCAATGTAATGTAGGCATGTATTCCAAATATTGTCATACGTGCTTATGGAAAAGATCTTGCATGACATCTTTTGTCCTACCCTCCCGTGGCAGCGGGGTCCTAGCAAAAACTAAGGGATATTAAGGCCTCCTTTTAATAGAGAACTGGAACAAAGCATTAGCACATAGTGAATACATGAACTCCTCAAACTATGGTCATCACCGGGAGTGGTCCCGATTATTGTCACTTCGGGGTTGCCAGATCATAACACATAGTAGGTGACTTAGACTTGCAAGGTAGGATCAAGAACTCACATATATTCATGAAAACATAATAGGTTCAGATCTGAAATCATGGCACTCGGGCCCTAGTGACAAGCATTAAGCATAGCAAAGTCATAGCAACATCAATCTCAGAACATAGTGGATACTAGGGATCAAACCCTAACAAGGCTAACTCACTTACATGATAAATCTCATCCAACCCATCACCGTCCAGCAAGCCTACGATGGAATTACTCACGCACGGCGGTGAGCATCATGAAATTGGTGATGGAGGATGGTTGATGATGACGACGGCGACGAATCCCCCTCTCCGGAGCCCCGAACGGACTCCAGATCAGCCCTCCCGAGAGAGATTAGGGCTTGGAGGTGGCTCCGTATCGTAAAACGCGATGATTTCTTCTCTCTGATTTTTCTCTCCCCGAAAGCCAATATATGGAGTTGGAGTTGGCGTCGAAGGGTCTCCAGGGGGCCCACGAGGTAGGGGGCGCGCCCCCCACCCTCGTGGACAGTGTGTGGGCCCCCTGGTCTTCATCTTTGGCGAGGATTTTTTATTATTTATTCTAAGATATTCCTTGGAGTTTCAGGTTTTTCCGAGAACTTTTGTTTTCTGCACAAAAACAACATCATGGCAATTCTGCTGAAAACAGCGTCAGTCCGGGTTAGTTCCATTCAAATGATACAAGTTAGAGTTCAAAACAAGGGCAAAAGTGTTTGGAAAAGTAGATACGACGGAGACGTATCAGGCCGCTCCTGAAGAAGCCCCGTGTCATCCGCCCCGCGAGGCTTGGCCCCTCGCGAGGGTCTTGAGTCTTGCGCTAATGAAGATAGGCCGTACTGGGCCACCACTCGAGCCACGCCGCAGGACGCGGGCAGGCAAGTCTGGGGACCCCCTTCCGAGAACGCCGACAGTAGCCCTCGGGCCCAAGGCGCGCTCGGACTTGGCTTAGCAGGGAAGCGAAGGGGCAAGTGCGGAGCGCCACGGGGCCCATCAGCCTGCGGCCTTGGGCGTCGCGTGGCGGTTGATTGGACGTGGGCGCCTCCACTTCCCCATGCTCCCTCATGTTGTTTATCCTGCACAGGAAGAGACTCGGGCATGGCCCTGAAGGTTGTTAGAGCATTTTGGGAGGGGAAGCCCCTCATGTAAAAGATTGTTGCCTATGTGTTGTCGAGATCAGTGCCGGATGGATGCCTGCATGATCCAACATCTGGCCGCCGTATGATCTGGATGAGGTTGGCGCCGGCGCTTGGCGGCCCACTGTTGATGAGGGCGTCTACTGTGATGGCGCGCGTAGTTAGCGTTCCTTAGGATTGGCTCCTTTTGTTCCATGCGAGGAATCGAAGAAACACCCCGCGGGGGTATTTAAGGCGTCTGCCATCTCTTTTGTGAATATTATCCTTATTATGGAGCGATGCGAGATGCCCGTCCTGTCTCGGCTCGGCTCCCCCTTTCTATCCTCACGAGGGCTTGGTGCTCTATGCTGACAGTTCTCGGTCCCCAGGCAGGCTTCACTTGTCGCTGGTATGCCAAGTCGTGATGTCGTGGGTCAAGGCCAGGAGGTGAGCGGCCCAAGATCCAGTAAGAGCCCTCGAGGTGCGATGCTTAGGAGGTCCCCTTTAGCGCTCAAGTAGCCTCCGCTGGGCAATAAAGGAAGGCAACGTCGTCATGACAGAGCCACACTAGGCGAGGGGCGTGACTTATCTCGTGAGCTTGGAGTCATTATTCGGCAAGGTGCCTGGCCCGTGTGTCGGCAGCTGGGATTTCATTGGGCCAGGCCCTCGTGAGCTTCTCCCTTCTTCCCCGCGCTTTCCTTCATGCTCTACGTCCTCAGGTCCCGGCCCTCAAGCGAGCTCAGCCGCCACTGGTATGACAGGTCACGATGCCGTGGGTCAAGGCCAGGGAGTGAGGGCTGAAGAGCCAGTAAGAGCCCCTGAGTCGCGATGCTCAGGCACCCCCCTTTTAACGCGTGAGTGGATTGCACGGGAGAGAGAGAGAGAGAGAGAGAGAGAGAGAGAGAGCTCACGATGCCCCCACGTTATTCCTTAGGTGGATCCTGTACACCAACACGAGGAAAACAAGGCCTGTCAGTACGGTTGCCAGCCAGCCATTGGTTGCTCCGAGGGAGTGATTGAGGCACTAAGGGCCTGGTGATGTAGCGCCTTGCGGGGCTACCGGGCCAGAGCTCGACCGCTCAGATTTGTCAACATTGCAGGGACGGACCCATGCGCAAGCGCCGTGCCAGAGCAAGCGGCTCCAAAGGTAGGTGTCAATCGAGCAGGTGATTACCACAGGCAGGTTAAGCGTGAAGAAGCAAATCAACTTAGATAGATGAAGAAAAAGGCACACGCCACTAGGTCAGGCCCAAGCGGCTTGGGGATGATGCAACCCGAGGGGCGCCCCCAGCATGGTAAACTGAAGACATAAGCAAAATGGATACATGCCGTGGGGATAGTCCCACGCGACCTGGGAATGATGCAGCCCTGAGGGCGCTCCCAGCTGAAATGAAACTTGAGAGGTGTCACCTGATACCATTGCAGAGCGAGTGTCGGAGCAGCTGATGGTGCATGGTGTGGAAGCCAATCCTCACGAGCCTTTAGAAATCCGAGCCTCGGGAGGCTCGGGAGGTCCAGGCGACTCGGCAGGGTCCATCTCCATCTCCTCCAGGAGTGCGCGGTGCTTGGCGACCTGAGCTTCCAAAATGATCCTCATCAGACGCTGGTGAGCAGCAGCCGCATTCGGCAGGCCGAAGGGCATGCGAACGAAGCTGTGAGGTGGACCCTCGCAACGCCCCACGCGCGAAGGCCAGAAGCGCTCTTGTGATGCGATCCGATTGAGCCATGGGTAGTCGATGCAGACGCGCAGCCCGCCATCCTCGCCTGGATGGGGAGCTATGCCAGGCAGGCGGCAGTTGCCGCGCATGACTCTCGATTCCTGCAACTCCTCAGCGACCTTGGTAATGAACTCCTGAGGGTTGGGCCCTCCTTGCCTTACGACTTCCTGAGGGAAACGTGTCGCGAAGCACGCCTCCAAGTGGTGCCCGAGCGCCTCCCTCGTGATCTTGGAAAGTCAGTGGCTCCCCGGGAAAGTGCCCCCGAGCCTTGCCCAAGGAGAGCGCCGGGCGTGCCTCCCTGTGTGACAGAGGGTGGCGCCCCTTGGATGGGCGCATGCCCGGATGTGGCGCCTCCGGAGGTACCTGTCTCCTGAGGCCTTGAGCCAGGTGATGTCTTCTTCTTCTTGGGAGCTGCTTCAGGAAGGTTTCCACTCTTGCTGTCTGGGTCCTCGATTGACGCAGCTTGGAAGGCGCGCTCGAGAGAGAAAACCGCATCCTTCTCTTCACAGGGGACCATGATGACTCCGCCACTTCCTGGCATCTTGAGGACATTGTAGCCATGATGAGTCACCGCCATAAACTTGGCCAGAGCGGGATATCCAAGGATGTCATTGTATGGCAGGCGAATGTGGGTGATGTCAAAGTCAATGAGCTTGGTACGGTAGTTCTTGCGCTGCCCAAAGGTGACAAGGAGGCGGACCTGCCCTATCGGGACAGTGGAACCATCAGTGACTCCTGAGAAAGGCTTGGTTGGTTGAAGCTGGTCATATGGCACTTGAAGATTGTTGAACGTCTCGACGGACAGGACGTTGAGCCCTGCTCCGCCGTCGATGAGGGTCCTGGTAACTTGCACATTGCTGATGACTGGTGAGCAGAGCATCGGGAGGACACCGGCTGTTACCGCGCATTTGAGCTGATCGGCCGAGCTGAACGTGATGGCGCACGCGGACCACCTGAGAGGGCGCGTGGCCTCAAGCTCTGGGAGGACTGCATTCACCTCGCGAGCAAACTTCTTGAAGATGCGCCGAGAGGCTGGGGCCTGAGCGCCGCCCAAGATGCAAGCGATTGCACGCGGCTCCTAGAAGCCCCCAGCCCCCTCATCCTGATGATGGTCGTCATTCCTTCTTGGTGGTGGTGGCAGAGGAGGAAGCCCTGCGTTGCCTTGCGGGCGATCCTCACGAGGCTGATCTCTCCAAGCCCCCTCGCGAGGCTGGTCCTGCCAGCGGTCCTCGCAAGGCCGATCACGCCACCCTTGGCGAGGGCCAAGGTCGTCCCATCGTCCTCCACCTCTTCCTCCTCCTCGGCCATAGCCCCGGTCATTCCGCTCAGGGCGTCGACCGACACGGCCTTCTCGCACGGCCCTGAGCTCTTGGCATTCGTTGGTGTTGTGGGTGTGGAGATCATGGTACACACAGTACCGGCTGCCCTTGGATGACTCCGGCTGGTCCCTGCTGCACTTCATGTCCAGCTCTGCTGCAAGCACGGCTGCTCGCTTGCGCTTCACATCCTTGGCCTTGGCTTTCTTCTCTTCTGGATCTGCAGCCGGGAGCTCAAGAAGGGAAAGGTGTCCCTCCTCAGCACTTGCGCACTTGGTTGCCAGGTTGAACAACTCCAGAGACGTACACAGATCTTCGTGGATCGCCAGCTCCTCCTTCATCTTGACGTCACAGACGCCATCAGAGAACGCCGAGATGATGGCCTCCTCGGTCACCTTGGGAATCTTGAGGCGAGCGTTGTTGAAGCGCTGGATGTACTTCTGCAAGGTCTCTCCGGGTTGCTGCTTGATGCAGCGCAGGTCACCCACGGCCGGTGGTTAGTCGCGAGTGCCCTGAAAGTTGGCGATGAAGCGAGTGCGCATCTCGTCCCAAGAGGAGATCGTGCCAGGAGGCAGGTTCCGGAGCCAGGTGTGAGCACCGTCCTTGAGTGCCATGGGAAACCAGTTCGACATGACCTTTTCGTCCCCGTTGGCGGCTTCAATGCCCAGCTCGTAGAGCTGTAGGAACTCCGTGGGGTCGGCAGTGCCGTCGTAGCGAGGAGGCAGGTCAGGTTTGAACTTGCCTGGCCAGGCGACACTGCGTAGCTCAGTGGTGAAGGTGCGGCAGCCTGCGGTGGCCACTAGAGCTCTCTACTGATGCGGGGCTTGCTACTGAGGATTCCCGCGCGCCGCTGCCTGGAGCAGCGCGGGGTCTTGACATGCTGGCGCAGGGATGCGGTCATGGCGTGTCGGTGCCGGGAGCACGCGAGCACCTTCTTGGGGACGAGGGATTTCTTGGCAGCTCCTTTCTTGTCACGCGGGCGCCGAACACGGTGGATCTCGTCCTGGGGCCGCGCGCCTAGGAGCCAGGGCGCCTTCTTAGGGAGGAGGTGGCGGAGGCACCTCCTGGGCTGCACCACCCGCACAGGACGTAGGGTGAGGCAGCGAGAGGGACGGCGCAGGGGAGCCTCCTGCGGCGCTGACAAGCTTAGTGATGCGAGCGAGCCACTCCTCGTAGAGGTCGTCGACGGGACAGTAGTGCAGGAGCTCACGCGCCAGGAGCAACGTGGCGTGCACGTCTGTGGGGGCGCGACAGGCGTGGGATGACGAACCAACTGGATTCAGCAACGGGGTGGCGGCGCGGCCTTCCCGCCACACCGAGGGATGCAGCGACGAGGCCTGCTGCTCGTTCCCCGCCGGGCCGGTGGCGGCGTTGGCGGCAGGTGACGGGGAACGACGGGGACATCCGCCGACGGGAGCCGTCTGGGTGACGCAGGCGGCGAGAGCAGCCCGACGCTCGGCGGAAGCCTGGCGAGCGTCAGCCATGGACACGACGGGAGATCAAACGCGGAGCAGCGGAAAAAAGATTCCGGCGCACCCCTACCTGGCACGCCAAATATCAGATGTTGGGTTCCGGCAGACCCTTAAGGTTCGAACTCTAGGGTGCGCGCGAAGATCTTCCCCCTACCACTCCACGTCCGATCGCCACGAGAGAATCTAAGCTAAACGATGAACAACACAAGGGACACAAGATTTATACTGGTTCGGGCCACCGTTATGGTGTAATACCCTACTCCAGTGTGTGGTGTGGTGGATTGCCTCAGGGGCTGATGATGAACAGTACAAAGGACGAACAGCCTCGCGAGAGGTGTTCTTGAGCTGGTGCGATGAACTGCTTGGGTGAGTTTGATCGCATGTCGATCTAATGAGAACTCGATCAGATGCCTTCTACTGTGGTGGCTAGCTCTATATATGGAGGCCCTGGTCCTCTTCCCAAATATTGAGCGGGAAGGGCGCCAACAACGGCCATTTTGAAGGGGAACATCTAGTACAAGTTATCCTGACTAAAGTTGGTCTTCGGCTGCCAAAGGCACTGGCGATGACGCTGTCTTGGGCTCCACGATGACCTCCATCCTGCCGCTCTGCTAGTCTTGGTCTCATTGCACTGAAATGGCAACCTTTGCCTAATGCCTCGGTACTCCAGGCATGTGCTTGCCCCCTTTGCACCAAAGAGGAAACAAGGACATTGCGGGCCGGTGCCCACCTGGCGCCCGCCTGGTCTCGATCGTCACAGCTTGCGTCACGAGCACCTCGCGATGTACCCCTGCCTTGATCTCTCCGCCTCCTCGCGAGCCTGCCTGGTGATGCCGCTCCTGAAGAAGCCCCGTGTCGTCCGCCCCGCGAGGCTTGGCCCCTCGCGAGGGTCTTGAGTCTTGTGCTAATGAAGATAGGCTGTACTGGGCCACCACTCGAGCCACGCCACAGGCCGCAGGCAGGCAAGTCTGGGGACCCCCGTTCCCAGAACGCCGACAGTATCCCTCCCAAATGATGTTGCTCCTATTACTCATTGTGATGATGATAATTGCTATACTATTGGTGCTATCCATACTATTAATGATGAGAGTGATTATGCTTATGATATGCAAAGGCCCAAGCTTGGGGATGCTATGTTTGATGAGAATGACATGTTTGAGAATTTATTTGCTGCAATTAATGTTTTTCCCAAGCTTGGGGATGCTATGTTTTATGAAGATGATATGTTTAATCCCCCAAGTTTTGATATGCAAATTTATTATGATGATAGCATGCCTCCTACTTATGATGATTATATTGATGAAAGTGGGTTTGGAAGAGTGTCAACTTTAAGAAGTAATGATCCCACTATTTTGGTGGGTGTTGAATCTTATTGTGACAATTATGAAAGTGGATTTGGAGAGGTCATGACTTTATTTAGTAATGATTCCACTATCTTGGAAGAGGTTTCAATTGATTATGATGAGAACAAAATTGCTACTTATGATGATTATTGTGATGATACTTATGTTATAAAAAGTAGTGATGATTATATTTACAAAACTTGTCATGATTATGATTACCCTTTTTCTGAACATTACTCTTTTAATGTGGAAACAATTTATAGTATTCGAGTTTCTTATGATACTCCCACTATTCTGAGTGAGAAGAATTTTGCTTATGTGGAGAGTAGTAAATTTTCTATGCTTGTGCATCATGAAAATAGTGCTTTATGTGATAGTTATATTGTTGAATTCATTCATGATGCTACTAAAATTTATTATGAAGGAGGAACATATGCTTGTAGGAATTGCAATAATATCAAGTTTCCTCTCTATGTGTTGAAAATCTTGAAGTTATGATTGTTTTGCTTTCCTATGCTAGTTGATTCTTGCCATAAGTTGTTTGCTCACAATATCCCTATGCATAGTAAGTGGGTTAGGCTTAAATGTGTTAGTCATATTCTTCATGATGCTCCCGTTATGTTTCAATTCTTATCTTTTATGCGAGCATCATTGAAACCATCATGCCTAGCTAGGGGCGTTAAATGATAGCGCTTGTTGGGAGGCAACCCAATTTTATTTTTGTTTTTTACTTTTTGTTCCTGTTTAGTAATAAATAATTAATCTAGCCTCTGGTTAGATGTGGTTTTGTGTTTTAATTATTGTTTGTGCCAAGTAAAAGCTTTAGGAACACCAACGGTGATAGTTAATTTGATCTTACTAAAAAACAGAAACTTTTGCACACACGAGATTAGTTTTAATAAATCACAGAAACGTGCTTTTCAGTTTATTGTTTTTGTAGAAGATTAATAAAAAAATTAACTAGGAATTCCTAATTTGGTAGAATTTTTGGGTTCCCATAAGTATTCTAGAGTTATAGATTGCTACAGACTGTTCTGTTTTTGACAGATTCTATTTTTCGTGTGTTGTTTGCTTATTTTGATGAATCTATGGCTAGTATCGGGGGGTATGAACCATAGAGAAGTTGGAATACAGTAGGTTTAACACCAATATAAATAAAGAATGAGTTCATTACAGTACCTTAAAGTGGTGGTTTGTTTTCTTGCACTAATGGAGCTCATGAGATTTTCTGTTGAGTTTTGTGTTGTGAAGTTTTCAAGTTTTGGGTAAAGATTTGATGGACTTTGGAATAAGGAGTGGCAAGATCCTAAGCTTGTGGATGCCCAAGGCACCCCAAGGTAAAATTAAAGGACAACCAAAAGCCTAAGATTTGGTATGCCCCGGAAGGCATCCCTCTTTTGTCTTCGTCTATCGGTAACTTTACTTGAGGCTATATTTTTATTCACCACATGATATGTGTTTTGCTTGGAGCATCTTGTATGATTTGAGTCTTTGCTTTTTAGTTTATCACAATCATCCTTGATGTACACACCTTTTGGGGAGACACATATGAATCGGAATTTATTAGAATACTCTATGTGCTTCACTTATATCTTTTGAGCTAGACAATCTTGCTCTAGTGCTTCACTTATACCTTTTTAGAGCACGGTGGTGGTTTTATTTTGTAGAAATTATTGTTCTCTCATGCTTCACTTATATTATTTTAAGAGTCTTTTAGAACAGCATGGTAATTTTCTTTGGTTATAAAATTAGTCCTAATATGATGGGCATCCAAGTTGGGTAAAATAAAAACTTTCATATGGAGTGCATTAAACACTATGATAAATTTGATACTTGATAATTGTTTTGAGATATAAAGGTCGTAATGTTAGAGTCATGCTAGTTGGGTAATTATGAAATTGAGAAATACTTGTGCTAAAGTTGGCAAGTCCCGTAGCATGCACGTATGGTGAACGTTGTGTGACAAATTTGAAGCATGGGGTGTTCTTTGATTGCCTTCCTTATGAGTGCAGGTCGGGATCGCGCGATGGTTAACTCCTACCAACCCTTCCCCTAGGAGCATGCGTAGTAGTACTTTGCTTCGAGGGCTAATAAAGTTTCACAATAAGTATATGAGTTCTTTATGACTAATGTGAGTCCATGGATTATACGCACTCTTACCCTTATGCAATTTGCTAGCCTCTGTGGTACCATGCATTGCCCTTTTTCACCTTGAGAGTTGGTGCAAACTTCACCGGTGCATCCAAACCCCGATATGATACGCTCTATCACAAATAAACCTCCTTATATCTTCCTCAAAACAGCCACCATACCTACCTATTATGGCATTTCCATAGCCATTCCGAGATATACTGCCATGCAACTTTCCACCGTTTCGTTTATTATGACACGCTCCATCATTGTCATATTGCTTTGCATGATCATGTAGTTGACATTGTATTTGTGGCAAAGCCACCTTTATATTTCTTTCATACATGTCGCTCTTGATTCATTGCATATCCCGGTACACCGCCGGAGGCATTCACATAGAGTCATATTTTGTCCTAAGTATTAGCTTGTATTTCTTGAGTTGTAAATAAATAGAAGTGTGATGATTTCCATTATTAGAGCATTGTCCCATGTGAGGAAAGGATGATGGAGACTATGATTCCCTCACAAGTCGGGATGAGACTCCGGATGAAATAAAAAAAAGGAGAGAAAAAAAGAGAGAATAAAAAGAGGCCAAAGAAGCTCAAATAGAAAAAATGAGAGAAAAAGAGAGAAGGGACAATGTTACTATCCTTTTTCCACACTTGTGCTTCAAAATAGCAACATGATCTTCATGATAGAGAGTTTCTTATTTTGTCACTTTCATATACTAGTGGGAATTTTTCATTATAGAACTTGGCTTGTAGATTCCAACGATGGGCTTCCTCAAAATGCCCTAGGTCTTCGTGAGCAGGAAAGTTGGATGCACACCCACTTAGTTTCTTTTTGATGACCTTTCATACATTTATAGCTCTAGTGCATTCGTTGCATGGCAATCCCTACTGCTCGTATTGACATCAATTGATGGGCATCTCCATAGCCTGTTGATTAGCCGCGTCAATGTGAGACTTTCTCCTTTTTTGTTTTCTCACATAATCCCTATCATCATACTCTACTCCACCCATAGTGCTATGTCCATGGCTTATGCTCATGTATTGCGTGAGGGTTGAAAAGGCTGAAGCGCGTTAAAAAGTATGAACCAATTGCTTGGCCGAAACCGGGATTGTGCATGATGGGAGCATTTTGTGTGACAAAAATGAAGCATGGCCAAACTATATGATTTTGTAGGGATAAGCTTTCTTTAGCTATGATATTTTGATAAGACATGAACTGCTTGGTCAGCATGCTTCAAGTATTACTATTTTATGTCAATATTAAACTTTTATCTTGAATCTTTTGGATCTGAACATTCATGCCACAATAAAGAGAATTACATTGAAAATTATGTTAGGTGGCATTCCACATCAAAAATTCGGTTTTTATCATTTACCTACTCGAGGATGAGCAGGAATTAACCTTGGGGATGCTTGATACGTCTCCAACATATCTATAATTTTTTATTGTTCCATGCTATTATATTATCTGTTTTGGATATTTAATGGGCTTTATTATGCACTTCTATATTATTTTTGGGACTAACCTATTAACCGGAGGTCCAGTGCAAATTGCTATTTTTTGCCTATTTCAGTGTTCACAGAAAAGGAATATCAAACGGAGTCCAAATGGAATGAAACCTTCGGGAGAATTGTTTTTGGAACAAACGTAATCCATAAGACTTGGAGTGGACGCAAGGAAGCAACAAGGCAGCCACGAGGTAGGAGGGCGCGCCCAGGGGGTAGGCCCCCCCCCCCACCCTCGTGGGCCCCTCGTGGCTCCACCGACCTACTTCTTTCGCCTATATATACTCATATACCCCAAAAACATCGAGGAGCACCACGAAACCCTAGTTCCGCCGCTGCAAGCCTATGTAGCCGCCAAAAACCAATCGGGACCCTGCTCCGGCACCCTGCCGGAGGGGGGATCCATCACCGGTGGCCATCTTCATCATCCCGGCGCTCTCCATGACGAAGAGGGAGTAGTTCACCCTTGGGGCTGAGGGTATGTACCAGTAGCTATGTGTTTGATCTCTCTCTCTCTCTCTCGTGTTCTTGATATGGCACGATCTTGATGTACCGCGAGCATTGCTACTATAGTTGGATCTTATGATGTTTCTCCCTCTCTATCTCCTTGTGATGAATTGAGTTTTCCCTTTGAAGTTGTCTTATTGGATTGAGTCTTTAAGGATTTGAGAACACTTGATGTATTTCTTGTGTGGGATACCCACGGTGACAATGGGGTATTCTATTGATTCACTTGATGTATGTTTTGGTGATTAACTTGCGGGTTCCGTGACCTTGGGAATGTATGCATAGGGGTTGGCACACGTTTTTCGTCTTGACTCTCTGATAGAAACTTTGGGGCACTCTTTGAAGTTCTTTGTGTTGGTTGAATAGATGAATCTGAGATTGTGTGATGCATATCGTATAATCATGCCCACGGATACTTGAGGTGGAGTATCTAGGTGACATTAGGGTTTTGGTTGATTTGTGTCTTAAGGTGGTATTCTAGTACAAACTCTAGGATAGATCGAATGGAAAGAATAGCTTCGTGTTATTTTACTACGGACTCTTGAATAGATCGATCAGAAAGAATAACTTTGAGGTGGTTTCATACCCTACAATAATCTCTTCGTTTGTTCTCCGCTATTAGTGACTTTGGAGTGACTCTTTGTTGCATGTTGAGGGATTGTTATATGATCTAATTATGTTATTATTGTTGAGAGAACTTCCACCTAGTGAAAGTATGAACCCTAGGCCTTGTTTAGAAGCATTGCAATACCATTTGTGCCCACTTTTATCATTACTTACCTTGCTGTTTTTATATTTTCAGATTACAAAAACATATATCTACCATTCATATTGCACTTGTATCACCATCTCTTAGTCGAACTAGTGCACCTATACAATTTACCATTGTATTTGGTGTGTTGGGGACACAAGAGACTCTTTGTTATTTGGTTGCAGGGTTGTTTGAGAGGGACCATGTAAGAGCATATTTATCCCTAAGGTGTTTTGGTGATTGATGACAATGCTTTTGCGGACTAATCATGTGCCTTGAGTATTTCAAACGTTTCGTCACTAGGCACAGGACGGTTTGGTGCCCCTCGAAGACTATTGAAGACGGCGTTTTTCTACGTTTCTTTTCAGTGGATTTGAGTCGTAGGAAAGCCATACTATTAAGAGGGGGTTCGCGTTGGAAAGGTTCGGGTGGAATCATCACGTACACGTTTACTCACTCTGCATCGCCTTTCCCTTTGCGCTCTGGAGAATCCTCCATTTTCTTCATATATATGCAAAGAGAAGGATTCCTAGTGTTGTTGTTCTGAGGCATGCGGTAGTACTGCTCTTAGGAGCGGTAGTACCGTCGGCCCCCGCAGTAGTACCGCACGCCCTTGCGGTAGTACCGTAGGTGCCCATGGTAGTACCGCTCCTAAGGAGCTATAGTACCGTGGCCTCAGACCAGACTCAGCCGCTCGTGCGGCTGTAGGGGCGGATGTAATTTTTTACATCCGCGACCTACGCGGTAGTACCGCCCCATGTGCACGGTAGTACCGTGAGTCTTGGTCTGGCATAGCAACATGAGAGGAAGTAGGGGCGGATGTAATTTTTTACATCCGCACTCTGCGCGGTAGTACCGCATGCCATGCGCGGTAGTACCGTGTCGGATATTTGCACTTTTTGATTTTCAGCGGAAGTAGGCACAGATGTATTTTTATTCATTCGCGCCCTTCCCAGGCTTGTCCAATCCGTCCTTGCGGTAGTACCACAAGGGGGAGCAGTAGTACCGTGTCGGATATTTGCACTTTTTGATTTTCAGCGGAAGTAGGCACGGATGTATTTTTATTCATTCGCGCCCTTCCCAGGCTAGTCCAATCCGACCTTGCGGTTGTACCACAAGGGGGAGCGGTAGTACCGTGTAAGAGGCAGTACCGCCCTCAGCCTTTGAGGTTCAGGCCTGGACTAGCTCCTGTCGTAGCAGCGGTAGTACCGCTGTCCGCCGCGGTAGTACCGTGAGCACTTGCGGTAGTACCGCTTGCCTGGGGCGGTAGTACCGCAGGTCGCGGGCTGGTTAAGTGGATAACGGTTGGATTTGTCTCAACACTATATAAGGGGTGTCTTCTTCCTCTAGTTGACTACCTCTTCCGTCCCCAAGCTCCATTGTTGCTCCAAGCTCCATTTTTGCCCGATCTCTCTCCCTAGCCAATCAAACTTGTTGATTTGCTCGGGATTGGCTGAGAAGGCCCCGATCTACACTTCCACCAAGAGAAATTTGATTCCCCCCACTAATCCCTAGCAGATCTTGTTACTCTTGGGTGTTTGAGCACCCTAGACGATTGAGGTCACCGTGGAGCCACAGTCCATTGTGGTGAAGCTTCGTGGTGTCATTGGGAGCCTCCAATTAAGTTGTGGATATTGCCCCAATCTTGTTTGTAAAGGTTCGGTCGCCGCCTTCAAGGGCACCAATAGTGGAATCACGGCATCTCGTATTGTGTGAGGGCGTAAGGAGAATACGGTGGCCCTAGTGGCTTCTTGGGGAGCATTGTGCCTCCACACCGCTCCAACGGAGACGTACTTCCCCTCAAAAGGAAGGAACTTCGGTAACACATCCTCGTCTTCACCGGCTCCACTCTTGGTTATCTTGTGCCTTTACTTGTGCAAGCTTATTTGTGTTGTATCCCTTGCTTGCTTGTGTGCTTGTTGTTGTTACATCATATAGGTTGCTCACCTAGTTGCATATCTAGACAACCTACTTTGATGCAAAGTTTAATTTGGTGAAGAAAAGCTAAAAATTGTTAGTTGCCTATTCACCCCCCCCCCCCTCTAGTCAACTATATCGATCCTTTCAATTGGTATCAGAGCCTCATCTCTTTATTAAGTACTTTGTTGTTCGAAGAATATGGTTGACACCGCAGACGGTGGGGAGGAGCACTCCGGTGTGAATCCGAGCTCGTCTACGGGCGATGGGGGAACCGCAGTTTCTCTTGAGGAATTCAATGTGGCTTTGGACACATTGAAAACCTCAATGACAACTGTCAGGGATATACCCCGCGGCGTAAACTAGCCGGAAGTATAACCCGGCCAGACTTGGCGGTTTACTTGAGACCCCGCTTACACTTGGCGATTCACTGGTGACCCGCCCTGACCTGGCGGTTTACAAGCAACACGCCTAGTCATTGTGACTCACCGGTGACCCGGCGAGCGGGTCAGGCGGATGATAAGGCCCAAGGCCCAGAAGGCCGGTTCATGTTAATGGTGGGCCGGTTTAAGAGGAAGACATAAGGAATATTCTCCTACAAAGGAAGCAAGACTAGGACTTCACTTGTAATAAAGTAATCCTAATGCAACTAGGACTAGTCATGTAAACCACCCCTTCAACATATATAAGGAGGGGCAGGGCACCCCAAAGAGGGAGAGGCAAGAGGAAACAATCTCTAGGGCTAGACACAACTAGAGGAGAGCCAGTTTACGGTGACTCCCTCGTGATGATAATGAGATCTAGCCTCAAACAACATGTAGGGTTGTTACCAGATGATATTTCCCGGGGCCCGAAGCTGTCTCAAACCTTGTCTTGTGTTGCGTCTCTCGATTCCGCTCAACCCCTCTCAAGCTACCACATATATGCGTTGGAAGCATTTTTAATAAATTCTTAGAAGGACTTAAACTATCTACCTCGCCGATGAAAGTGGGTGATCCCACTAACAAGGTGACGGATGCTAACTCCGACAAGGGGGAAGCTACTAGTGAAAAGGTTCCTTCTGCTAGTGGTAGAAATGGCACCGGCATCTTTTCCAATGTGGAACCTCCAATTTATGGAGGACCGATTCCCTCTACTCATTTAAATCATGCCGGCCCTCCTCCTAAGATTGTGAAAAATGAGGACTTTGACTCTTGGGTTTATCGCTTCAAGCGTCATTTAAATCATGTGAATACTAATCTTTGGAGAATCATTGAAGAAGGTTTCCATCCACATGACCGAAGCAACTTCACCCCTAGAGAAGCTGTGGATAATCAATTCAATGAGAATGCTCTGTTCATCATTCAAGATGCGGTTCCACCCGAAGATCTCCCTCATCTTCGACCCTTCGACATGGCCAAAGATGCATGGCATTGTGTTGTTTCCCTCTATAAGGGAAGCACAACCATTTAACGCTCCAACTATGAAGTGGTGCAAGATGAAGCCGATGAGTTTGCAATGAAAGAAGATGAAGAACCTCGTGAGCTCTTTCGGAGAGTAACCAAACTCGCGGTCTCACTCCGAGATCATGGGAGCAAGGACACGGATGACAATTGGATCAAGCGCAAGTTCCTCAAAGTAATGATGCCTTACCACAAGGCCATGTCCTCCATCATCCGTCAAAGACCGGACTTCCACTCCTTGACCTCAAATGAAGTGTTGGATGAGTTTGTGGCAATGAGGATCTTGGACAAGACCGCCGACAACTTGGTGTTGCATTCTCAAAGAGCAAAGAAGCCCAACCTTGCCTTGAAGGCCAAGGTTATTGTGGAAGAAGAGGAAGAAGAGGAAGATGAGGAGAGCAACCCCGAAGATACAAAATATGATTATCATGAGCACATGGCTCTTGCTTCAAGGCAATCTTGGAGCAAGAAGAACACAAGGCCCAACTTCAACAAGAACAACTCAAGTGGGTTCAAGGGCAAGCAACGTGTGAGAACATGTTAGAATTGTGGCAATGTGAGACACTTTGTTGTGGATTGCCCTTACGAGATGCGGGAAGACAATGGTGGCAAGCTCATCCGAAAAGACAAAGCCAAGTCCTTCCCAAACAAGAACAACTTCACCAAAAAGACTCCTACTCGAGGGTTGGTGGTTCAATAAGAATACCATGAGGATGACGATGATGATGAAGTTAGTGAATCCATGGCCATGGCCTCCGTTGCCATTGCCACCACTCCACGGGTGTCTCTCTTCGACTCGCCCAATGAGAACATCACCGCCAAGTGTCTCATGGCTAAATCCACCAACAAGGTAACCCCCAACATCAAAACCACCATCATTACTAATCCCTCCTTGACGGATGGCATTGATGAAAGTGAGGGGTCTAATGAGGAAGTAAATGAATTTGAGTCTTTTATGAGTAACCTCAAGGGCAAATCCAAGAAGCACTTCGTTGCTCTCTTGGAACAACTTGGTGAAGCCAATGACATGATCAAGGCTCATGAAGAAACCAAATCTAAGATGGAAGGTCATAGTCGTGACTATGCCGATGAGATATCGGATCTCTCTAATGCTCTTTAGTAAGAGCGTGGGCATCGTTTGGCTCTTGAGGAGTCACACAATGATTGCCATGCTAAGTTAAAGAAAGATCTTAATCATGCTCTTGTTGTATATCGTGTGCTAACTTCCGAGAAGGCTAAACTTGGCATTGACCATGCTAGACTCAAGGAGGAGTTTGATATACTCGACAAGGCCCACAAGGTCTTGAAGGGTGCTCATTCTAGCATCAAGGACTCTCATGATCAACTCCAAGTGAAGCTAACCAAAGAAAAAACTACCTTTCCTCATATGGTATTAATTGATAATGCAAATGCCACTAACCCATGTTGTGAGCATGTGCATCTTGTGGAGGAGAATGCCAAGTTGAAGGAGCAACTTGAGAGAGGCCTTGTGACATGCATACAAGGTGAGAAGAACCTCAATGACCTTTTGAGCAATCAAAAGGAAGTTGTGGCCAAGTGAAAGTACATGTAGTCCTCATGTGTGGTTTTGGTAATTAAATGACAATCCCAATGGATTAATGTTTGCACTGAGATATACGTTTGAAGGAAAGTTCCATTTGCAATGCATGAAGAATATTGGATGAATTGGTGGATGAAATCCATCAACATCTATATATGCATTGAAACTTATAATGAATGACAATTCCTATGAAGAAACAATGACATCAAGTTATATAGGAAGGTTTGTTCCATGGGTGATGCAAGAAGGATATTGGATGGATTCGGAATGAGTGCCATATACAGATAGTTGTGCATCAAGATCAATCATGGAGCAAAGATAAATGTTGACAAGATGAAGATTGAATATTGAATTCAAAGATGGTCAACACACACGCGCAAATCATGTGCCACATGAGATCTTGTGGTATGGTAAGAATTTGTCAATTGCGCTTTGTGTACTAACCCATACTATGTGTTGTCTATGTTTTTTAGGGTTAGGAGATTCTCATGGGCTCGCATCGAAAGAGAGATTTCAAGTGTCTATGATAGGATGACATCAAGTGTTGATGATCATGGTTGACAAGGGCAAGTTCAAGATAACTATCCCAAAGGATTACATGCTTGAAGCTTGTGGATGATCACATGATGGGCACGTGAAGATAAATACAAAGCAAAGCTTCCAACATTGTGTATGGGGGAGCTACTTGAAGACTTCACCAATATCTTTCCATTCAACTTTAGCCAAGAAGAAACTTCAAGCTCAAGTGAAAGGCTCGAGTCAAAGGTATTAGTTCCTTCGACGTTAGTGTTGTGGAGTGATGAACACCGAAGGAACACATGCACTCAAGAATGGATTCTTGATAGCTATGTAGTGTAGCTCTTTTATGATTCTTGAGTCATAGGGATCCCACACTATTAAGAGGGGATCAAAGGGTTTGTGATAGATTTGCTCAAGTCAACATCTTCTCTACACAATTCCACTCCTATCCTATATACCAAAGAAAATCCAAAGCCGAATAGGTCACCCAAATATATGATAAAACCTTTGCATATTTGGCATCCTCCTTTTTGATTGATCTTGGGTGGTTCTCTATGTGAGGATCTGGGGTTTTTCCATAGCTTCAAAGCGAGACCAAGATCATCAAAAAATCGGAGTCCGGATGTAAAAGTTGTGCCAGTTTCAGTTTCTGGGCTGCAGTAGTATGGTTTGGCCGGATCATCTGGGTTCCCTCCCAGATCATCCGGGCTTTGCCCGGATCATCCGGGTTCCAGGCCGGATCATCTGGGTTACTCAAAAAAATCATCACAGAAACTTATTCTGCTAGCCGGATCATCCGGCTACCCACCCGGATCATCCGGGAATTGCCTGGGTCATCCGGCTATGTCCCCGGACATCCGGGTATCTACTTCACCACATTGTACATTGACCTTCCCGGATCATCCGGGTATGTGTCCAGATCATCCGGGCAGGTCAACAACTGCGGGAAACGGCTCTATTTTCTTGGGGGTATAAATATCCCTCTCCCACTCTGGGAAAAGAGTGACCACTTCATCCCAAATCACCCCAAGAACACAAGCGGCTCCCTCTCACTACTCCTACACCAAATCTTAGATACCGGAGAGATTAGTGAGTGTTCTTGAGAGTTGTTCCAATCAAAAGATAGATCCTCTCCCTCTCCCTCTTGTAATCAAAGCAATTCATGATTTGAGCAAGTCTTGAGCATTTCCCTCTTGATCTTGTTACTCTTGAGGTTGGAGACTCCTAGGCGGTAGGAGTACTCCGGTGAGGAATCAACTTGTGATTTGTCCCCCGAAAGTTTGTGAAGGTTTGAAGGCCGCCTCAAGGTCTACCACTAGTGGTTGGGAATCGCCTTCGTGGTGATATCTGAAGGAGAATAGGGTGAGCCTTCGTGGTGTTGGTGTGCCTTCGTGGTAACACCCATCCCTCCAACGGTGACTAGCTTCCCTCCAAGGAAGTGAACATCGGGATACATCCTTGTCTATGTGACTTCGGTTATCCCTACCCCGTTCTCCTTACTTGTGGTTTACTTTGGTCACTCGACCATGTATTCACTATATATTATTGTCCTCATTATATTGTGGTGGCCATTCCCTTGTAGAGATTATTTAGGCCTACACTTTATATTCGCAATTCATACTTCCTACTATTGTTTTATCTTGTGCCCAGTGTGAATTGCTAGCTTGTAAGATTCATTTCCATGTCCTGTGACATAACTTGTGTAAGCTTGTAGTGCTTACTTGAGTTTGGTTGTATCATTAAATTCCATATATTGTGATACAATTTGTGTAATCTTGTATTGCTCACTTGTGGCTGTGTGTATTATTCATTTCCATATCGCGTGATAAACATTGAGTAAGTTTGTGTAACTTACTTGTGCTTACACATATCCTCATTGTTCTCATCTTGTTTATACTAAGTTGTTGGTGCACTTAGTGAGCCTAGTATATTTAGGATTTGTGCTTGAAAAGTATCTGCTTAGTTTATTTATGCATTAGGATATAGCCAAATCCGTAAAAGATTTTAAAACGCCTATTCACCCCCGCCCCCCTCTAGGTGGCATAGTGGTCCTTTCAATTGGTATCAGAGCCTGGTCTCTCTTTATTAGGCTTCACCGCCTAGAGAGTAACAATGTCGGCTAGTGAACTAGTGCATAACAACACTTTTGATTTGGATGGCACAAATTATCACCTATGGAGAATTCACATGCTTTGTCACTTTCGGGCCATGGGTCCAAATGCTTTGCGAATTGTTCTTATAGGAATTTCTATTGCTAAGGATGGACATTCTCCATCTATTGAGGATATGTATCTTTATTGTGATACTTCTCTTGTCATTCATCAAGCTTTAACCTTTGAAGTGTTTAAGGCAGTCACGACTTGCAAGTCGGCTCATGAGACTTGGACCAAACTTGAAGATATATATGGTGGGTCCAATCTTGATGAAGATAATATTCTATTTGGGGAGTTGATGGAGGAGTTCTCCACATTTTTAAATCATGAAGTGCTCTCTATTACTTCCACCTCCGACTACTTGCACAATTCAATATATTGCACTTCACCAACATGTGGTGTGCCACAAGGTAATGACACGGTGAGTGAAGAAATATCTTGTGACGATGGTGTTAAGCTCATTTGTGATGATATGCTTGATCTCCCATGTTGCCATGATAGAAATGCCTTGGTTTCCTCTCGTTGTTCTATGACTAACCATGTAGAGGAAATCAAGAAAGATGAGGCATGCTTGATTGATGAAGAACCCTCTTCTTCAAAAGAATCGTCATCAACCCCCTTTGTTCACATTTGCCTCATGGCAAGAGGTAATGACGAGGTATCATCTTCTCTTAGTGATAATGATGATAGTTGTAATGAGGATGACGATGATGAATTGACTCAAAATCTCTATGAGATTGGGAAAACTCTTCATAGAGCTAAAAATAACACTTATAAAAGGTTCCAAGATGTTCTTGCTTGCTTTCAAAAACGTAATGACTTATTTCTTACCGAGCAAGCGAAAAGTGAACAACTTGAACATGAACTTGTTAAGGCTCATCAATGTCTTAGTGACTTGAGTCTTTAAAAGAAGAGATTGAAGTTACTCATTGTAAACTTAAAGAGGATTTTGAGCACCTTGACCTTGGCTACAAGAATGTCAAAGGAGAGCTCACCAAACTCTCTAAGTCTCATGAGGAACTTCAAGTTACTCATGCGGAGTCTCTAGTTTCTACATGCTCCTCTCATATTGATAATGATGCTTGTGCTACTAACTCTATCTTGTGTGAAGCACCGATGATGAAAGAAAATGTTGAGCTAAGGACTCAACTTGATTTGCTAACTAGCAATTATGGTAAATTGGAAGAAAGTTATGAAAAGCTCTCGGGCACTCATGAGGATCTTCTAATCTATCATGATGGGCTAAAGTTAGCTCATGAGGCTATGTTCACCAAGGTAAAATCATGTGAGCCTCATGTGGATATTAGCACATCTTCTACTCAAAATGCCTTATTGCTATGTGCTAGTCCTTGCAATTCCTCTCTACATGATATTGATACACCTCATGATGAATTGCTCACCTTGTCTTGTTGCTCTAACCATGAAGTTTCTGCTTCCACTACTCCTCTTGTTTCTAGTCTTGAAACTAACCATGTAGAGGAAATTAATGAGCTCAAGGCCCAAGTCAGTAGTTTGAAGAAAGACTTGGAAAAGTGTGATGATGGACATAGTTTTCACTCCTACAAGAAGAAATCCATGAACAAGAAAAGGGGGCAAGACCGAGCCAAGAACGAGCCCAACATTTCTTGCTTTAAGTGCAAAAAGGTTGGACATCACATGAGATATTTTCCACTAAAGAAAAGGGCTTATAAAGGGAAGCTACATGGGAAGCGGCCTCAAGCTCAGTCTCAAGTTCAACCTCAAGTTGAAGAACGGCCACTATCCATGATGAACCATGTTATTACTTCCCAAGTTGAGAAAGTAAAGAAGAAGATAAGAGGGAGTACATGTTGCTATATTTGCTGTAAGAAGGGACACATAGCTTCATCATGTCCAAACGGTAACATCTCTAAGCCTCCAATTATCAATGATCATTATTCACTTAGGAAGGATATTGATGGTAATATGTTTGCCAAGTATGTTGGTGCCCAAAGTGGTTTGAAAGTGGATAAGACCATTTGGGTTGCCAAGCCTATTGTTACTAACTTCTTAGGACCCAACGTGGTTGGGGACCATCGAATTCAAAATTGATCAATAGGTCTATGGAGGGCATTGGAGACTTGGCTAGTTCATGAAGAAAAATGATTCTCACCATTCATTATGGTTCAAACCAAGTCAAGTGAATTATCATCATATTTGTCATTCCAATGCTCCTCATGGCGGTAACTTGTATTTATACTATTTACACTGAAAGTTACTAGCCCCATGCATGTTTAGGTTTTGTTCCTAGCATGTGTTTGTATATGTTGTGCCTCCTAATATGCTTGATTCGTGTTTTCTAGCATGTGTGGGTTGCTATGCACATCATATAGTTGTATGTGTGGTTTCGAGCCTTTATTGCTTCATTAGTTGAATATTCCTTGGCTCTTTTGAGATATTAATGGATCATCACATTATGGGGGAGTGCTATGTTTTACGCATATCACAAACCTTAAATGTGTATATATGTAGGATACCACCTAGTATTGTTTGTGCAATATTATCTAGTTACTATGTGGTATGTAAAGTTCATTTGAAACTCAAATCCTCATCCATTAATTATCCTTAGTTGGGTTTCGTTGGCCTCATGTGGATAATACATGGATTATCACATTATGGGGGAGTGATATACTTTGTGCATATCACTTCTCGTGTGAACATTAACAATAGAGGTTTGCTAGTTTGCCACTTCGAATTTATATTTGAGAATCTTATATCTCTGTGGCATGCAGTGTTTTTTTGAGTGTGGAATTCTTGTGCAGTTTTTCCCATGGTTATCTTAAAATTGTATTTGGAAAACCATTTGAATAAAGCCATTCCAATTGTTGCTTTGCATGGTGATCTATGTAATTGGAATGTTAATAATATGCTATCCAAGCATTGTGTTTATTTCTAAACTCTCATGTTATGCTTGTGTTAGTATAGATGATCATGTACTTATTTCATTTATACACCGAATGACAACTTGAAACACCATTTTGTTGGTTTGTACGGAGTTCTTGTAGTTTGTTATCTCATTGTTTATAGTGTCTTATATCTTCTTGAGTGAGATATTCCCATGAGTATGTGTGCAATGCATATCTTATATGCTCATTGGTTTTCCTTGGTTCATATGTTAAACTTTGTGTGCTATCATATGTTGATGTATAACTTTGAGTCATTTTGGACAACATGAATGACTAGTGATGTTATTGGAAGTATTAATGGTTATGTGTTCATTTGTCAAATTTGTATCTCCCTGGATTTTGGTAGGCTTGTGCATGCATATTTACTATGTGTAAATTCACATGCCTTGTTTTTTTATTTGATCCAATATATATATGGTAAATCCATCAAATTCTTAATAGCTAAGATGTGCATGAAATTCAAATTCATATCGATATGCACATATTTAAGTGTTTTTACCCTATGTTTTGTAGTTATGCTAACTACTTCAGACCCAATAAGTTTGGGGACCATATTGTACTTAAATCGTTTTAGGTACATTTGAGAAGCATTGGGTGCTTGGATTATTCATGAAGGTGGTGGCACAATGAGGAAATTAGAGCCAAGCTCGAACCATTACCTACTACATCATTCCAATGTTATCTCGGTAACAAGTATCTACTTCATGCGTACATTTCTTGCATTCAACCTTGTGTAGGTTGCATCATGGCATGAATTTCTTGACTCGTTCTTTTCATACTTGTTTCCTTTCTCAAAGCATCCCAACAATGATCTATTGTTCCTAGTTGTGATGTCTTTGATGGTTGTGTGTTTGGAGTTCATTAATATACGATAAGATTATATTAAGCCATGCGCTATACTTTCAAGCAAAGATCTCATTGGTATATTTTATGTCTCCTGTTTGGATACCTTATTCTTTCCTTTTGTAACTATTTCATGTGTACATCCTTATTTGTGGATATATATCATCATGATTGCCATCTACCTAGAATCTTATACACGTGAGAGAAGTTACATCTCTAGTTGATATCCCTATTCTTTCATGTCCACCGTTTCATTCTCTTTTTATATCTTTGGTCGCTCCATGGAAGCATTTGTTGTATGAGTGTGTGTCTTACCTCTTTGCATCTTAGTGCACTCATGTTTGGTGAAGATTGTTGTCCTCGTGCTTGTCTTGACAATCCTATTATTTCCTATCTTCATCATGGGTTGTCACAAGCTTTGATTTTTAATTTGATACTAGTGAGCTTGTGAACCCATTTGCTTGATGTGTGTGTGACCTTCTTAACTTCGTGTGTGTGGGAAGGACATATCTTGCACCTTGTATCTCATTTACTCAAGACTATGTTGATGCTTAATTCTCATCCTTATACTAGTCTTCTCAAGTGCTTTGACGTGACTCACACATATCATTTTGGTTGTGACTATTCTTAGGTTGCCTCATTTATATGTTGCTCAACCATATGTTTGTTGCAAATGCTAGGCTTCTTTTCTTATCTATGCTTGCTTGCAATTGTTTTGTGTTCCTATTGATTTTGGGGGAGTGATGATCCTATTTTGTGCACTTGTATCCAAATACAAAGATTCTAAATAGTGCACAAATCATGGGGAGCTTCTCTATTTTCCTTAGAACACTCCTTTTCCCAATTCGTAGTATTCTTTTATCCTTTTGGCTCATCGGATCTTTTGATTGCTTGCTTCACTTTGTGTTATGCAAATGAGATCAATTTGTGCCATATGCTTTGTGCCATGTGCCTTGCTATCATGACTAGGCTCAAGTTGTATAATAGTGGATTCACTTGTGGATATCATGTTCTTATCAATTGCAAAATTTCTTTTTGTGTATACGAGTTTCTTTGTGGATACATATCATGATTACTATAGGCCACTTAGAAATTTTTATACATGAAAAAGTTCATATCTTCGTATCTAATTGCATTCTATAGATTTCGAGCTCCTTTAATTGTTCATCATTTAATATGTGCATTTGTTTTCACTCACATTTTGTGATATGCACACATCAAGGAGGAACTCATACTATATTGGTCTGCTAGATGTTTTGTCTTCCATTTTGGTAGTTTTGCCCAATGGGGGAGAAGTTTAGAGGGTTTAAGATAAATATCTTTTGTAGTTCTTGTTGTCACTCATGCATATCTACCCTTGTTATACATTCTTATTGCATGGTTGAGTCTTGTATATAGAGAATCTTCTCCTAATTTATGTCAACCAATATATGTAATGACATTCAAAGTTCATTCACACATGCATATATTGTGGGGGAGTTTGCTCTATATATTATGGATGTACTATCATCAAATGCTTGTGTAGTGTCTTGATGATAGTGCAACCATCCCAAGTATACAATTTATCCTCGGATAAATTGTATGCTTGTTTAAAAATTTATTATATAAACCCTCTTGTTGAGATTGTCATCAATTACCAAAATGGGGGATATTGAAAGTACATGTAGTCCCCATGTGTGGTTTTGGTAATTAAATGACAATCCCAATGGATTAATGTTTGCACTGAGATATACATTTGAAGGAAAGTTCCATTTGCAATGCATGAAGAATATTGGATGAATTGGTGGATGAAATCCATCAACATCTATATATGCATTGTGACTTATAATGAATGACAATTCCTATGAAGAAACAATGACATCAAGTTATATGGGAAGGTTTGTTCCATGGGTGATGCAAGAAGGATATTGAATGGATTCAGAATGAATGCCATATACAGATAGTTGTGCATCAAGATTAATCATGGAGCAAAGATAAATGTTGATCAAGATGAAGATCAAAGATTGAATTCAAAGATGGTCAACACACACGTGCAAATCATGTGCCACATGAGATCTTGTGGTATGGTAAGAATTTTTCAATTGCGCTTTGTGTACTAACCCATACTATGTGTTGTCTATGTTTTTGAGGGTTAGGAGATTCTCATGGGCTCGCATCGAAAGAGAGATTTCAAGTGTTGATGATCATGGTTAACAAGGGCAAGTTCAAGATAACTCTCCCGAAGGATTACATGCTTGAAGCTTGTGGATGATCACATGATGGGCACGTGAAGATAAATACAAAGCAAAGCTTCCCACATTGTGTATGGGGGAGCTACTTGAAGACTTCACCAATATCTTGCCATTCAACTAAAGCCAAGAAGAAACTTAACTTCAAGCTCAAGTGAAAGGCTCGAGTCAAAGGTATTAGTTCCTTCGACGTTAGTGTTGTGGAGTGATGAACACCGAAGGAACACATGCACTCAAGAATGGATTCTTGATAGCTATGTAGTGTAGATCTTCTATGATTCTTGAGTTATAGGGATCCCACACTATTAAGAGGGGATCAAAGGGTTCGTGACAGATTTGCTCAAGTCAACATCTTCTCTACACAATTCCACTCCTATCCTATATACCAAAGAAAATCCAAAGCCGAATAGGTTACCCAAATATATGATAAAACCTTTGCATATTTGGCATCCTCCTTTTTTGTTGATCTTGAGTGGTTCTCTATGTGAGGACTTGGGGTTTTTCCATAGCTTCAAAACGAGACCAAGAGCATCAAAATCGGAGTTCGGATGTAAAAGTTGTGCCTGTTTTAGTTTCTCGGCTGTAGTAGTATGGTTTGGCCGGATCATCCGGGTTCCCTCCCAGATCATCCGGGCTTTGCGCGGATCATCCGGGTTCCAGGCCAGATCATCCGGGTTACTCGAAAAAATCAGCACAGAAACTTATTCTACTAGCCGGATCATCCGGCTACCCACCCGGATCATCCGGGAATTGCCCGAGTCATCCGGCTATGTCCCCGGACATCCGGGTATCTACTTCACCTCATTGTATATTGACCTTCCCGGATCATCCGGGCATTGCCCAGATCATCCGGGTATGCGTCCAGATCATTCGGGCAGGTCAACAACTGCGGGAAACGGCTCTATTTTCTTGGGGGTATAAATATCCCTCTCCCACTCCGGGAGAAGGGTGACCACTTCATCCCAAATCACCCCAAGAACACAAGTGGCTCCCTCTCACTTCTCCTACACCAAATCTTAGATCCCGGAGAGATTTGTGAGTGTTCTTGAGAGTTGTTCGAATCAAAAGATAGATCCTCCCTGTCGGCGTTCTGGGAACGGGGGTACCCAGACTTGCCTGCCTGCGGCCTGCGGCGTGGCTCAAGGAGTGGCCCAGTACGGCCCATCTTCAACGACACTTGCTCAAGACCCTCGCGAGGGGCCAAGCCTCGCGGGGAAGGATGACAGGAGGCTTCCTCAGGCACGGCCTCGTCAGGCTGGCTCGCGAGGAGGTGGAGAGACCAAGGCGGGGTGTCGGTGTCAAAACCGGTGGATCTCGGGTAGGGGGTCCCGAACTGTGCGTCTAGGCGGATGGTAACAGGAGACAAGGGACACGATGTTTTACCCAGGTTCGGGCCCTCTTGATGGAGGTAAAACCCTACGTCCTGCTTGATTGATATTGATGATGTGGGTATTACAAGAGTAGATCTACCACGAGATCAAGGAGGCTAAACCCTAGAAGCTAGCCTATGGTATGATTGTTGTTCGTCCTATGGACTAAAGCCATCTGGTTTATATAGACACCGGAGAGGGCTAGGGTTACACAGAGTCGGTTACAATGGTAGGAGATCTACATATCCGTATTGCCAAGCTTGCCTTCCACGCCAAGGAAAGTCCCATCCGGACACGGGACGAAGTCTTCAATCTTGTATCTTCATAGTCTTGGAGTGCGGCTGATGATGATAGTTCGGCTATCCGGACACCCCCTAGTCCAGGACTCCCTCAGTAGCCCCTGAACCAGGCTTCAATGACGACGAGTCCGGTGCGCATATTGTCTTCGGCATTGTAAGGCGGGTTCCTTCTCCGAATAATTTATAGAAGATTGTGAACACCAGGATAGTGTCCGGCTCTGCAAAATAAATTCCACATACCACCGTAGAGAGAATAATATTTACACAAGTTCAATCTGCTGACGTATTTTGTGGCATGACGTCACACCACTACCAAGCCTTTACTTGAATTGTTTTTATTGTACCACCTCAGCGCGTTTAGCGAAGCGGTTTCCTTGGCACGTCTTGTCGAAGCAGAGATCGTGTTCCCCTTATTCCGGGATTCCCATCAATACGGACGTGGGTAACCCAACCACGCCATTGACTGCGGCGCTTGGGAGATAAGCGAGTTTTATCAGGCCGGTGGGGACGCATGTCTTCGTCCGCCCGTATAAGGGGATAAAGATCCAACCCTTTTACCTACGCCTTCTTCCTCCTTTGCTTATCCATCTCCGCGAACTCGAGCTCCAGCGCCCAAGTCCGCACATCTCACCGCAACCTTCTCCAACTATGTACGGAGCGGGAGGCAAGTGGATGGCCTCCTCCATTACGGAGGGGCACATCCAAAAGCTGCGCAGCGCCGGATATCTGTCCAGCGACATCGCGCACCGGCTCCCCGATGAGGGGGAGCTCATCCCCACCCCCAGGCCCCATGAGAGGGTAGTATTTCTTTCCCATTTCCTCCACGGACTGGGCTTCCCACTCCATCCCTTTGTCCGGGGGCTCATGTTCTACTACGGCCTGGATTTCCATGATCTGGCCCCGAATTTCATTCTCAACATCTCGGCGTTTATCGTTGTGTGTGAGGCCCTCCTCTGCATCCAGCCCCACTTCGGCTTGTGGCTCAAGACCTTCAGTGTCAAGCCGAAGGTTGTGAAGGGCAGCCAAGCGGAGTGCGGAGGCGCCATGGTGGGCAAGATGTCCAATGTTACTTGGCTCGAGGGCACCTTCATGGAAACCATTAAGGGGTGGCAATCGGGGTGGTTCTACATCACCGAGCCGCGTGACCCTGAATGGGCAGCGGCCCCCGAATTCAGATCCGGCATCCCCATACGGCTCACCTCCTGGAAAGAGAGTGGCCAGACATGGGGTGATTCGGAGGAGCTGACCGGACTTCAAGCCTGCATCCAAAAGCTAGTGAACAAGAAGCTCAAGCTTGTCAACGTAGTCCAGGTCATGCTCATCCGTCGGATTCTCCCGTGCCAACAACGGGACTTCAATATGTGGGAGTTCGATCCGGCGCAGCACCAGACTTTGAGCGGGCACTTCGACACTACATATGAAGAGGCCTGGAGGGTGCTGTTTAAGGGCACCGAGGCTCCCGCATCCGCTATCGAAGATCGCGGATTCAGCTCGCAGCGTCCGGCTAGGGAGGTAAGCAATTTTGCGGGACACTTGTTTTCCATAGTTTGACTCTATGTGGGATCTAAACTCCCCCTCCTTTGACAGGACTGGCTGAAGAAGGCCGAACAGACTATTTGTCCGGCCCCATTGCCAGAAGACCCAGCGGACGCCCGCTTAACGGGGCTGCTGGCTCCGGCACCCCACGTGGTGCCGGAGAAGAAGGCCAAGAAGAAGGCCACGGGTACTCGAAAGAGTTCCCGTTTTCAGGTGTCATCGGACGATGACTCCGAGGCAGACTCCTCCCACAAAGGCGAGGAGGAGAAGAAGGAGGCCTCTCCCCCAGCGGGGGGGAGGGAAGAAAAGGAAGCCCTCCCCAACGAGGGAGGCCGAAGGGTCCAAGAAGGGAAGGACTCTTCCCCCGGACTGCTCTGCCAACGCCGGTGACGAAGACGAGGATTGGCATCCAAGAGCCAAGCCCCTGGCGAGATCGTAAGTATCCGGACTCCCGAATAACTTCATGGTTGTTCTTTTCGCCACATGGTGTCTTTCTAATGCCGCATACTACCCTGCAGTCCGCCCAAGGATGATCTTCCCGCTTCGTCGAGCGGGTCCTTGGGTACGTCGGATATGGATTCTCTTCCGACCGCCTTCACCCCCCGTGATGCAGACGATGCCGAGGTGGGATCCCGGGAAGGGACCCGCCAGGAGGAGGAGGCCCCGGAGGTGCCGCAGGGCAACCTCCCGGACTTTGCACCGGACTCCGCCCCGGAACCTGTAGTGGCTCCGGAGTCCGGCGGGCGGCCCTTCGTAAGAAGGGCAAGACCGTGACGCCGGCGGTCTCCGTCCAACCGGAGGCGTTGGATAGCTTGCTGGAGGCGCTCAACGGCGCCTCCATCGAAGAGGAACACCGCACTGTCATGAGTGCGGTGATTCAGAAGGTTCAGCTCGCCAAGAGCGGGCTGACCGAAGCCTGCAGCAGCCTTCTAACAGGCTTTGAGGTAAGAATTTTGATATATGTAAAATAGTACCGCATAGACAGTAGCCCCTGATGCTCGGTTCGGTATTCGGAAAGAAAAGCCGGACTGAGGATCTGAAAAGATATACGCAGGAGTCATAAAAAAATATGTCAATATGGGATTGCAGGCTGTGCTGCTAAGCTCTGTCGCCCTGACTGCGGAGGTCAATACTTTGAAGCAAAGCCTCGAGCGGTCCGAAAACGAGCTCGGCCGTGCCAAGAAGCAGCTCGAGGATAAGGAAGGTGAGTAACACCTTATTAAAATTGTACCTTACAGAAAAGGATTTGGTTGCAAGAAGGATGACAAGGATAACATGGGTATTGCAGGGGCCACGAACGAGGTGGCGACCCTGAAGGAGGCGGTGTCCGCGGCCGAACGTAATGCGGCCGCGGAGCGCACCGAGCGAGATAAGCAGGAGGCGCGGGTGGAGGAGGTACAGCAAGAGCTCCAGGCTCTCGTGGATAAACATGAGAGTTTGGAGCGTGACTCGAAGACTCGAGAGTCCGAGCTTGCATCGGCTCTTGAGAGTGCCAAAGCCGCTAAGGCCGAAGCCTACAAGTCCCTCCAGGAAATCGAGGCGTTGAAGAAAATAGCGGTGGGTAAGGCATTTTTCATGCAAAGTAAGCATGTGAGTGTGAATTACCTATCACTTACCCGAATTCGGAGCTCTCCAGGAGCATTCGTAGATCTGCCCCGCAGCGTGTCCGATGCTGCCGCTTTCTATAGGGCCGAGGAGGGGAGCTCGACGGAGAAGGTCTTCTGGTCTCAGTATGCTGAGGCCGGACATCCGGTGCCCCTTAGCGACCAGCTGAAGCAGCTGGTCGAGCTCCATAAGGTGGCCGAACAGGCCATGAAGGGCCTCATAGTTTGGCTGTGGCCTAAGGAGGCCATGCCTGGGAGCTACTTCGGCCTGGTGCGGCGGCTAGTGGATGCGTGTCCATGGGTTGAAGTCATCAAGCACTCCGCCTGCATTGAAGGTGCCCGTCGGGCCCTTGCCCGCGCAAAGGTGCAATGGGGCAAGATGGATGCTGAGAAGCTTGTGACGGACGCACCACCGCCGGGCAAGGAGTATCACATGCCCGAGATGTATTATAAGAGTGTCCTGAAGGGTGCCCGCATTATTGCGGGTGAGTGCTCCAAAGATGTAATATTTGAGTAGACTCGCATTTTGTTATCCTATGCGCTGAAAACTTTGTACATATGCACTAAGTAATGCTTGTTAATTTAAAATATTACCTTCTGTGCGGCCGTTTATCAAATCTGAGAGATGGCAAGTCGTCGGCTTCAGCCCCATGCCACGAGTGCTGGGGTGTTCGGGATAAATTTGAGCACTCTTGTTCCCATTTTTGGGTCCATCTAGGGAGGCGCTCAACACAACGAACAAGGCAACCGGACTTATAATGCTTGAACACTCTCACTTAGCCATAGAATTCTATAATTTTAAATTTCGGCGAAGCCCCTAGTGTTCGGAAGGCCGAATTTGGGGCGCTATCCATGCCTGGGCCGGACAAAGACGGTTCCTCGCTCTAAGCGGCATAAGTCTTTAGGGACTCGAAAAAACCTCTCGAACAGCGACCGGCTCTCGCCTCATCATGACGGTCAGCTTTAGCTTTCTCCACTGAGGCGCTCGCCCAGCTCAACTGGGGTGCAATCGCAGTGGTTCTCCCAGTGCTACCTTAGCCGATACAACGGAACATAAGGTACCAAAACATGGGAGCCGGGCAAACCCAACTATTGACCCAAGACATGATTCGGAGCCGATGCATATAATGCTATAAGTTCGGGGTGCCGCACTTGTGAAAGTGTTCGGACTTATCACACCATGATGCGGGAAGCATAAGCCCCTGTGTATTTAGCCGTACGAAAGTGTACGGATGCAACATGTCATATATGTATAAGAAAGAAATGCAATTATAAGCAAAAAGGTGCTGCATTGTTTATTCAAGAAATATTGTTGTGAATGCAGATCGATACAAATGGTGCGATAAGCAAGGGATGGGACTATTAAACATGTCCCCCTCCAGGGGTAGGCTGCGGAATGGTGTATAAAACAGATTTAATGCTCGTAATGGAGACCACCTAGATATTCGTCGTAGACTTTCTCCTTCCCTGGCTGTTGCATCGTGAGTTCGGCAGGTCTACTGCCGGACAGGGCCTCTGATGAACGGAGTCCTATGGGTAAAAAAAGAAAAAGAGAGAAAAAAAGAACAACACACTTGAGAGCCCCTGGTGTGGTTAAGCCGCATTCTGGGCCTATCGTGGTCGTGCCCCTCCCCCTATGCCCATGGTATCTCCAGAGCATAATGATGTACGCGAAGGACTTGTCTTGAAATTTTGCAGGGGCTGGGGTTGGGGCCGCATTGCTACGCGTGCTCGGAACGTGTCAGGTGGTCTTATTGTAGGTTACTCCGTGCGCGTTTAGCCATGTCCGGTCGCTTAACGGCCGGACTCGAGAATTGCCTTAAGAGGCTGCACTGTACTTCTGCCGCGAGAGCCGCTGTATGTTCCTCCGTTCGGAGAGAGCGTTCAGTGTTTCCGTTGACCGTGATGACTCCTCGAGGGCCTGGCATCTTGAGCTTGAGGTATGTGTAGTGCGGCACCGCGTTGAACTTTGCAAACGCGGTACGTTCGAGCAGAGCATGATAGCCGCTGCGGAACGGAACTATGTCGAAGATTAACTCCTCGCTTCGGAAGTTATCCGGGGATCCGAAGACCACTTCCAGCGTAACTGAGCCTATATAATTGGCCTCTACACCTGGTATGACGCCTTTAAAGGTCGTCTTTGTAGGTTTAATCCTTGAGGGGTCTATGCCCATTTTGCGCACTGTATCCTGATAAAGCAGGTTCAGGCTACTGCCGCCGTCCATCAGGACTCTGGTGAGGTGAAATTCATCGACGATTGGGTCTAAAACCAATGCGGCGAATCCGCCATGGCGGATGCTGGTGGGGTGGTCCCTTCGATCAAAAGTGATTAGGCAGGAGGACCATGGATTGAACTTCGGGGCAACTGGCTCCATTGCGTATACATCCCTGAGTGCACGCTTCCGCTCCCTTTTGGGTATGTGGGTTGCGTATATCATGTTCACCGTCCGCACTTGTGGGGGGAAACCCTTCTGTCCTCTATTGTTCGGCGGTCGGGTCTCTTCCTCGTCATCGCTATGCAGCCCCTTGTTGTTGTTTTCGGCAATTAACTTGCCTGCCTGCTTGAATACCCAACAGTCCCTGTTGGTGTCGTTAGCTGGCTTTTCGGGGGTGCCGTGTATCTGGCACGAGTGGTCGAGTATTCGGTCCAAATTGGACGGACCCGGAGTAGTTCTTTTGAATTGCTTTTTCCGCTGACCGGGTTTAGAGCCTCTGAATCCGGCATTGACTGTTGTATCCTCACTATTGTCGCCGTTAATGCGGCATTTGTTTTTGTTGCGACGCGACCTGCCATTGCGGTCCTTGATATCCGGACTGCCAGAATTTTTGCTGAGGTTGTTGCTGCGGGCTAGCCAGCTGACCTCACCCGCGCAGAAGCGGGTCATGAGTGATGTGAGGGCTGCCATGGATTTCGGCTTTTCTTGTCCTAGGTGCCGGGCAAGCCACTCGTCGCGGATGTTATGTTTGAAGGCCGCGAGGGCCTCCGCATTCGGACAGTCGACGATTTGATTTTTCTTAGTTAGGAACCGTGTCCAGAATTGTCTGGCCGATTCGTCTGGCTGCTGAATTATATGGCTTAGGTCGTCAGCGTATGGTGGTCGCACATACGTGCCTTGGAAGTTATCGAGGAATGCGGCTTCCAGGTCTTCCCAACTCCCAATTGACTCTACTGGCAAGCTGTCAAGCCAATGTCGGGCTAGTCCTTTAAGCTTGAGTGGGAGGTATTTGATGGCGTGAAGATCATCACCGCGGGCCATGTGGATATGGAGATAGTCTTCGATCCAAACCGCGGGGTCTGTTGTGCCATCATAAGATTCAATATTCATGGGTTTAAACCCTTCGGGGATTTGATGATCCATTACTTCATCTGTGAAGCATAGTGGGTGTGCGGCGCCTCTGTATTGGGCGATATCACGACGAAGTTCAAAAGAGCTTTGTCTACTGTGTTCGGCCCGGCCGGACTTACTGTGTCCGGCGCGACGGTTGTCATCACGTATCATGGGGCGCCCACGCGATCCATAGATCGATCTTGATTGTCTTTCCTTATCCTCCAATATATCTCGCAAGTCCAGAGCGTTCCCCTGTGGCCTTGTGCTTTTCGAGCGATGCCGGGGTACGGTTCTAGTGGGGGGCCTAGAGGCCTCTCTGTCGCGGCCACGGGGTGGTCGGTCAGCCATATTGTCCGCTGGTGATGCAGGTTCATATGCCTCCTCCTCTAATCGGGGGAGCAACTTGCGTTTAGGGTAGCTTTTGGAGGGGCATTCGAGCTCATGCTCTTCGGCCGCAAGGACTTTAGTCCATCTGTCGGCTAGCAGATCTTGATCAGCTCTAAGCTGCTGCTGCTTTTTCTTGAGGCTATTTGCCGTGGCCATAAGCCTGCGTTTAAAACGCTCTTGTTCGACGGGATCCTCAGGCACAACGAATTCGTCGTCGTCGAGGCTTGCCTCGTCTCCAGAGGGAGGCATGTAATCCTCTACCTCTTCGTCTGCTGCTCTCTCATGAGGGTTGGCATCTCCGTCCTCCTGTGCTGAATCTTGCTGGAGGGGGTTGTCTTCGGCACTGTCTGGGGTGTTATTATCTCCGGTGCCAGAATCTCCATTCTTGTTGTGGAGGGATTTAGAGCGGCGCCGCTGACGCCGGCGCTTGGGCTATTTTTTGGAGGGGTCATCCTCCGCTGTTCCTTCGCCATTCCCATCCTTTGGGATATCCACCATGTATATGTCATATGATGAGGTGGCTTTCCAGTGCCCAGTAGGCGCTGGTTCTTGGTCGTCTCCGGCATCGTCATCCATACGTCGATGTCTTCGGAGTCGAAGTCTAGCATGTCGGTTCGATCATCGACAGTGGCTACTAAGTGGGTGGTGGGTGGGCTTTGAATTTCTTCGTCGTCCGCATCCCTACCGTCCTGACCGCAGCTCGGCCAGGGCTCTCCTGAAAACGAGAGATACTTTAGCAAACTCAAGATGTCGCTGAAAGGTGAGTGTTGAAAGATGTCCACAGCGGTGAATTCCATGATCGGCGCTCAATCGGATTCGATTGGAGGGGGCGCGGGAGGTTTGGAGTCCGGCGAGGAGTCCGGCACCTCGGAGTCATGAGCTTCATGAGGGACAAGGTCAGTGTTCGGCTCCATCGCCGTAGAGGTTGCAGCCCCCGAGGCGGTGTCTAGCCACCCTTCCTCGATCTGCGCAACCGGCTCCGAATTGAGGATCGGAGCGGACTCGTGTGCGGCCTCCAGGGCACTGTCCGGCTGGAGAGCTAAATCTTGCCCATCGTGACAGTGCGGCACGCTCGGCTGTGGCTCGAATCCATCGAAGATCAAGTCTCCGCGGATGTCAGCCGTGAAGTTCAAACTTCCACATCTGACCTGATGGCCAGGGGCGTAGCTTTCGATCTGCTCGAGATGGCCAAGCGAATTGGCCCGCAGTGCAAAGTCGCTGAATACGAAGATCTGTCTGGGGAGAAAGGTCTCACCCTGGACTGCGTCATTGTTGATGATCGAAGAAGCCATCGAGCCTATCGGTGACGGCACAGAGGAACTCTCAATGAAAGCACCAATGTCGGTGTCAAAACCGGCGGATCTCGGGTAGGGTTTTACCTCCATCAAGAGGGCCCGAACCTGGGTAAAACATCGTGTCCCTTGTCTCCTGTTACCATCCGCCTAGACGCACAGTTCGGGACCCCCTACCCGAGATCCGCCGGTTTTGACACCGACACGGGGTACCTCACGAGGTGCCTGTGACGCAAGCCATGACGACCAGGGCCAGGCGGGCGCCAGCCTGCGGAGAGTCCTTGTTTCCCCTTTGGTGCAAAGGGGGCAAGCACAGACAAGGGTATCAAGCAAAGGCAACCATTTCAGTGCAACAAGACTAACACCAGCAGGGCGGCAGAACGGAGGTCATCGTGGAGCCCAAGCCAGCGTCATCATCAGGGTCTTTGGCAGGCGAGGACCAACTTTAGTCAGGATAAGTGTACTAGATGCTCCCCTTCAAAATGGCCAATTGTTGGCGCCCTTCCCGCTCAATATTTGGGAAGAGGCCCAGGGCCTCCGCCTATAAATAGGACTAGCCACCCCCAGGGTAGAGGCACCTGATCCATCGGCATCTGATCTGGAGACCAACCAAAGAGAAGAACCTTGGGCAACACCATCATAAGAACAGACCCTCGCGAGGTTGTTCTTCCTTTGTATTGTTCATCATCAGCCCTAGAGGCAATCCACCACACCACACACTGGAGTAGGGTATTACACCACAATGATGACCTGAACCAGTATAAATCTTGTGTCCTTTGTGTTGTTCTTCGTGTAGTTTAGATCCTAGGGAGGCGGTGAGACATGAGTAGGCTGGGGGTATGATCTCCGCGTGCACCCCAGTGTTCGAACCTCAAGGGTCTACCGGAACCCGAAATCCGCCATTTGGCGCGCCAGGTAGGGGTGCACCGGAATCCGCCTTCCGTCGCCTCATGTTTTCACCGCTCATCCCATCCATGTCGGACGCACGTCGCACCCGCGCCGAGCACCGGGCCGCTCTCGCCACTCGTGTCGCTCAGACGACCCCCGTCGGCGGGTGCCGCCGCCGTTCCCCGTCGCCTGCCGTCAACGCAGCCACCGGCCCGGCGGGGAACGAACAGCAGGCGTCGTCCCTGCACCCATTAGTGCGGCGAGAAGGCCGCACCACCACTCCGTCGATGACTCTGGCCGGCTCCTCGTCCCACGCCCGTCGCGCTCCTGCAGACGTGCACGCCGCGCTGCTCCTGGTGCAGGAGCTTCTGCACTCCTGACCCGTCGACGACCTCTACGACGAGTGGCTCGCCCGCATCACCGAGCTCGTCAGCGCTGCTGGGGACTCCCCTGCACCGTCCCTCTCGTTGCACCGCGCACCTCCCGGCACGGGCGAGGAAGCTCCGGGGGCGCCTCAGCCGCCTCCCCCTCAAGAAGGCGCCTTGGCCCCAACGCGCATGGCCCCTGGGCGGAACCCACTTCGTCCGGTGCCAGCGCAGCAAGAGAAGAGCTGCTAGGAGATCCCTCGTCCCCAAGAAGCCGCCCGCGTGCTCCCTGCACCGGCTCGGCACGGGTGCGCACCTGCTCCGGCGCACCAAGACCCCGCGCTGAGCCTGGAGGCAGCGCACCAGGACTTCCAAGATCAAGCTCTCCATCGCCCAAGGCCTCCCACGGCCATTGCAGGCTGTCGTGCCTTCTCCGCAGAGCTGCGCAGCGTGGCCTGGCCAGGCAAGTTCAAGCCAGACCTGCCCCCGCGCTACGACGGCACGGCTGACCCTGCTGAGTTCCTCTAGCTCTACGAGCTGGGCATCGAATCCGCCAACGGGGATGAGAAGGTCATGGCGAACTGGTTCCCCATGGCGCTCAAGGACGGTGCCCGCACCTAGCTCCTGAACCTGGCTCCAGGCACGATATCCTCCTGGGACGAGATGCGCACCCGATTCATCGCCAACTTCCAAGGCACCCGCGACCGGCCCCCGGCCATGAGCGACTTGCGCCACATCAAGCAGCAGCCGGGAGAGACCCTGCAGAAGTTCATCCAGCGCTTCAACAGCGCTCGCCTTAAGATCCCCAAGATGTCCGAGGAGGCCATCATCTCAGCCTTCTCCGACGGCGTGCGTGACGTCAAGATGAAGGAGGAGCTCGCAATCCATGAAGACCTGAGCACCTCCCTGGAGCTGTTCAATCTGGCGACCAAGTGCACTAGGGCTGAGGAAGGGCGCCTGTCCCTCCTCGAGCTGCCAATTGCTGACCAAGAAGAGAAGAAGCCCAAGACCAAGGACGTGAAGTGCAAGGGGGCTGCAGTGCTTGCAGCAGAGCCAGACACCAAGCGAGGCAAGGATCAGCCTGAGTCATCCAAGGGCAGCCGGTACTGCGTGTACCACGACCTCCACGCCACAGCACCAACGAATGCCAAGAGCTCAGAGCCGTGCGAGATGTGCGTGTCGGTCGACGCCCCGAGCGCAGCGACCGGGGCTATGGCCGAGGAGGAGGAAGAGGTGGAGGACGATGGGAAGACAGTGGCCCACGCCAAGGGTGGCGCGACCGACCTTGCGAGGACCGCTGGCAGGACAAGCCTCGTGAGGGAGGTCGGCGCGACCCACCTCGCGAGGGGGGTTGGAGAGATCAGCCTCGCGAGGATCGCCCACAAGGCAATGCGGGCCTCCCTCCTCTGCCACCACAGCCAAGGAGGAACGAAGACCATCACAAGGACGAGGGGGCTGGGGGCTTCCAGGAGCCGCGTGCAATCGCTTGCATCTTGGGCGGTGCTCAAGCCCCGGCCTCTCAGCGCATCTTCAAGCAGTTTGCCCGCAAAGTGAATGCAGTCCTCCCCAAGCTTGAGGCCACACGCCCTCTCAGGTGGTCATCGTGCGCTATCACGTTCAGCTCAGCGGATCATCTCAAGTGTGCGGCCACAGCCGGAGTCCTCCCGATGCTTTGCTCCCCAATCATCAGTAATGTGCAAGTCACCAGGACCCTCATCGACGGAGGAGCGGGGCTCAATGTCCTATCCGTCGAGACGTTCAACAATCTCCAAGTGCCATACAATCAACTGCAGCCGACCAAGCCTTTCTCAGGAGTCACTGATGGTTCCACGGTTCCGATAGGGCAGGTCCGCCTTCCTGTCACCTTCGGGCAGCGCGACAACTACCGCACCGAGCTCATTGACTTTGACGTTGCTCACATCCGCCTGCCGTACAATGCCATCCTCGGGTACCCAGCCCTGGCCAAGTTCATGGACGTGACCCATCACGGCTACAATGTCCTCAAGATGCCAGGAAGCGGTGGAGTCATCACGGTGCCCTGTGAAGAGAGAGACGTTGTATGTTCTCTGGAACGTGCTTTCCAAGCCGCATCAATTGAAGACCCAGATCACGGAAGCGGGAGGCTTCCCAAAGCTGCCCCCAAGAAGAAGAAGACATTGCCTGACCCGACCCCTCGGGAGGCAGGCCCCTCAGGGTCCGCGCCCGTTCAGGGGGCACCTCCTTCTGTCGCATAGGAAGGCGCGCCTGGCACCCTCCTCGAGCAAGGCTCGGGGGCTCTCTCCTGGAGGGCCATCGACTTTGCTAGGATCACGAGGGAGGCGCTCGGGCACCACTTGGAGGTGTGCTTCAAGGCACGTTTCCCTAAGAAGGAGCAAGACAAGGAGGGCCAAACCCCCAGGAGTTCATCAGCGAGATCATTCAGGAGCTGCAGGAGTCAAGAGTCATGAGCGGCATCCGCCGCTTACCCGCCGTAGCTCCCCATCCAGGCGAGGATGGTGGGCTGCGCGTTTGCATCGACATACCAGGACTCAATCGAGCCGCCTCTCAGGAGCGCCTCTGGCCCTCACGTGTGGGACGCTGTGAAGGTCCACCCCACAGCTATGTTCGCATGCCTCATGGCCTGCCGAACGCGGTTGCGGCGCGTCAGCGCATCATGAGGAGCATCTTGGAGGCTCAGGTGGTCAGGCGTTCCGCAGTCCTGGCGGAGGTGGAGATGGTCCGCGAGGAGCCGCCAGCGCCTCCAGAGCCTCCCGAGGCCTCGGGCCTGGGGGCTCATGAAGATCGTCTCCTGCAGCACACGTCGTCTGCTACTTCAGCATTCCTCCATCTTCAACATCGTCAGGTGACATCCTTCGAGTTTCATTTTCAGCTGGGAGCGCCCCCCAGGGCTGCATCATTCCCAGGCCGCGTGGGTCAGTCCCTGCGGCATGTATCTCCTTTAGTTCATGTTTTCAGCTTACTTTATCGGGGGCGCCCCTCGGGCTGCATTATCCCCAAGCTACCCGGGCCAGACCCGGTGGCATGTATCCCTCTCGCGTTTATTCGGGTCGTGCATTTGACCCATCATTATCGTTGTGTGATACTTGCCTATGGAACCCTTCTTTCTTCATGTCGGCTGCTTGCACGTTAAAGGGGGGTACTTGAGCATCGCGACTCATGGGCTCTTACTGGCTCTCCAGCCCTCAACCTCTGGCCTTGACCACGGCATCGCAACCTGGCATACCAGCGACGGCTGAGCCCAGCTCGAGGGCCAGGACCCGAGGACGTAGAGCACCGACATCTAACCAAACCTGTAGGGACACATTACAAGAAAAGGCCCAGAGCCAGGCGCAACCCGCCTTGAGGTAGGGCCCCGTGAGTCCCGCGCTGGCTCAAGGGTGCCCAGATACACCTCGCCAGGCCCTACTGTGCCAGCCACGTGTCAAGGCGGGGCTGTACACGCCCCGAGGGCTCCTCCCGGAGGGGATCCCCCTCCCACACACCAGTGGAAGCACCATGCTCCGCGCTGGCTGACGACACTGCCAAGTAGCGGCTATGCCCGTACACATACGGAAGCGCTATGCTCCGCGCTGGTGATAAACAACTGAGGGTGGCCCCCGGCTGCATCAACCTCAGGGAGCCCAGAGCTCAATGTCTGGCCTCATCGTAACACCTCCCCTCGGGAGCGCCGTGCGAGGGGGCTCGGCACGGGGGCTGCGCCATGGTCACGCCCAGGCGCACGCCACCCAGCCAGGCCCCTCGGGCCTTGAGGGAGTCCCGGACTAGGGGGTGTCCGGATAGCTGAACTATCATCATCGGCCGGACTCCAAGACTATGAAGATACAAGATTGAAGACTTTGTCCCGTGTCCGGATGGGACTTTCCTTAGCGTGGAAGGCAAGCTTGGCGATACGGATATGTAGATCTCCTACCATTGTAACCGACTCTGTGTAACCCTAGCCCTCTCCGGTGTCTATATAAACCGGATGGCTTTAGTCCATAGGACGAACAACAATCATACCATAGGCTAGCTTCTAGGGTTTAGCCTCCTTGATCTCGTGGTAGATCTACTCTTGTAACCCACATCATCAATATTAATCAAGCAGGACGTAGGGTTTTACCTCCATCAAGAGGGCCCGAACCTGGGTAAAAACATCGTGCCCCTCGTCTCCTGTTACCATCCGCCTAGACGCACAGTTCGGGACCCCCTACCCGAGATCCGCCGGTTTTGACACCGACATTGGTGCTTTCATTGAGAGTTCCTCTGTGCCGTCACTGATAGGCTCGATGGCTTCTTCGATCATCAACGATGATGCAGTCCAGGGTGAGACCTTCCTCCCCGGACAGATCTTCGTATTCGGCGGCTTCGCACTGCGGGCCAATTCGCTTGGCCAGCTGGAGCAGATCGAAGGCTACGCCCCTGGCTGTCAGGTCAGATTTGGAAGTTTGAACTTCATGGCTGACATCCGCGGGGACTTGATCCTCGATGGATTCGAGCCACAGCCGAGCGTGCCATACTATCACGATGGGCATGATTTAGCTCTGCAGCCGGACAGTACCCTGGAGGCCGCACTCGAACCCGCTCCGATCTTCGACTCGGAGCCGGCCATGCAGACCGAGGATGGATGGCTAGACACCGCCTCGGGGCTGCAACCTCTACGGCGATAGAGCCGAACACCGATCTTGTCCCCCATGAAGCTCGTGACTCCGAGGTGCCGGACTCCGGACCTCCCGCGCCCCCTCCAGTCGAATCCGATTGGGCGCCAATCATGGAGTTCACCGCGGCGGACATCTTTCAACACTCACCTTTTGGCGACATCTTGAGTTCGCTAAAGTACCTCTCGTCATCAGGAGAGGCCTGGCCGGACTGCGGCCAGGACGGTTGGGATGCAGACGACGAAGAAATTCAGAGCCCACCCACCACCCACTTGGTAGCCACTGTCGACGATCTAACCGACATGCTAGATTACGACTCTGAGGACATCGACGGTATGGACGACGATGCCAGAGACGACCAAGACCCAGCGCCCACTGGGCACTGGAAAGCCACCTCTTCATACGACATATACATGGTGGATATCCCAAAGGATGGGAACGGCTAAGGAATAGCGGAGGATGACCCCTCCAAGAAACAGCCCAAGCGCTGGCGTCAGCGGCGCCGCTCTAAATCCCGCCATAGCAAGAATGAGGATTCCGGCACCGGAGACAATAATACACCGGATAGCGCCGAAGACAACCCACTCCTGCAAGATCCAGCACAGGAGGAGGGGGACGCCAGCCCTCATAAGAGAGTGGCCGAAGAAGAGGTAGAGGACTATATGCCTCCCTCCGAAGACGAGGCAAGCCTTGAGGACGACGAATTCGTCGTGCCTGAGGATCCTGTCGAACAGGAGTGTTTTAAACGCAGGCTTATGGCCACGGCAAACAGCCTCAAGAAAAAGCAGCAGCAGCTTAGAGCTAATCAAGATCTGCTAGCCGACAGATCGACCGAAGTCCTCGCAGCCGAAGAGCATGAACTCGAACGCCCCTCCAAAAGCTACCCCAAACGTAAGCTGCTCCCCCGATTAGAGGTGGAGGCATATGATCCCGCTTCACCAGGAGACAATACGGCTGATCGACCACCCCGTGGTCGCGACAGAGAGGCCTCAAGGCCCTTCACTAGACCCGTACCCCGGCATCGCTCGAAAAGCACAAGGCCACAGGGGAACACTCGGGACCTGCGAGACATATTGGAGGATAAGGCAAGACAATCAAGATCGATCTATGGATCACGTGGGCGCCCCATGATACGTGACGATCACCGTCACCCCGGACATAGTAAGTCCGGCCGGGCCGAACACAACAGACAAAGCTCTTTTGAGCTCTGTCGCGATATCGCCCAGTACAGAGGCGCCGCACACCCACTGTGCTTCACAAATGAGGTAATGGATCATCAAATCCCAGAAGGGTTTAAACCCGTCAATATTGAATCTTATGATGGCACAACAGACCCCGCGGTCTGGATCAAGGACTATCTCCTCCACATCCACATGGCCTGCGAACACGATCTCCACGCCATCAAATATCTCCCACTCAAACTTAAAGGACCAGCCCGGCACTGGCTTAACAGCTTGCCAGCAGAGTCAATCGGGAGTTGAGAGGACCTGGAAGCCGCATTCCTCGATAACTTCCAAGGCACGTACGTGCGACCACCAGATGCAGATGACCTAAGCCACATAATTCAGCAGCCAGACGAATCGGCCAGACAATTCTGGACACGGTTCTTAACCAAGAAAAACCAAATTGTCGACTGTCCGGATGCCGAGGCCCTTGCGGCCTTCAAGCATAACATCCGCGACGAATGGCTTGCCCGGCACCTGGGACAGGAAAAGCCGAAATCCATGGCAGCCCTTACATCACTCATGACCCGCTTCTGTGCGGGTGAGGACAGCTGGCTAGCACGCAGCAACAACTTCAACAAAAATGCTGGCAGTCCGGATATCAAGGACCTTAGTGGCAGGTCGCGTCACAACAAAAACAAACGCGGCATTAACGGTGATAACAGTGAGGATACGGCAGTCAATGCCGGATTCAGAGGCTCTAAACCCGGTCAACGGAAAAAGCCATTCAAGAGAACAACTCAGGGTCCGTCCAATTTGGACCGAATTCTCGACCGCTTGTGCCAGATACATGGCACCCCCGAAAAGCTGGTTAACCACACCAATAGGGACTGTTGGGTATTCAAGCAGGCAGGCAAGTTAATTGCCGAAAACAGCGACAAGGGGCTACATAGCCACGACGAGGAAGAGACCCGACCGCTGAACAATAGAGGACAGAAAGGTTTCCCCCCACAGGTGCAGACGGTGAACATGATATATGCCACGCACATACCCAAAAGGGAGCGGAAGCGTGCACTCAGGGATGTATACGCGATGGAGCCAGTTGCCCCGAAGTTCAATCCATGGTCCTCTTGTCCGATCACCTTTGACCGAAGGGACCGCCCCACCAGCATTCGCCATGGTGGGTTCGCTGCATTGGTTCTAGACCCAATCGTCAATGGATTTCATCTCACCAGAGTCCTGATGGACGGCGGTAGCAGCCTAAACCTTCTTTATCAGGACACGGTGCGCAAAATGGGCATAGACCCCTCAAGGATTAAACCTACCAAGACGACCTTTAAAGGCGTCATACCAGGTGTAGAAGCCAATTGTACAGGCTCAGTTACACTGGAAGTGGTCTTCGGATCCCCGGATAACTTCCGAAGCGAGGAGTTAATCTTCGACATAGTCCCGTTCCGCAACGGCTATCATGCCTTGCTCGAACGTTCCGTGTTCGCAAAGTTCAACGCGGTGCCGCACTACGCATACCTCAAGCTCAAGATGCCAGGCCCTAGAGGAGTCATCACGGTCAATGGAAACACTAAACGCTCCCTCCGAACGGAGGAACATACAGCGGCTCTCACGGCAGAAGTACAAAGCAGCCTTTTAAGGCAATTCTCGAGTCCGGCTGCCAAACGGCCGGACACAGCTAAGCGTGCCCGGAGTAACCTACAACACGACCACCTGGCACGTTCCGAGCACGCGTAGCAGTACGGCCCCAACCCCAGCCCCTGTAAAACATTAAGATAGACCCTTCGCGTACTCCATTACGCTCTGAAGATACCATGGGCATGGGGCAAGGGGCTCGACCACGATAAGCCCAGACTGCGGCTCAACCGCGCCAGGGGCTCTTAAGTGTGTCGTTTCTTTTTCTTTTTTTTTCTTTTTTTTTACCCACAGGACTCCGTTCGTCAGAGGCCCTGTCCGACAGCAGACATGCCGAACCCACGATACAACAGCCAGGGAAGGAGAAAGGCTACAATGAAAATCCAGGTGGTCTCCATTATGAGCATTAAATCTGTTTTATGCATTATTTTGTAGCCTACCCCTGGAGGGGGACATGTTAAACAGTCCCATCCCTTGCTTACCGTACCACTTGTATCGTCCTACACTTACAGCAGTTTTTATTTGAATAAAGCAATGCAATACATTTTTTCTTCTAATTGCATTTCTTTCTTACACATATGTTCATCTATGACATGTTGCATCCGTACGTTTTGGTACGGCTAGGGCTTATGTTTCCCGGGTTATGGTGTGATAAGTCCGAACACTTTCACAAGTGCGGCACCCCGAACTTATAGCATTATATGCATCGGCTCCGAATCATGTTCTTGGGTCAATAGTTGGGTTTGCCCGGCTCCCATGTTTTGGTACCTTATGTTCCGTTTTATCGGCTAAGGTAGCACTGGGAGAACCACTGCGATTGCGCCCCAGTTGAGCTGGGTTAACGCCTCAGTGGAGAAATCTAAAACTGACCGTCGTGATGAGGCGAGAGCTGGTCGCTATTCGAGAGGTTCTTTGCGAGTCCCTAAAGACTTATGCCGCTTCGAGCGAGGAGCCGGATTCTGTCCGGCCAAGGCGTGGATAGTGCCCCAAATTCGGCCTTCCAAAAACTAGGGGCTTCGCCGAAATTTAAAATTATAAAATTCTATGGCTAAGTGAGAGTGTTCAAGCATTATAAGTCCGGTTGCCTTGTTCGTTGTGTTGAGCGCCTCCCTAGATGGACCCAAAAATGGGAACAAGAGCGCTTGAGTTTATCCCGAACACCCCAGCACTCGTGGCATGGGGGCTGAAGCCGACGACTTGCCATCTCTCAGATTTGATAAACAGCCGCACAGAAGGTAATATTTTAAATTAACAAGCGTTGCTTAGCGCATATGAACCAAGTTTTCAGCGCACAGGATAACAAAGTGCGAGTCTACTCAAATATTACATCTTTGGAGCACTCACCCGCAATAATGCGGGTGCCCTTCAGCACACTCCTATAATACATCTCGGGCGTGCGATGCTCCTTGCCCTCTGGTGGGGGGTCCGTCACAAGCTTCTGGGCATCCATCTTGCCCCAGTGCACCTTTGCACGGGCAAGGGCCCGACGCGCACCCTCGATATAGGCGGAGTGCTTGACAACTTCAACCCACGGGCATGCGTCCACCAGCCGCCGCACCAGGCCGAAGTAGCTCCCAGGCATAGCCTCCTTAGGCCACAGCCGAACTATGAGGCCCTTCATGGCCTGTTCGGCCGCCTTGTGGAGCTCGACCAGCTGCTTCAGCTGGTCGCTAAGGGGCACCGGATGTCCGGCCTCAGCATACTGAGACCAGAAGACCTTCTCCGTTGAGCTCCCCTCCTTGGCCCGGTAGAATGCGGCAGCATCGGACACGCTGCGGGGAAGATCTGCGAACGCTCCTGGAGAGCTCCAAATTCGGGTAAGTGACAGGTAATTAACACTCACATGCTTACTTTGCATGAAAAATGCCTTACCTGCTGCTATTTTCTTCACCGCCTCTATCTCCTGGAGGGCCTTGTAGGCTTCGGCCTTAGCAGCTTTGGCACTCTCAAGAGCCGTTGCAAGCTCAGACTCTTGAGTCTTCGAGTCACACTCCAGGCTCTCGTGTTTCTTCACGAGATCCTGGAGCTCTTGCTGTACCTCCGCCACCCGCGCCTCCTGTTTCTCTCGCTCGGTGCACTCCGCAGCCACATTGTGTTCGGCCGCGGCCACCGCCTCCTTCAGGGTCGCCACCTCATTAGTGGCCCCTGCAATACCCCAGTTATCCTTGTCATTTTTCTTGCAACCAAATCCTTTTCTGTAAGGTACAATTTTCATAAGGTATTACTCACCTTCTTTTTCCTCCAGCTGCTTCTTGGCATGGCCGAGCTCGTTCTCGGACCGCTCGAGGTCCTTCTTCAAAGTATCGACCTCTGCAGTCAATGCGGCAGAGGTCAGCAGGGCAGCCTGCAATCCCATATTGACATATTTTCATGACTCCTGCGTTTATCTTTCTAAAGATCCTCAGTCCGACTTTTCTTTCCGAACACCGAACCGAGCATCAGGGGCTACTGTCTATGCAGTACTATTTTACATATATTGAAATTCTTACCTCAAAGCCTGTTAGAAGGCTGTTGCAGGCTTCGGTCAGCCCGCTCTTGGCAAGCTGAACCTTCTGAATCACCACACTCATAACAGTGCGGTGTTCCTCTTTGATGGAAGCGTCGTTGAGCGCTTCCAGTAAATTATCCGGCACCTCCGGTTGGACGGAGGCAGCCGGCGTCGCGGTCTTGCCCTTCTTACGAAGGGGTCGCCCGCCGGACTCCGGAGCCACTATGGGTTCCAGGGCTGAGTCCGGTGCAAAGTCTGGGAGGTTGTCCTGCGACACCTCTGGGGCCCTCTCCTCCTGGTGGGTCCCTTCCTGGGATCCCACCTCGGCATCGTTCGCATCACGGGGGGTGGAGGCAGTCGGAAGAGAATCCATATCCGATGCCCCTAAGGACCCGCTCGACGAAGTGGGGAGATCATCCTTAGGCGGACTGCAGGGTTATATGCGGCATTAGAAAGACACGATGTGGCGGAAAACGAAAACCTTGAAGTTATTCGGGAATCCGGATACTTACGATCTCGCCAGAGGTTTGGCCCTTGGAGGCCAGTCCTCGTCATCATCACTGGCGTTGGCGGAACAGTCCAGGGGAAGAGTTTTTCCCCTCTTGGACCCTTCGGCCTCCCTTGTTGGGGAGGCCTTCCTTTTCTTCCCTCCCCCCGCTGGGGGAGAGGCTTTCTTCTTCTCCTCCTCGCCTTGGTGGGAGGAGTCAGCCTCGGATTCATCGTCCGATAGCACCTGAAAACGGGAACTCCTCCGAGTCCCCGTGGCCTTCTTCTTGGCCTTCTTCTCCGGCACCACGTGGGGTGCCGGAGCCAGCAGCCCCGTTAGGCGGGCGTCAGCTGGGTCCTCTGGCAATGGGGCCGGACAGATAGCCTGTGCGGCCTTCTTCAGCCACTCCTGTCAAAGGAAAGGGAGTTTAGATCTCGCATAGAGTCAAACTATGAATAACAAGTGTCCCGTAAAGGACAAAATCGCTTACCTCGTCAGCTGGACGCTGCGAGCTGAATCCGCGATCTTCGGTAGCGGATGCGGGAGCCTCGGCGCCCTTGAACAGCACCTTCCAGACTTCTTCGTACGTAGTGTCGAAGAGCCCATTCAAAGTCCGATGCTGCGCCGGATCGAACTCCCACATATTGAAGCCCCGTCGTTGGCACGGGAGAATCTGGCGGATGAGCATGACCTGGACTATGTTGACAAGCTTGAGCTTCTTGTCCACCAGCTTTTGGACGCAGGCTTGGAGTCCGGTCAGCTCCTCCGAATCGCCCCAGATCCGGCCGCTCTCTTTCCAGGAGGTGAGCCGTGTGGGGATGCCGGATCTGAATTCGGGGGCCGCTGCCCATTCGGGATCACGCGGCTTGGTGATGTAGAACCACCTCGATTGCCACCCCTTGATGGTTTCCACAAAGGTGCCCTCCAGCCACGTAACGTGGGACATCCTACCCACCATGGCGCCTCCGCACTCCGCTTGGCTGCCCTTCACAACCTTCGGCTTGACACTGAAGGTCTTGAGCCACAAGCCGAAGTGGGGCTGGATGCAGAGGAAGGCTTCGCACACGACGATAAACGCCGAGATGTTGAGAATAAAATTCGGGGCCAGATCGTGGAAATCTAGGCCGTAGTAGAACATGAGCCCCCGGACAAAGGGATGGAGTGGGAAGCCCAGTCCGCGGAGGAAATGGGAAAGGAATACTACCCTCTCATGGGGCCTGGGGGTGGGGATGAGCTCTCCCTCGTTGGGGAGCCGGTGCGCAATATCGCTGGATAGATATCCGGCGTCGCGCAGCTTCTTGATGTGCGCCTCCGTAACGAAGGAGGCCATCCATTTGCCTCCCGCTCCAGACATGATCGAAGAAGGTTGAGGTGGGATGTGCGGGCTTGGGCACTGGAGCTCAGGTTCGCAGAGATGGATAAGCTAAGGAGGAAGATGGTGCAGGGAAAAGGGTTGGACCTTTATCCCCTTATATGGGCGGACAAAAGCATGTGTCCCCACCGGCCCGGTAAAACTCGCTTATCCCCCAAGCGTCGCGATTGACGGCGCGGTTGGGTTACCCACATCCGTATTGATGGGAATCCCGGAATAAGGGGAACACGATCTCTGCTTCGACAAGACATGCCAAGGAAACCACCTCGCTAAACGCGCTGAGGTGGAACAATAAAAAAAATCGAGAAGGCTTGGGAGTGGTGTGACGTCACGCCGCAGAATACGTCAGCAGATTGATCTTGTGTAATATTATTCTCTCTACGGTGGTATGTGGAAATTATTTTGCAGAGCCGGACACTATCCTGGTGTTCACAATCTTCTATAAATTATTCAGAGGAGGAACCCGCCTTGCAACGCCGAAGACAATATGCGCGCCGGACTCGTCGTCATTGAAGCCTGGTTCAGGGGCTACTAAGGGAGTCCCGGACTAGGGGGTGTCCGGATAGCCGAACTATCATCATCGGCCGGACTCCAAGACTATGAAGATACAAGATTGACGACTTTGTCCCGTGTCCGGATGGGACTTTCCTTGGCGTGGAAGGCAAGCTTGGCGATACGGATATGTAGATCTCCTACCATAGTAACCGACTCTGTGTAACCCTAGCCCTCTCCGGTGTCTATATAAACCGGATGGCTTTAGTCCATAGGACGAACAACAATCATACCATAGGTTAGCTTCTAGGGTTTAGCCTCCTTGATTTCGTGGTAGATCTACTCTTTTAACCCACATCATCAATATTAATCAAGCAGGATGTAGGGTTTTACCTCCATCAAGAGGGCCCGAACCTGGGTAAAAACATCGTGTCCCTCGTCTCCTGTTACCATCCGCCTAGACGCACAGTTTGGGACCCCCTACCCGAGATCCGCCGGTTTTGACACCGACAGGCCTAGTTCAATTTACTTTCCGTTCGTCAACTCGCACTCATGGGTTTTGCCACCTTCTTTGATATTGATACCGTGGCCCTCTTGTGGAGCAAGACTCTTATAGTAGCCTTTGTTGGACATGTCGAGAACGATCTCTATGTGGTTAACTTTTCGGAGCAACCCACTAAGACCGCGACATGCCTAATGGCTAAAGTTGATGTGGGATGGCTTTGGCATCGCCGTTTAGCCCACGTCAATATGAGATATTTGCAAAGTCTTCTCAAGGGGGACCATGTTCATGGACTAACGAATGTTAGTTTTGCCAAAGATCGTGTTTGCAGTGCTTGTATCGAAGGAAAGCTTCATGAGACGGCTCACCCTCCCACGACTATCATCTACTCGAAGAGACCCTTGGAGCTCCTGCACATGGACCTCTTTCGGCCCCCATCCTTTGATAGTCTTGGGGGTAGAAAGTATTGCTTGGTGATAGTGGATGATTATTCAAGATACACTTGGGTATACTTCTTCAAGAGGAAGAGTGAGACTCAACAAACCGTCATCGACTTTGCAAATGAAGCTCAACGTCAACACAATGCAAAGATCTTGACAATAAGAAGTGACAACGGCACCGAGTTCAAGAACTACACCTTGGATGAGTTTCTTAGTGATGAAGGGATCAAGCATCAATATTCTGCACCATATACCCCTCAAAAAAATGGTGTTGCAGAGAGGAAGAACCGGACGTTGATGGATGCGGCAAGGACCATGATGGCGGAGTTCAAGTCTCCATACAACTTCTGGGCCGAAGCCATCAACACAGCTTGTCATGCATCCAATCGGCTCTATCTCCGCAAAGGCTTGAACAAGACTCCGTATGAGATACTCACCGGGAACAAGCCCAATCTCAAGTACTTCCGGGTGTTCGGGTGTAAGTGTTTCATTCTCAAGAAAGGTGTTCATTTGTCTAAATTCGAAGCTAGAGCTCATGAGGGCATATTTGTTGGTTATGCTACAAACTCTCATGCTTACCGTGTTCTCAACAAGTCCAACGGACTCATTGAGGAGACGTGTAACGTAGAGTTTGATGAAAATAACGGCTGCCAAGTGGAGCAAAGTGGTACTTGTGATGTAGGTGATGAAATTCCTCCCCAAGCCATCAGAAGAATGGGTATTGGTCATATCCTACCCATTGAGGAACCCCTTGTGGCCGAAGGAGAAGGACAATGCTCCACTCAAGTGGAGCCATCACCTCCCCAAGACCCACACGCTTCCGAAGAACAAAGTGAAGGCCCTCACCCTCATGAACAAGACCAAGGGCAAGATCAACCTCAAGTTGGTGGTGAACCTCTAAATGATGCCCAAGGTCAAGTTCTCCCCCTCGAGCAAGTTCAAGATCATGAGCAAGCTCAAGACGGCGCTCAAGATGATCAAGTTAACCTTCCTCCTTCCACACCCGAGGAGGAATTAGAGCGTCGTGCCGCGAAGATTGCTTCCAAACTCACCACCCAAGGCCATCTCATGGAAAACGTGGTTGGAAGCCTAAGAAAGGGGGTAAGCACTCATAGACAATTAGCTAACTATTGTGAACATCATGCATTTGTCTCTTGTGTTGAACCCCAAAAGGTCTATGAGGCGCTCGAAGACTCGGATTGGCTCAATGCCATGCATGAAGAACTCAACAACTTCGAGTACAACAAGGTGTGGAGATTGGTGCCAAGACCTTCGGGGAACCACAACCTCATTGGAACAAAGTGGATCTTCAAGAACAAGCAAGATGCTCATGGGAACATCATTCGCAACAAGGCAAGATTGGTAGCACAAGGCTACTCCCAAGTCGAGGGTATCGACTACGGTGAAACCTTTGCTCCCGTTGCTCATCTTGAATCCATTCGTTTGTTGATTGCTTATGCTTCCCATCACAACTTTAAGTTGCAACAAATGGATGTGAAAAGTACTTTTCTTAATGGTCCCATTAATGAGTTGGTTTATGTCAAGCAACCCCCCGGGTTCGAGGACCCCTACTTCCCGGATCATGTGTATCAACTCGATAAGGCACTCTATGGCCTTAAACAAGCCCCACGTGCGTGGTATGACCACCTTACCGAGTTGTTACAAGATCGTGGATTTGAAGTAGGACAAATCGATCCCACTCTTTTTACTAAGAAGGGCAAAGGGGAGTTGTTTGTATGCCAACTATATGTTGATGATATTATCTTTGGTTCTCCTAACAAAGCTTTCAATGAGGAATTTGCCGCTCTCATGACCTCCAAGTTCAAGATGTCTTCGATGGGAGAGTTGAAGTTCTTCCTTGGCTTTGACATCAAACAAAGAAGAGAAGGAACCTTCATCAACCAAGCCAAATACACTCAAGACATGCTTAAAAGATTCAAGCTAAGTGATGTCAAGCCGGCTTCTACACCAATGCCTACCAAGTGCCAACTTGACATCCCAATGGTAAAGCGGTGGCTCAAAAGGTATATCGCTCCATGATTGGCTCCTTGCTTTACCTTTGTGCATCTAGACCGGATATCATGTTGAGTGTGGGGATGTGTGCACGGTTTCAAGCCGCACCAAAGGAAAGTCACTATGTGGCGGTCAAGCGAATCTTTCGATATTTGGCTCATACCCCAAACTTTGGCTTATGGTACCCAAGAGGAGCAAATTTCAAGCTTGAAGGTTTCACGGATTACGATTAGGCGGGGGACAAAGTGGATAGGAAGTCCACTTCCGGAGGGTGCCAATTTCTTGGTTGCTCTTTGGTAAGTTGGTCTTCCAAGAAGCAAAGTTGTGTGTCTCTCTCGTCCACCGAAGCGGAATATGTGGCGGCCGGTAGTTGTTGTGCTCAACTCCTATGGATGAGGCAAACTCTAAAGGAGTACGGTTTCATTTGTGACAAAGTGCCTCTTTGGTGTGATAATGAAAGTGCCATCAAGATTTCTCTCAACCCGGTACAACACTTCAAGACGAAGCACATTGAGATTCGGTATCACTTCATCCGGGATCACATTAGGCGAGGGGAGATCAAGCTCAAGTATGTCAACACTCATGATAATCTTGCAGATATTTTCATGAAGCCCTTGGATGAAGCAAGATTTCGCGAGTTAAGGCATGAGCTAAATATCATTGATTTGAGCAATGTGACTTGAACCCGTACACCCCCCACCACACTCAACGTGTTGTCTAGTTTAGGTGTAGGCATAGACATAGGAGGAGTGTTGTTCTCTCAATGAACTCTCCCTGCCCCCATCATGCATAAATCGATCACCTCTTTCACATTAGCCATTTTTTATGGTACTTGTGCTTCAAAGACGAGTTTTGGTCATGGGCCCAAGGATAATTCTTCGCGGTGCCATACCATCCAACTCAAACATAGGTGGCTTTGGCCACCGCCCTCTCTCCTCGAGAGGCTTTGTCTTTTGGTGGTTTCTTGTTGTCTTTCTGCCTCTGGCTCTTGCGTGTTCTTGAGGTCTCTTGTGTGTGAAAAGTTCCCGTGCAAAGGTTTTTTTCCTCGTGTTGAAACTTGCTGTGGCTTGAGTTCACGGTACTACCGCGGCCAGCTACGGTTCTACCGCAGCTAGCCACGGTACTACCGCTCGCGGGAGCACGGTACTACCGCCACCACGCGGCAGTAATTTTTTACTGCCGCCTGGTTGAGAAGTACTACCGCCTCGGTGCGGTACTTCCGCCAGAGCGGTACTACCGTGATGATCTGCGGTACTACCGCGCCGGTTTGGGCCTGTGGGGATAAGGACGGGCAGGGGGAGTTCTAACTCCCCATACCCATTCGCAGTTCTTCCCCCACTTCGCCTCTTTCTCTCCCTCGCTCAAGAACGGAGCCGGCGTTCGTCGCCGGATCTCCTCCATCGGGTACCCTCCCGTGATTCCGTCCGGTGGGATCGTTCCCCACCACGTGCTCTTGCTATGGACCAAGGTTTTCCCCAACTCCCTCTCCTTGTTCTTTGGGTTTGGTGTTTCTAGGTTTTGGGGAGGCTTGTGTGTTCTTGAGATTCCTAGTCTTAATCTCTGCAAGAGTAGGATGAAGGAGCGTGGTACTGCGTAGGATTCATACTTGTATTGTTGTCTTGCGCTAGATTTGATCATCGTAGCACTGTCGTTGTTTCGCGGTTCTTTTCAGATTCAAACCGCCGGTTGGATCTGACGTGACGCGGTACTACCGCCCATATGGCGCGGTACTACCGCCTGCACAGTACTACCGCCCTTCGGGAGCGGTACTACCGTGCTTTGTGCGGCACTAAAATTTTACTTCCGCTCCAACCACGGTACTACCGTGATCTTGCACGGTACTACCGCATTTGGAGCGGTACTAATATTTTAGTACCGCAGGCAGTGGCAGTTCTACCGTGGCTCACATCTATCGCATGCCACCTTTCTCGTATGCCTTCTATGTGTTTCTTGTGCTTTTTCGTGGCCTTTGCATTGATCTTTGTCGCGTCTTTGGTGTTTTGCGTGTGTGTCTCAGGTGGTGGCTCTCCCGGTCCAATCCCAGTCGTGACACTGGCTCCAAGCGTCTGCGCAACCCAGGTGAAGTACCAGAGGGCTCGTTTGCCTCCAAGTGCAATGTCAAGCACTCAACTAGCAAGCACAAGGATCCCGCTAAGGGCATGGATGAGATTGCCCCAGCTGATTATGTCCGTCTCAGGCAGCTTCACCCTTATGTGCACCCGCGTTCCACTGTCAGAGGCTGTGAGCTGTTCTGGAACAAGCAACAGACCAACATCTATCTGGATGTCATCAAGAACAAGCAGAATACCTACATGGAGGTGAAGTGGATTGATATGCATCACATGAGGAAGGACAAGTTCTGTGACTACTTTGGAGAGGCTCTGGACTTGGTGGAGCAGTTTGGCATTGAGCATGTGTTATCCTTCCACCTTGACTATGACCCTGAGCTCATCTGTCAGTTATTTGACTCAGTCTACTTTCACTCCAATGAGGAACGGAAGATGACCTGGATGACCAATGGCCGTAAACTGTCTGCTACCTAGAAGGAGTTCATGGATCTTCTCCAGGTTCCTGATGATGGGCTCAACACTCCAGTGGGTGTTCGCCCCCATGCCAATGTTGAGTCTGCCAACAAGGACAGGCTTGCACCCTTCATGGTTGAGAAGGTGCTCGCCAATGGCAAGACAACTTTGGTGCTCAACTCTTTTCTGGATATCATGTATCGCATCTTCCGCAACTCCTTGTTCCCTCGCATCGGTGACAAAGACAAGGTTCATGCCTATATGGTGGACATGATGCTCATTTGCGAGGAGGCTCATTCGTCTCAGTCTCAGCCACTTGATGTCTCACACATCATGTGGTGTGAGCTCCGGTTTGCAGTGTTCAACCGCAAGGTGCCTATCTATGGGCCCTATCTGTTTCTGCTGATTTCGAAGACTTGGGAGAAGATGTTCCCTGATGAGGAGTTCCTTGCTCCAGACTGGATTCGCCATGAGCCCATCTGTCTCAACACCACTACTCGTGCCGAGGCGACTGCTGCTAGGGCTGCTGTTGATGAGGAGGATGCTGGCGCCAAGGATGTTGCTGAGGGCCGTGCTGCTAGGCCTTCCCAGAGTGCAACTATGCCATCATGGGCCAAGAAGCTGAAGGACAAGATGAAGACTCTTTTCTGCATGCAAGCCAAGGGGCAGTACAGGACTCACGTGGCGTCCAAGGAGAGTCGTCGCCGGGACAACAGGATCTTGCAGCTCTATGGTGAGGCAGTGTCTGGCGGGTCTGAGGAGCACATCACTCTATAGGCCGAGTGGATGGAGAAGCAGGGCTACAGGTGGACTGAGTCTGAGGAGGATGTCAAGGAGACCATCCCTGCTGCCGAGGAGACCGACGGAGAGGGTTGGGACGAGTTCCCTGCTTGAGCCACCTCTTGTGTGTAGGTGTCCTCTCTGCCTTTTTGGTGTCTCGATGCCAAAGGGGGAGAGAGTGTAGGGATTTGCGAGTGTGTCGTGTGTTTTGCTGCTTTCTCGTTTGAACTATTTGCTGCTTTCTTGTTTGAACCTCGGTAGCTTTACTTCGTCCGGTGTAAGACGTTTGCACTCTATCTATCCTAGCGAGCTTGTGTTATATTGTGCTATCTTCATGCTATGCTATGTTAGTTATCGTGCCTTGGTCTCTAAAATATAGGGGGAGTGTTGATCCTAGTCTGTGTGCTATGCAGTCCAAAGCATTCATTTAGAGTGCACACACCTAGGGGGAGCCTGTCTATATTTTAGAGAGGTGGGGTTTGCCTTTGCTCTAAATCATCTTATCTTTGTGCAAATCCCGTGTTGTCATCAATCCACCAAAAAGGGGGAGATTGTAAGGTCACATTTATCCCTTGGGTGTTTTGGTTATTGATGACAATGCTTTTGCGGACTAATCGTGTGCCTTGAGTTTCTCAGATACTTCATCACTAGGCACGAGACGATTCGGTGCCCCTCGGAGACTATTGAAGTCGGCGTTGTTCTACGTTTCTCTTTGGTGGACTTGAGTCATAGGAGAGCCGTACTATTAAGAGGGGGTCCGCGTCGGAAAGGTTTGGGTGGAATCATCACGTACACTTGTCCTACCTTTCCTTGCACTCTGGAGCTTCTCTTCATTATCTTAGTTGTGCTGAAATCTGACGACTACTGATGTACTTGCGGTAGTACCGCAAGTACCAGCGCTAGTACCGCTGTGGCTCACGGTAGTACCGCTCATCTTGAGCGGTAGTACCGCGACTCCCAGGCCTAGTGCCGCTTCGGTACGGTAGTAGGGGCGGATGTAATTTTTTACATCCGCGCCACCCACAGTAGTACCGCTCGTCCAGCGCGGTAGTACCGCGGTGACCCACGGTAGTACCGCTCCCCAGGAGTCGTGGTACCGTGGCCCTCCTACCTAGTACCGCAGCGTCACGGTAGTAGGCGCGGATGTAATTTTTTACATCCGCGCCCGCAACGGTAGTACCGCGCCTCGCGAGCGGTAGTACCGGGTCGGATTTTTGTACCACCTCAACTTCAGCGGAAGTAGGCACGGATGTAATTTATTTCATCTGCGCTCTTCGCAGGCTATGACTTCCCTGCCTTGCGGTAGTACCGCAAGGGGGAGCGGTAGTACCGCGCGAGCGGTAGTACTGCACCCTAGTCCTGGCCTCTGCTGCTGTCGCGGAAGTACCGTGGTCCGCCACGGTAGTACCGCGCGGCCTCGCGGTAGTACCGCACCCTTGGAGCGGTAGTACCGCGTGTCGCGGGCTGAACTTGTGGATAACGGTTGGATTTTTCCCATGACTATATAAGGGGCGTCTTCTACCTCTAGTTGACTACCTCTTCTACCTCTAAGCTCCATTGTTGCTCCAAGCTCCATTTTCGCTCGATCTCTCTCCCTAGCCGATCAAACTTGTTGATTTGCTCGGGATTGGGTGACAAGGGCCCGATCTACACTTCCACCACAGGATATTTGATTCCCCCCACTTATCCCTTGCGGATCTTGTTACTCTTGGGTGTTGAGCACCCTAGACGGTTGAGGTCACCTCGAAGCCATACTCCATTGTGGTGAAGCTTCGCGGTATTGTTGGGAGCCTCCAAGTGTTGTGGAGATAGCCCCAATCTTGTTTGTAAAGGTCCGGTTGCCGCCTTCAAGGGCTCCAATAGTGGAATCACGGCATCTCGCATTGTGTGAGGGCGTGAGGATATTACGGTGGCCCTAGTGGATTCTTGGGGAGCATTGTGCCTCCACACCGCTCTAACGGAGACGTACTTCCCCTTAAAAGGAAGGAACTTCAGTAACACATCCTCGTCTCCACCGGCTCCACTCTTGGTTATCTTGTCCCTTTACTTTTGCAAGCTTACTTGTGTTATATCCATTGCTTGCTTGTGTGCTTATTGTCTTTGCATCATATAGGTTGTCCACGTAGTTGCACATCTAGACAACCTATTTCATTGCAAGGTTTAAATTGTTAAAGAAAAGTCTAAAAAGTGTTAGTTGCCTATTCACCCCCCCCCCTCTATTCAACCATATCGATCCTTTCAGGCGGCATCGTGGTCCTTTCACCAAGGAGGGAGTTGGGTTCGCACCCAAGTCCAAGAACAAGAAGAAGAACGACAAGGCCAAACGACCTCCTCCTCTCAAGCAAACTTTTGTGAAGGAGGGAGAGGGTGCTCCTAAGGAGAAGAAGAACAATGTGAAGGGTGGTGATGTCAAAAAGGGCAATGTCACCCCTTCCAACAAAGCCGGTGACTTTAACCCTTCTTATGTGTTGTGTCGTGCTAGTCATGGGCATGTTTATGCTAATTTTTTTGGTTCTCCTTATGAGTACATTGAATGGTCTATTTGGGTTCCTAAGACCCTTGTTACTAACATCAAAGGACCCCTTACAAAATGGGTACCTAAAACCAAGCATTGATCTCTTGTAGGTGTTTGCTTCCGGTGGGGGATCATGGTTGCTCGATAGTGGAGCAACAAATCATATGACCGGAAGCAAGGACTTGGTGGTGGACGTGCACAAGATCCCTTCTATGCCCACAAACATCAAGTGGGGTGATGCCTCATCTTCTAAGGTATTGGCTCTTGGCAAGGTTGTCATTTCTCATGATCTAACGATCGAGAAAGTCATGCTTGTTGAGTCCCTTGCTTACAATCTACTTTCCGTTCGTCAACTCACACTCATGGGCTTTGCCAATTTCTTTGATATTAATACCGTGGCCCTCTTGTGGAGCAAGACTCTTAAAGTAGCCTTTGTTGGGCATGTCGAGAACGGTCTTTATGTGATTAACTTTTCGGAGCGACCCACTAAGACCGCGATATGCCTAATGGCTAAAGTTGATATGGGATAGCTTTGGCAACGCCGTTTAGCCCACGTCAATATGAGATATTTCCAAAGTCTTCTCAAGGGGGACCATGTCCGTGGACTAACAAATGTTAGTTTTGCCAAAGATCGTGCTTGCAGTGCTTGTACTGAAGGAAGGCTTCATGAGAAGGCTCACCCTCCCACGACTATCATCTACTCGAAGAGACCCTTGGAGCTCCTTCACATGGAACTCTTTGGACCTCCATCCTTTGATAGTCTTGGAGGTAGAAAGTATTGCTTGGTGATTGTGGATGATTATTCAAGATACACTTGGGTATATTTCTTCAAGAGGAAGAGTGAGACTCAACAAACCGTCATCGACTTTGCAAATGAAGCTCAACGTCAACATGATGCAAAGATCTTGACAACAAGAAGTGACAACGGCACCGAGTTCAAGAACTGCACCTTGGATGAGTTTCTTAGAGATGAGGGGATCAAGCATCAATATTCTGCACCATATACCCCTCAACAAAATGGTGTCGCAGAGAGGAAGAACCGGACGTTGATGGATGCGGCAAGGACCATGATGGCAAAGTTCAAGTCTCCATACAACTTTTGGGCCGAAGCCATCAACACAGCATGTCATGCATCCAATCGGCTCTATCTCCACAAAGGCTTGAACAAGACTCCTTATGAAATACTTACCGGTAACAAGCCCAACCTCAAGTACTTTCGGGGGTTCGGATGTAAGTGTTTAATTCTAAAGAAAGGTGTTTGTTTGTATAAATTTGAGGCTAGAGCTTATGAGGGCATATTTGTTGGTTATGCTAGAAACTCTCATGCTTACCGTGTCCTCAACAAGTCCACCGGACTCATTGAGGAGACGTGTAACGTAGAGTTTGATGAAAATAACGGCTCGCAAGTGGAGCAAAGTGGTACTTGTGATGTAGGTGATGAAATTCCTCCCCAAGCCATAAGAAGAATTGGTGTGGGTCATATCCTACCCATTGAGGAACCCCTTGTGGCCGAAGGAGAAGGACAATGCTCCACTCAAGTGGAGCCATCACCAACCCAAGACCCACACGCTTCCAAAGAACAAAGCGAAGGCCCTCAACCTCATGAACAAGATCAAGGGCAAGATCAACCTCAAGATGGTGGTGAACCACCAAATGATGCCCAAGGTCAAGTGCTCCCCTTCGAGCAAGTTCAAGATCAAGAACAAGCTCAAGGTGGCACTCAAGATGATCAAGTTACCCCTCCTCTTTTCACATCCGAGGAGGAATTAGAGTGTCGTGCCGTGAAGATTGCTTCCAAGCTCACTACCAAAGGTCATCTCATGGAGAATGTGGTTGGAAGCCTAAGAAAGGGGGTAAGCACTCATAGACAATTAGCAAACTATTGTGAACATCATGCGTTTGTTTCTTGTGTCGAACCCCAAAAGGTTTATGAGGCGCTTGAGGACCCGGATTGGCTCAATGCCATGCATGAAGAACTCAACAACTTCGAGCATAACCAAGTGTGGAAATTAGTGCCAAGGCCAACCGGGAATCATAATGTCATTGGGACCAAGTGGATATTCAAGAACAAGCAAGATGCTCATGGGATTATTGTTTGCAACAAGGCTCGTTTGGTGGCACAAGGCTACTCCCAAGTCGAGGGTATCGACTATGCTTTCAATGAAGAATTTGCCGCTCTCATGACCTCAAAGTTCAAGATGTCCATGATGGGAGAGTTGAAGTTCTTTCTCGGGTTCGAAATCAAGCAAAGAAGAGAGGGAACCTTCATCAACCAAGCCAAATACACTCAAGACATGCTCAAGAGATTCAAGCTAAGTGATGTCAAGCCATCATCCACTCCAATGACCGTCAAATGCCAACTTGACATTGATCCCAATGGTAAAGCGGTGGATCAAAAGGTATATTGCTCCCTGATTGGATCCTTGCTTTACCTTTGTGCATCTAGACCGGATATCATGTTGAGTGTTGTAATTTGTGCACGGTTTCAAGCCGCGCCTAAGGAAAGCCACTTTGTGGTGGTCAAGCAAATCTTTCAATATTTGGCTCATACCCCAAACTTTGGCTTATGGTACCCAAGAGGAGCCAACTTTGATCTTTTGGGCTACACAGATTCAGATTGGGCGGGAGACAAAGTGGATAGGAAGTCCACCTCCGGAGGGTGCCAATTACTTGGTTGCTCTTTAGTGAGTTGGTCTTCTAAGAAGCAAAGTTGTGTATCTCTCTCGTCCAGCGAAGCAGAGTATGTGGCTGCCGGTAGTTGTTGTGCTCAACTCCTATGGATGAGGCAAATTTTAAAGGATTACGGTGTCACTTGTGAAGAAGTGCATCTTTGGTGTGACAATGAAAGTGCTATCAAGATCTCTCTCAACCCGGTGCAACACTTCAAGACGAAGCATATTGAGATTCAGTATCACTTCATCCGGGATCACATTAGGCGAAGGGAGATCAAGCTCAAGTATGTCAACACTCATGATAACCTTGCAGATATTTTCACGAAGCCCTTGGATGAAGCAAGATTTCGGAGTTAAGGCATGAGCTAAATATCATTGATTCGAGCAATGTGACTTGAACCCTTGCACACCCCACCACACTCAACTTGTTGTCTAGTTTAGGTGTAGGCATGTACATAGGGGGAGTGTTGTTCTCTCAATGAACTCTCCCTCCCCCCATTATGCATAAATTGATCAACTCTTTCACATTAGCCATTTTTATGGTACTTGTGCTTAAAAGATGAGTTTTGGTCATGGGCCCAAGGATAATTCTTCGCGATGCCATACCAATCGACTCAAACATAGGTGGCTCCGGCCACCACCCTCTCCTTGGAGAGGTTGTGTCTCGTTTTTGGTCCTTGTTGTCTCTTGCTTTTCTTTCTTCGTGCCAAGCTTGTGCTTGTGGTGTCTCATTTGTTAGCTTGTTGGTGTGTTCATTCGCTTGAAGGTTCCATGCAAAGATGTTTCTTCCTTTTGGTTGAAACTGCATTTTCCTGGGTTCACGGTACTACCATGGCCTGCCACGGTACTACCGCAACCAGCACGGCAGAAATTTTTTACTGCCACTGGTGGAGCAGTACTACCGCCCACGGCGTGGTACTTCCGCCCGGGCGGTACTACCGCAAGGACGCGCTGTACTACCGCGGAGTAGCGAGCGCGTGGGGGTTAAGAGCGGGCAGGGGGAGTTCCAACTCCCCCATACCCATTCACTCTTTCTCCCCACGCTGCCTCTCTCTCCTGCCCAAGACCGACGCCAGAGGCCCTCGCCGGATCTCCGTCTCCGGCCGCTCTCCTCGGACTCCGACCGGTCAGATCGTTCCCCACCACTTCCTCTTGCCATGGACCAAGGTTTCTCCCCAAATCCCTCTCTTTTCGGTTCGTTCTTTTGCTTCTAGGTTATTGGGGAGATGCATGCGGTTCTTGAGATTTTGGGCTAAATCTTTGCAAGAGTAGGATGTAGGAGAGTAGTAATGCATAGAGATAGTACTTGATATGTTGCCCCGTGGTAGATTTGATCGACTGTAGTACCGCTTTGTTGTCATAGTTGTACTCAGATCCACTTGCAGTTTCGGATTTGAAATCGTGCGGTACTACCACACCTCCAGCGTGGTACTACTGCCTGCACGGTACTACCGTGACTAGGAGCGGCACGAAAATTTTAGTACCACACGGCCAAGCTGTACTACCATTGTTGTCAAACCTCTCATGTGGCAATTATCAAGTGTGAGTTCTACTTGTTTCATCGTTTTGTTGTGGTCTTTGCATTAATCCTTCTCGCATCTCTTGCGTGTTTGTTTTATGGTGTGTGTTTTAGGTGGTGGGTCAGGTGCTCCTACACGCCGTTCCAATCCAAGCCGTGACACGGGCTCCAAGCGTCTGTGAAATCAAGATGAAGCTCCAGAGGGCTCCACTGCCCCCCAATGCAGGACCAAGACCACCGCCACCAAGGACAAGGAACCCGCCATGGGCATGGATGAGATGCCACTTGCTGAGTTCATCTCTCGAAGGAAGATCAATCCCTACGTGCATCCTCATGCCAACTTTCGAGGGAATGGCCTGTTCTAGACCAAGCAGCAGAATCTCATTTATCTGGATGTGATCAAGGCCAAGCGGAACATCTATGTGGATGTGCATTGGATCGACATGCATCATATGAGGGAAGAGAAGCACCGGGACTACTTTGGTGAGGCTTTGGATCTAGTAGAGCAATTTGGCATTGAGCACATCATCTCTTTTCACAAAGACTTTGATCCTGAGATTGTGGCTCAGTTCTTTGCCTTGGCGCACTTTCATCCTAATGAGGAACGGACTATGACTTGGATGACCAATGGTCAGCGGCTGACTACTACATGGAAGGAGTTCATGACTTTGCTTGGTGTTCAGGATGAGGGGCTCACCTCACCCCAAGGTGTTCGTCCTCATGCCAATCTCGAGTCAGCCAACAAGAGCAAGATTCAGCCCTTCTATGTTGAGAAGAAGCTCTACAGTGGCAAGTCCTCTTGGGTGCTCAACTCCTTCATTGACATCATGTACCGGATCTTCCGCAACACTCTCTTTCCATGCATTGGTGACAAGGAAAAGGTGCATGCTTATCTTGTGGACATGTTGCTCCTGTGTGAGGAAGCGTGCAACTCTCAGACGCTACCACTTGATGTCTCACATATCATGTGGTGTGAGCTTCGGTTTGCGGTCTACAACCGCAAGGTACCCATCTATGGAACTTATCTATTTCATTTGATCTCGACAACTTGGGAGAAGCTCTACGCTTAGGATGAGTTTGAGGCCCCTGGTTGGATTCGACATGAGTCCATCAGGCTCCGTGTCAAGACTCAGTGGGCTAACACCACTTCTCGTGCTGAGGCCACGGCTGCCATGGATGTGGATGTGGATGAGGAGGAGGAGGCAGCGAACGAGGACAGCTCTGAGGGTTACATCCCTCCCACCTCTGAGCCATCTTGGGCTAAGAGGCTGAAGAACAAGATGAAGATATTGTTCTGTATGCAAGCAAAGGGGCAATATTGGACTCACGTTGCCTCCAAGGAGAGTCGTCGCCGCGATAAGAAGATTATGAGCCTTTTTGGAGAGGATGTTTCTGGCGGTTCTGAGGAGCGCATCACTCCAAAGGCTGAGTGGATGGCAAAACAAGGCTTCAAGTGGACTGATTCTAAGGAGTACAACAAGGAGACCGTTCCCGCTGCCGAGTCTGACGAGGAGCGTGCGACTGATTACTCCGCTTGAGCCACCACCTGTGTTGTAGGTGTTCTCTCTGCCTTTTTGGCGTCTCGATGCCAAAGTGGGAGAGAGTGTAGGGATTTTCGAGTCTTGCGTTGTGCTTCTTGTGTCATGCTTGTGTTTGCTTTGCTCGCGTTTGTTCCGTTGAACCTTGCTTGCTTTGGTTTAGTTTGCTCGTGAGACTTGTTCTATCATATGGTGTAAGACATATGCACTCTATCGTACCTTATTGAGCTCATGATATATTGTCCTATTTATGTTATGCTCATATTTACTATCTTGTTTAGTGTTAGCCTTATTGTTGCAAGATATGCATTGTCTATAAAATATAGGGGGAGTGTTGATCCTAGTATACGTGTCGTGCAGTCCAAAGCACTTATCTAGATAGCACGCATCTAGGGGGAGCCCGTCTATATTTTAGAGATGTGGGGTTTGCTTATGTTCTATATTATGTCCCCTTGTGCAAATCTCGTATTGTCATTAATCCACCAAAAGGGGGAGATTGTAAGGGCATATTTATCCCTAAGGTGTTTTGGTGATTGATGACAATGCTTTTGCGGACTAATCGTGTGCCTTGAATATTTCAGACGTTTTGTCACTAGGCACAAGACGGTTTGGTGCCCCTCGAAGACTATTGAATACGGCGTTTTTCTACGTTTCTTTTTGGTGGATTTGAGTCGTAGGAAAGCCGTACTGTTAAGAGGGGGTCCGCGTTGGAAAGGTTCGGGTGGAATCATCACGTACACATTTACTCCCTCTGCACCGCCTTTCCCTTTGCGCTCTGGAGCATCCTCCGCTTTCTTCATATATATGTAAACAGAAGGATTCCTAGTGTTGTTGTTCTGAGGCATGCGGTAGTACTGTTCTTAGGAGCGGTAGTACCGCCGGCCCCTGCGGTAGTACCACACACCCTTGCGGTAGTACCGTAGGTGCCCACGGTAGTACCGCTCCTAAGGAGCTGTAGTACCGTGGCCTCAGACCAGACTCAGCTGCTCGTGCGGCTGTAGGGGCAGATGTAATTTTTTACATCTGCGCCCTACGCAGTAGTACCGCCCCATGCGCGCGGTAGTACGGTGAGTCCTGGTCTGGCATAGAAACATGAGCGGAAGTAGGGGCAGATGTAATTTTTTACATCCGCTCTCTGCCCGGTAGTACCGCATGCCATGCGCGGTAGTACCATGTTGCTACGTCTTGAGCTAGCGTTGGTTTTCCCCGAAGAGGAGAGGGTGATGCAGCAAGTGTAGCGTAAGTATTTCCCTCGGTTTTGAGAACCAAGGTATCAATCCAGTAGGAGGCTCCTCAAAAGTCCCACGCACCTACACAAACAAACTAAGAACTCACAACCAACGCAATAAAGGGGTTGTCAATCCCTTCACGGCCACTTACGAAAGTGAGATCTAATAGAGATAGTAATATATTTTTGGTATTTTGTAATATAGATGCAAAAAGTAAAGATGCAAATAAAAGTAGATTGAAAGCAAATATGATAAGAGATAGACCCGGGGGCCATAGGTTTCACTATAGGCTTCTCTCGAGATAGCATAAGTATTACGGTGGGTGAACAAATTACTGTCGAGCAATTGATAGAAAGCGCATAGTTATGAGATTATCTAGGCATGATCATGTATATAGGCATCACATCCATAACAAGTAGACCAACTCCTACCTGCATCTACTACTATTACTCCACACATCGACCGACTCCTGCCTGCATCTAGAGTATTAAGTTCATAAGAACAGAGTAACGCATTAAGCAAGATGACATGATGTAGAGTGATAAACTCATGCAATATGATATAAACCCCATCTCGTTATCCTCGATGGCAACAATACAATACGTGTCTTGCAACCCTTTCTGTCACTGGGTAAGAACACCGCAAGATTGAACCCAAAGCTAAGCACTTCTCCCATGGCAAGAAAGACCAATCTAGTAGGCCAAACCAAACTGATAATTCGAAGAGACTTGCAAAGATAACTCAATCATACATAAAAGAATTCAGAGAAGATTCAAATATTATTCATAGATAAACTTGATCATAAACCCACAATTCACCAGATCTCGACAAACACACCGCAAAAAGAGATTACATCGAATAGATCTCCACAAGAGAGGGGGAGAACATTGTATTGAGATCCAAAAAGAGAGAAGAAGCCATCTAGCTAATAACTATGGACCCGTAGGTCTGTGGTAAACTACTCACAACTCATCGGAGGGGCAAGGATGTTGATCTAGAAGCCCTTCGTGGTCGATTCCCCCTCCGGCAGAGTGCCGGTGAAGGCTCCAAGATGGGATCTCACGAATACAGAAGGTTACGATGGTGGAAATTGTGTTTCGTGGTGCCCCTGGATGTTTTCGGGGTACGTAGGTATATATAGGAGGAAGAAGTACGTCGGTGGCTGCCCGAGGGGCCCACAAGACAGGTGGGGGCGACCCCCTATCTCGTGATGTCCTCGGGAGCTTGTTTACTTGCACTCCAAGCTCTCTGGATCACGTTCGTTCCAAAAATCACGCTCCCGAAGGTTTCATTCCGTTTGGACTCCATTTGATATTCCTTTTCTTCGAAATACTGAAATAGGCAAAAAAAACAGCAATACACGTTGGGCCTCCGGTTAGTAGGTTAGTCCCAAAAATGATATAAATGTGTAAAATAAAGCCCATAAACATCCAAAATGGGTAATATAATAGCATGGAATAATCAAAAATTATAGATACGTTGGAGACGTATCACGTGTCGGATATTTGCATTGTTTGATTTTCAGCGGAAGTAGGCAGGGATGTATTTTTATTCATCTGCGCCCTTCCCAGGCTAGTCCAATCCGGCCTTGCGGTAGTACCGCAAGGGGGAGCGGTAGTACCGCATAAGCGGCAGTACCGCCCTCATCCTTTGAGGTTCAGGCCTGGACTAGCTCCTGCCGTAGCAGCAGTAGTACCGCGGTCTGCCGCGGTAGTACCGCTTGTCTGGGGCGGTAGTACCGCAGGTCGTGGGCTGGTTAAGTGGATAATGGTTGGATTTGTCTCTCCACTATATAAGGGGTGTCTTCTTCCTCTAGTCGACTATCTCTTCCATCCCCAAGCTCCATTGTTGCTCCAAGCTCCATTTTAGCCCGATCTCTCTCCCTAGCCATTCAAACTTGTTGATTTGCTTAGAATTGGTTGAGAAGGCCCCGATCTACACTTCCACCAAGAGAAAATTGATTTCCCCCACTAATCCCTAGCAGATCTTGTTACTCTTGGGTGTTTGAGCACCCTAGACGGTTGAGGTCACCGCGGAGCCATGGTCCATTGTGGTGAAGCTTCGTGGTGTCGTTGGGAGCCTCCAAATAAGTTGTGGAGATTGCCCCAACCTTGTTTGTAAAGGTCCAGTCACCGCCTTCAAGGGCACCAATAGTGGAATCACGGCATCTTGCATTGTGTGAGGGCGTGAGGAGAATACGGTGGCCCTAGTGGCTTCTTGGGGAGCATTGTGCCTCCACACTGCTCCAACGAAGATGTACTTCCCCTCAAAAGGAAGGAACTTCGATAACACATCCTCGTCTTCACCGGCTCCACTCTTGGTTATCTCGTGCCTTTACTTGTGCAAGCTTATTTGTGTTGTATCGCTTTATTGCTTGTGTGCTTGTTGTTGTTGCATCATATAGGTTGCTCACCTAGTTGCATATCTAGACAACCTACTTTGATGCAAACTTTAATTTGGTGAAGAAAAGCTAAAAATTGTTA